>NC_033802.1:57817339-57819588 GCF_001876935.1 Asparagus officinalis
CTACATTTTTTTTTTCTATGCGAAACAAACTAAAAACATCTTTTTTTAGGAAATATAAAGAAATAAAAAAAGTGATTTTCATAAAGTTATCATTTTCTAATTTTTGTTGTTGGCGAACCAAACTGACCATTAGTTGATTAAAAAAAGGGGTTATTTCATTCTTAGTCCCTCAAATATTTAATATTTCCAAATTAGTCCCCTAAATCATGAAAATTCTTATTAGGTCCCTCGAATCATCACACTGCTTACAATTAGGTCCCCTTGGTTAACAACAATTAGATCTAAAAGACTATTCCTTAAAATCTAACTTTCGGTGATGACTTTCCCGTCATACCCTTGAATTTTAACATTGTGTTAGGAATGACTATTAATTTTAGGGTTTTAATGCATTTCAGTCGTAATTTGAGAAAATATCAATGGTAATGTAGCATTATGAATGACATGAAATTAGAATAAAATTTTTTCTTGTCATCTATCGTGATAAAAGGGGGCAAGGGGAGGGGGAATTAGGGGTTTTGGAGGGGGAAGTTTAACCTAAGGGCATGATTATAATTAACCATGTGGATTAAGGCTTAACTTAACCCAAATTATCTAAATAAATGTTTACTTAGACAGGGGGACTTAATTGTAAGCAATGTGAATATTTGAGGGACCTGATAGGAATATTCATTATTTGGGGGACTCATTTGGAAATAGTGAAGATACGAGGGACTAAAACTAAAATAACCCAAAAAATTGAGGAGGTACCTAGGGGTGTCCATTTGAGCCTAAGGCCATTTTGGAGCCTTAAGGGCCGGCGCCCGACCTGGAATGTTCGGCTATGTCCTACCGGAGCCTGGAACCTGACCTGAATGTCCCCGGCCTAGATCCTGGCCGGGAGAGCCGAACAACCGACCGAGACTCGGAATAGGCCTAGAAAACCCGGGCGCACCGGCTTTCAGGCCTTGGTTATTATATATATATATATATATACTATATATATATATATATATTATACTATATTATATATAATCTTATTTATATATATGATAGTGTATATTATGATATGATCATTAATGCATGTGTATACACACACACAAAGGTCCGTGTGTGCTATGATTTTTTGGATGAAAAATGGCCCACTGTTCATAGAATATTACACACACATGCACGATGTATTGCGTGTGTATTATGATTTTTTGAGCGAAAATGACCTATAGCTCAATTAAGAATCATAGTCATACGTGTATACAGTTTATATGTAAGTTTAAAGTACACAACGTGTGTGTATTATATTATATATATATTATATATATATATATAACACTCTTAGCATGGTATAGGATTTACTATGATATAAGAATATAAATATATATAATATAAGTATAGAGTATAATTATATGTGTTTATCATTATAGAATTACAGTTATAAATGTATATATAAGTACATGAAGTAAATTATATGATAAGTATATTGCATCTCAGTACTATATAAAACAGCTATATTATATTAAGTAAATTGTATATAACTGTACTTAAATAAACAAATATATATTATATATTATATATATATATATATATAATAAATAATAATAATCGAATAATAATAATACTTATGTGATTCTCGCTCTTGGCGAATTATTAACTATATAAGTATATACAATATATTTACATTAATATATGTACATATAATATATTATGCTATATATAATTTGTAAGCTTATATACTATCATAAAGTATAATATAGGATTAATCTAATTTTTTAGTAAATTTTTTATGCCAAACAAGAAATAGAAAAAACAATAACCGAGCAGCAATCGGGGCAGAGCCGGGCCTAACCGGGTTCCAAGGTCCGGGGTCACGGTCTACCAGCCCGCGTACCCGGTTTTCCGGCTCGGGGCTGGCCGGTTGCAGCCTGCGACACCCAAATTATTTTTCTGTGGGTTTTCATATTAAACAAATTTTTAATGATTGCCAGCAACCGGTAACACCCTCCCCCCCCCGCCCGATCCTACGTACGAACCCAAGCTCCCACCTCCCGTCTGCAATACCCAATCAAATCCCTTCACTCTCTCCCCTATAACTTCACTGCACTGCACACTGAAGGGATAAACCCCTAAATTAAAAACCCCACCTTTTTCCTAAAATATTCCCCAAAAAACCCAAGAAAGAAAAAGGAAAAAACAGAAGAAGATGAAGAATGTTTACCCTAAATCCAAGTTCAAAGTCCACCCATCTCCATCCCCTCCCTCCGACGCCCTCTCTGTCC
>NC_033802.1:57819613-57819894 GCF_001876935.1 Asparagus officinalis
GACTGCTCGAGCGACCGCGATGTGATCCATTTGGTGGTTGAGGGGTTCGAGGAGCACCTCGCGGTGAAGGAGACGAGGGGAAGAGAGGCGAGGAGGAAGAGGAAGAAGAGAGAGAAAGGGGAGAGGGAGAACGAGGAGAAAACGGTGGAGGTTGAGGCCGCGGAGGAGAATAAGGGTTTTGAGGAGGAGGAGGCGGCGGTGACTTCAAGCGAGGAGGGAGAGGACGAGGAGAAAGAGGAGAGCCTGGAGGAGAATGGGGACGGGGAGGAAGCGGTGGAGAT
>NC_033802.1:57819905-57835347 GCF_001876935.1 Asparagus officinalis
ATGGGGATATTTAACCTGCGTTTGTTGAGCCTTTGGAGTCCGGGAGCGTGAGTACAATTTTTTTAATATCTTTAAAGGTGAAAATTGAAATTATAGGTTTTTCTTTTTTCTTTTTTTAAATTTAAAGCTGGGCATTGTACGATGCTGTCCTTGGTCTGTAAATTTCGTTTTGTTGCCGGTGGTTACTGTCGACCTGCGGCTTGACGGTGGGCAGAAGTCTGAAAAGTTCGTAAAAAAAAAACAGCCTTAATCAGTCTAATTTTGATTTTTTTTTTCAAATTAAATTTAGACCCTTATCAAGGTTGGGATTGAACCATAGTTAAGATTTTAACCTGATCACTGAGGGGTAGCCCAACACACCCTTAATTTTCACTCTAATCCTGCATGCAATCAGACGATGCCGGAGTTATAATTTGTAAATAATTAAATTTTTTTATGAAAGGAAAAACCAAAAAATTTAGGGAAGAGTATACGTTGACTTTAAATGAAAAATGGTAATTTAAAAAAAAATATATTCTTACAGACAAAGAAGGTTAGATAAGATAGGAAAATGATAGGGGGCATACCCCTAACCACAACCCCAATCACACCCTCTTTCTCATTTGTTACAGTGCACCGAGCCTTACATGAGATTTTAAATTTTAAAATCTCATATGGGGTGCGATGTACTGTAGCAAATGAGAGAGAGATTGGGGTTGGAGTTGGGGTTGGGGTTGGGGGTGTGCCCTTAGTGCCATCCGGTAAGATGAGATTAGGTATTTGCAAGACACCCCAAGGATGGGGGGATTATATGATAAACATGGAGTTCATAGGATCACGTGCAGGAACCCCCAAGTTTGGGGATTTATGTAAATTAACCAATATAAAACTCAGGCTGACGCATGGTTATGATTCCTATAGTGCCCTCACTAATATCGTGTTTATCCAGTATGTTGATTGGTTTAAGTGATTAGTATAAGGGGATTATTATTATTTAATTGCGTTGCTAGTTCGATGCTTAGAATTTTTGTTGTTAACGTTGGTGATTTTGGTAACGATGATAATGAACTTTTACTAAGAGGGACCTCTAAAGCACAAACGTGACACCCTCACTTTAGTTTCGCGTGGATTAGTGTGAAGAAATCTCACTTTAGTTTCGCGTGGATTAGTGTGAAGAAATGTTAGTGTTTTAAATAGAGAAAAATTCAAGACCTAAGAATAACCGGTGCTAGTATTTTGACGGTGAATTTAGTCAACCCACAGGTTGCTTTCCGTGGACCCACGGTTTGCACGCACCAACGGACCCGAGGCGGGACAACAAAATTAGGGCCCACTGGGCCTGGGATCATCGCTAGATTTTAGATACTAATGAGTTATGAAGTATGTATTAATTAATGTGAGTTTGATTTTTATGCTTAGTTACTATTTTTAGTACATGTGACAATTAAGTTTAATGTTTCTTATGAATTTGATCGCTAATGTCCATGGAATTTGACTACTAATTTCCACCATGTTAAGATTACTTATAGTAACCATTCACTATTATTTAAATCGATTGAATCAATTTATTTAGTGGTTATTTGGTACCTTGTAATTATAATTGCAATGCAAGTATCAATTATATAACTATTGTTGCATGTAGAGGTGTGGAACGGTCGGTTCGGTTCGGTTTTTACCAAAATTTGAACAACCGAACCGAATCGCCTATAATTCAAAACCGAACCGAACTATTGCAAGTCGGTTCGGTGCGGTTCGGTTCGGTTTGTTCGGTTCTAACTTCATCAAACTTCTTATCAAACAACAAACTGTGTTAAAGAAAAAAAAAGATATCAACAAAGTAGGAGATTATGAAATATTAAACACTGATATAATGATATTGTTTTCAACCCATAATGATTTAGAAAATGAGTTTAGGGTTTGAAACCGTTAAAACCGTTAAAATGATATTGTTTTCAACCCATCAAATAAATGAATTTTTGTTCGACGTCTCCGAGCTATATATCCTCGTCTAACTCTGGTCATTGGATCAAATTAAACTTTAATGAATGAATAATTAATTGATTTCTCTTCTTTCAGTAATACTTTTATCTCCCAGTTGATTAATAACAAAACAGATTATTCTGATATATTAAAAAAAAATTCAATAGTTTTTGTTACTATTACCTTCCCAGCCAGTATTTGAGGGGTCAATATTTATATGGGCTTTGGATTTGAGTGTTTAGTATTTAGGATTGGACCTAGAATTTTCAAATGAGTTAAGTCTAATAGGCTATTGCGTCAAAGTAGGTAGATGCAAATTGTTTGAGTTTGGGGGGTTAGAGTTCAAAATTACAAGGGGTAAAGGAATAAAAAGCAAAACTTGGGGTGCAGTTGCCCACTCACATATGAATTTTAACAGTATCCCCTTCATTTGTGAGTAGAACTGAAAACCAAGTATTGGTCATATGGTTATTAAATATCTGTAGGATCTTTCAACATATATGGTGCATCATATGTGGACTAACTAGACAATTGACTACATCACTAACCAGCCATCTCCACCTCATAGCATGCCAACTATCCTTGGATCTATCATCATATGTGGATTTTCTACCATATGTTGGTCATACAATTATAATTGTTGTAATCCTTAGTTTAATGGATTTGAGATTAATTTTGATAACCAAAAGATTTATTCTTAGCTTTTCTCATATAATAAACATATTATTATGGCGACCGATAATTTTCGTCGGCATTATTTTTAGCGACGGAAAATCTGTCGCTAATAATTATTTTTCTTTTTTAAAAAAAATAGAGTGGCGGATTTTCCATCGCTAATTTTCCGTCGCTGAATTTTAGTGACAGAAAATCCGTCGCTAAAAGTAAATTTAGCTACTCTAAATACACAGACGGTATTATGACGATGAAATTTTATTTTTTCCGTCGCTAAAAGTTTTAGCGACGAATTTTTGACTTTTAGCAACGGATTTGTCCGTCGCCAAAAGTCCTATATCTAGTAGTGTATTTAATAAAAACTAACATTTAAAATTTATTGAACTAACTAATTTAAACAAAACTAATAATACTAATAACATAATAATTTTATACGACTAATACTAATAAACTAATAATTTAGTAACGCGAATATTAAAAACAAATAATTTATTTGAACTAATAATTTCAATAATAATATTTAATTTTAAACTAACAAATTAATATTTACTAAAGTAAATTATTTATAATTTAGTTAAATCTGATTTATTAATATTTTATAAATATTAGTTTTATTAGAATTAATAAATGTTAATTTATTAGATAATTGATAAGATAAAATTAATAAAATAATTTGATATTGATTAGATGAATATTTATATGATATTAATTGAAAATACTAAAAATATTAGTTTAAAGCATGAATTTTCATGAAAGCAACAAAAATTCATAAATGTAGAAAGTTCCACGATATTGAAAGAGCTAAAAGTGATCAATAGAATTCCTAAGGAAAAAAAAAAAGGTCCAATGCATTTTCACCTTGCAAAAATTGAGCCTTCTTTAAATTAAATCTGTCACTATGATCCTATTTGAAGCATCAAAGGTTATGAAACTAACAAACAATCGAGGCCATCATTTATAAAAAAAAATTCCATAAATTTAAAAACCTCCTCGATATCAGAAGAACTAAAAGTGAGTAGTATAAATCCTACTTATGTTCTCATAGACAATGCATATAAATTTAACTCCAATATATAAACTAAAATTTCAATTCAAAGTAGTCATTTTCTCGAAAATCAAGTTCTAAACTTTAACATACCAGATTGATGGCCACTTCATCTCTGCTCTGTATATTAATACCTGCACCTATAACATTAGACATTAAAACACAAACTTTTCATAAATGAAAGCTTAAGGATAGCTGATATCGAGATTCAACTCACTGAAATATTTCTTAGTGAAGGATCCGCTCCCAATCTTCCCTAGTTTTTTTCATGGTAGGAAACTGAGAAAGAATGAAGCGTTCATGCTTCTGTGGAAGAGTAAAAAAATTCTGTTAGAGCCTCTCAAGTTTCCTGGTTATAAAGATTTTTTTTATGATAAAGAGGAGATGAACCGATGAAATGAATGGTAATCTGAATTAAATTAAGGGAGGGCATTGATGATGGTAAAATCTTGCAGCTGTTATAGAAGAAATTAAAAAGAATTGAATTACATGGCTACTTATTAGAGGTAATATTGAATACTTAACTAAGATTAATATTAGAGAGCATAATTGTGGTTATTAAAATTTGAGAGAGTAAAAAGGTGAAAATTGCATTAGTAGAGAGGAGAGTAAATCATGTAACGCATGCATTAAAAGAAAGTGGGGAAATTGATTGCAAAGTGATGGAGAGATTATGGATAGAATGAAAGAACACTAAAGTTATGGGTGAGTGATTAAATAAAAAATTGATAGATAATTAATTAAGAGTTTAGGAATGTGAGGAGGTTATAGATGAGTGCTTTATTGAATAAAAATTATATTTTTTGTAATAGAAAAATTTCACCCAACTCATACTATGCCCTACACATAACCCCCTAATTATTGAGTATATAATATTACACTACATTATTGTACATAGTTCTTTGCTTATGATATAATGAATAGTCACACATCGCTTCCCAAAATACCAAGGAACCGGGACGCGAGCAAGCCCGCGACGTATTAGATTAAGGAGAATAAATAAATAATCGTTTCTCCTCAACCTAATACGCTAAGCGTCTGGAAATAAATACAATGCAAAGGCACAGGTCTAAATAATCGTTTCTCCTCAACCTAATACGCTAAGCGTCTGGAAATAAATACAATGCAAAGGCACAGGTCCCCGATCACAATCAGCAAGAACTGGAAATAAATACAATGCAAAGGCACAGGTCCCCGATCACAATCAGCAAGAATATAATAGACAAACTCAAAATAGAATAATATATATCATATTACAAATGAATATCATCCAAGACATAATATTTAGGTCAAACATGCCCTTATACATATCTGAACAAATAAAATACTGGAGAATATAAAAATACACTTATCAAATGGAAATAAAAGGTAGTACAAAAAAACTGAGGACCAAACTAAGCTTCGACTTCTTCTTCTTCTCCGTCTGCTAGGCATTCCTATTGAGAATACTCAGGCTCCTGGTGATCTCTAAGCTGGACATGTTCCTCCTCTAAGTCTGACAAACACTAGAGAAAACAGGTATACGTCAGCGTGCATGGCACACGGCAAGACCCCACAAAAAATAGAACAAACGAAAACCAAAGCAGAAATCTATATGATAATAGAAATGATAAAAGGACGTGCAACTGGGAATTCAACAAAAATCAATCAAGTAACAAGTCGATCATGTAGCTAGCCATCAGAATAATCATCCGGGTAACCATGTCATACAAATAGATAGAATTAATACTTAAAAATCTACAACAAGAGACGTAGTACGTCGAGCAAAATAATCCAAACAAGGAAACCCTCATGTATATATCATATGTCTCAAATAGTAGATTATTAAATATTAACCCCAATCTATGTATGAAAAGAAACACAACTGACCTACATCTCACACAAGAATCCATAATCACCTTAAGTAATAAGGTCATGTAACTAGCCATCCTATCACAACTCATTGGTCCATCTCTCACAGAGTCAACACTCATATCACCGGATAACTGACTGTTCACAAATCCTCTACGCGCATCCAATCCCGCGAAATAGGCGGCTAGAGGACTACACGCAATCCGATCTCGGCCCTGTCCGAACTCAGGCAAAGCTTAGGTGACAAAACAGGTCACAGATCCAAGTGGTGAAACAAGTCACTTGGTCCAATAAACCAACCTCAGGACAAAACAGGTCTCTGGTGCGAGTCTGAAAGATACAACAATAGTCTTATCCGATCACATGAACATTAACTTCCCCATCCCAACTCTTCACGTCTTTCTAAATCAACCATAAACCTCTTTGAAACTCGGGTTCACTACCTAAACTCAGTCAACACCCCCACACATGTTACTAGGTCTGTTCATGACGCACGAGACCACTAAGTCATGAACTACTAAGGGTTCTCAACACAACATGGACAATCAATGCAACTAATCATGTGAAATAATATCATAGCATATCAAATAATCAAAATTAAGAATTATAAATCAGGAACAACAACTATGAAATTCAGAAAATAATTTCTTTTCCAAAATAATTTCTTTTAAAATTATCATAAATTTTCCTCAAATGATTCTGTTCTCAAATAAATCATTTTTAATTAATATAATTATCCAAAAATAATTCCGCTACCGAAATAAATTCTTTTAATTTATAATAACTATTTTAAAATAATCATTTCTCAAAATAGTTTAACTATCCAAATAACATGTTTTTCCAAAATAAATTATTTTAATTTATCTAATTTAATAATTATTCAAAACCAACTCCTTTTCCAAATAAAACATTTTCTCTTCATAATAATTCTAAAAACATCTCAAAATAACCACTTTTGCACAAATTAATTATTCCTTTAAATTACTTATCATAACATCATTACTTATCATGACAAGAGCTAAGTTCAGGAACTTACGCATCAACTTTAGTTCAAGATTTTGACAACGGTCATACGATAAACGTAACGCCGAAAGAACTTCATCTATTCGACAAAACACTGAATAGACTAAAGGGTGAAGAAGTCAAGAATTGAAGCCAGCTACAAGTCCTTTGACACTGACTGAAAGTGGGGGGCTATCATATCCAAAGCATTCCAGACTCCTCTATAAAAAAATAAGTCTGAAATACTTTGGAGGGGTTATCTGTAGGCATCTAAAAATGCCTATAGATGTCCGCATACAGCTCGAGACAAAGAGAAGGCTACGAGCCATCAATTGGACAAAATACCATGTGTGACTCGCACACACCATGTATGACTCGACCATTGGAAGTTATAGGTCTCTTCTCCAGCTTTCCAACGCATCTTGAATTACCTCATTCCGAGATCAGACGAAAGAGTTAGAGCTAAAATATCCGAGAAGGTACGAACTGGCTCACAAGGCTCCGAGTCACCAAATGGTGACTCGCACACCTCCGAGTTACCAAATGGTGACTCGCACAAAAAAGTGACATTTCGTCCACATTGTGATTTGATTCTTAAGAAACTCAAAACACAAAAGTTGTAGGTCATTTCGTCATATTTTCAACGCATCTTGAATCACCTCATTCCGAAATCGGATGAGAAAGTTAGAGCCCAAATACCCGAGAAGGTACGAACTTGCTCGCAAGGCTCCGAGTCACCAAATTGTGACTCGCACACCTCCGAGTCACCAAATGGTGACTCACACAAAGAAGTGATATTTCGACCATATTGTGATTTGATTCTGAAGAAACTCAAAACATAAACGTTATAGGTCTTTTTGTCAGCTTTCCAATGCATCTTGAATCACTTCATTCTGAGATCGGACAAGAGAGTTAGAGCCAAAATACCTGAGGAGGTACGAACTGACTCGCAAGGCTCCGAGTCACCAAATGGTGACTCGCACACCTCCGAGTCACCAAATAGTGACTCACACAAATAAGTGACATTTTGGTCATGTTGTGATTTGATTCCGAAGAAACTCAAAACACAAAAGATGTAGGTCTTTTCGTCAGCTTTCCAACGCATCTTAAATCAACTCATTCTAAGATCGGATGAGAGAGTTAAGAGTTAAAATACTCGAGGTGGTACTAACTGGCTCGCAAGGCTCCGAGTCACCAAATGGTGACTTACACACCTCCGAGTCACCACGACCATTTTGACCTCCCAAAACCTCCCAAATGCGGATTTTGATGTTTTTAAGGATTCCTTCGTTCCAGGACCTCCCAAACTAATTTGAAGTTATCCCTAAGTGCGGTTGAGTGGTTATTTACTACAGATGTCATCAAAATACTTAATCTTATCAGAAAACACGACGACAAAAAGCCTATAAATAGACGCCCAGGGTCTTCAATTGAGAGGATCTGAAATCTGAGGGCGATGTGCTGTCCAATTAAACAGTAGACCACGAATTTTAGAGGAGAATCAGCGAATCTTGGCGAATTTTTTCATAACGAAAAAGCCTTCGAAAGATTTGAGATTCTCTCCCCCTCCATCCTTTGGATTAAACCTTGTTTTAATCTCGAGAAGAGCCACAATCCCGCTTGGTCGTGATTGTCGCTGCTGCAATTGTTCCCTTTGTAAAACAAGAGCATTAATCAAACTTATCAACCGGATCTGATCCGTGACGGTCCATGGACTAACACGTCCCCAACACAGGCAAAGATCCCATGCAAAACAGCGGGTGATAAACATCCTCTGCATTTTGTTTGATAAAGTTATAATCTTATTTTTCATTATAAGAAGATCTTATAAAAAGATCAACTTTTCTTTGTTTTCTTCGAACTTGTAATCGATAAACGGTGTAACAAATTTGATGGTAATGAAAGCAACTTTTGATAGAAACAAACTGGCGACCATAGTGAGACCATAACCAAAATCCCCAAGTCGAGCCACCATGTGGTGGTTCGTACCGGTTCGCACTCGGTTCGTTTCGGTTCGCATCCGGTTTGGTTCGGTTCGCACCTAGTTCACCTCCCGCAGTCCCGTTTAAGCTTCCGATAGCCCCTGTATTTGTCCCGATGAATCACACACCTCCAGCAGAGCCATACGGCAACGTAGACTTGTCCCGATTCAAGATAAGGATGGCGGATCGCCTGAGTCCTTTGCACGAGGATCGATGTAAAGTTCCGATTAAAGAATGCTTGGGCCCATTGATTGAACCTCGAGCAACTCATCAAACTGGAGGCGCACACGCCCTCGCAACAAGTCAGAGCCTTTCTATAATGAGAAAACTCCTACAACCAACCGCATCGAACTGCAAGTCGAAGTCCAAGAGCCCGTTGAGGTCCCGTGCTCTCGACAGCATGGCTCTGAACGCGTGACTCTTCAGAATGCCAATAAGGCAGTGTTTGTTGGAAATTTGCAGTAAAAAGATAATGAAAGAAAAATTTGACTTGTATTCCTCTCAAAATCGATTACAATTTGGATTCCGATTACAAAAGAGAGGAGAATGAATTTGATTCTCCCCTTTGTTTAAAACTGGGTTCTTCTTGGTAGCGGTGGAGTGCCTCCTTCGATTGATCGCGTCGAACTTGCTCTCCGTTGACGATCCGACCGTCCTACTTCACTGGAACAATTGAAGTGTTTGATGACTTCGATTTAAAACTCTTAACGAGTGTAAAGAACTCTGAACGAGTTGAAAACTCTGACAAGAGTTGTTGAAAACCGAAGGTCTGATTTGATATGATTAACTTGGATTGCAAGCTTAATCACTAACTCTTGAAATGAGTTTCAGAAATAAACTCAGAACGAGTTAAAACTCTGTAACAGAGTTGTTTGAACCGAAGATTCGGTTAATTGCCAAGTGGATGATGCCCTTGATGAGAGGATCCTTTGGGATCTGATTAACTGATCATTGATCAGTTCCTTGATCTTCAAAAGATATCCTCCTTCGTGTTGTTGAACTGCTGAGATTTGTTGATCTTAAGTGGTTTTGATACCAGCTCCCCTCAACCCTATGCGGTTTTTTCTGCTAGAAATCAATCAACCCCTGTAGGACATTGAAGAGAACTTATCTGAATAAGTTTGAAACTCTAGCCGAGTTAAGAAACTCTTTTGAAAGAGTTAATTTCAGAAAGGATTAATAATCCTTTTAGCCAAGAATGGTTGATCAATTGTTGATCAGAAGAACTTGCTAAGCAAGTTTTAAAACTCTGATCGAGTTAGGGAAACTCTAAAAAGAGTTGATGATAACAAAGCAAGTTTAATCATTTCAAAAGAGTAGCTGATCTCTTTCTCTCTTTGGCCGATCTCAAAAAAGCTCCGCCAGTCCTTTATAGGTTCGGTAAAACCTCTATATCTCCAAATCTAACCGACAGAAATCAATTTTCACCGTTCAGAATTAGGAACAATAAGTGTAGTAGCCACTCTCCAAATTTCACATCGATCGGACCATAAAGTGACTTTTCTCTGCACTCCTGGAACGAGTAGCTTCGGTAAAACCTTTATATCTCCAAATCTAACCGATAGAAAGCAATCTCCACCGTTCAGAATTAGGAAAGACGAGTGTAGAAGCTACCCTCCAAATTTCACATCGATCGGACCATGGATGAGGGTCTGATCGTCACGCTGATCACGACTGCACGAAATTGACTTTTTTCCCTCCTCTCTTGTTCTCTCTTTCTTTTATTCTGTCCAGCCCTCTACCACCAGCCCTATTTTGCTGTGAAAACCCCTTATTAGTAGGAGTTTAAGGGGTATAACTACCCCCCTTAATTGGCTCCATGATGAAGATTAGTTGCCCTATTAAGTGGAGGACCGTTTCAAGGATTTGAAATGGTCAAACGCGACCTTCGCGTTGAAGAGATTGTCACGTGAAAGTCCTCAAATTGTAGCCTTCTGGAAGTCGTCAAGTTGTAACTTCCATCATCGGTGTTTGATGAGGATTAGCTATCTGTTGTGATTTTTAGACAGCCTACAGAACCCCCTCCAAAGTTTTTAAAAGTTCGCGGTTGACTGGGACGAATTTTCGGAATACTTTGGATCTTAACTCTGATCTTGGAGCTATTAATTCCTTGTCATAAAGGAGTTGTTCTCTACACCCGCTTCAAAGGCATGTTGGTTGAAGGGATTTGCTACGTAGGACCTGTGTGAAGGTATGCGCTATAATCCTGCTTCTGGAATGTGGGGGTGGACCCTGCATTTTGAACTTGAGATGCGGGTCTCACCCTTGCATGTTGAATTTGGAACACGGATGTGACCTCAACGTTTTGACTTAAGATATGGAAGTGGCTTCCGTGCAATTTTGACTAAGCCTTTGAGACTTGTCTTTGGCTCATCTGTTTTAAGTCTCGGCTCACATCCATTAAGCTGATGGGCCTGCAAACGTGCATAGGATTTTTGGCAAACCCTCCTTGAGACATGGAAGTGGCTTCCGTGCATTTTTGACTAAGTCTTTGAGACTTGTCTTTGGCTCATCTGTTTTAAGTCTCGGCTCACATCCATTAAGCTGATGGGCCTGCAAACGTGTATAGGATTTTTGGCAAACCCTCAGCCATCAACGGATTTGATAAGCCTTTACCGACTACCGTTTGAGTCGGGCTAGCATGTGGATTGTCTAAGTCTGTTCCACATGTAACGTTGTGCTAAGAGAATGAACTCTCTTAGACTTGATGCTATGATTTTGAATACATAGACTTTGTCATTTTCACGGGAAAAGACTAACCGGCAACGTGTGTTAGGCGTAGGCTTATCTCTAATTAGGGATCGAGATAAAGTCCCCCATGCGTAAAAGGCATGGATTTTGGTGCTACGATGTTGAATACGTAGACTTTGTCGTTATTTCTTCCTGTGTTACTTGAAACACTGAAAGAAAGTTAGAAACGCCAGAGGTGTAATATTAACTTGGCATGAATTTTCACTTAGAGTGAAATTTAGAAATTTTCTTTATTATCACTAGGATAATTCCAGAAAATAATTAATCCCCTGGGGATTTTATAATAAAAACTTGCTATTCTTGTTGGAAAATGATTAACAAGTTCACTAGGGGGTTTGACTGTTAGAGGTGTGATGTTAACTTAACAGTATTTTTATGGACTTATCGCTTTGTTGATGAGAGTCGATAAGTGAAAAGTATTACGATCGGAGCAACTTTGAGGACCTATCGCTCTGTTGACGAGAGTCGATAAGTGGAAAGTGTTGCGATCGGAGCAACTTTGAGGACTTATCGCTCTGTTGACGAGAGTCGATAGGTGGAAAGTGTTGCGATCGGAGCAACTTTGAGGACCTATCGCTCTATTAACGAGTCGATAAGTTGAAAGTGTTGCGATCGGAGCAACTTTGAGGACCTATCGCTCTGTTGACGAGAGTCGATAGGTAGAAAGTGTTGCGATCGGAGCAACTTTGAGGACCTATCGCTCTATTAACGAGTCGATAAGTAGAAAGTGTTGCGATCGGAGCAACTTTGAGGACCTATCGCTCTGTTGACGAGAGTCGATAGGTAGAAAGTGTTGCGATCGGAGCAACTTTGATGACCTATCGCTCTATTAACGAGAGTTGATAAGTTTATTTTATCAGAGGTGTTTGATATTAACGTGACAAGAGAATGTTGCAATCGAAACAATTTTAAGGACTTATCATCCTATTGAAAAGGATTGATAAGTGGATTGTCAGAGGTTTGGTGTTAACATGACGGGAATTTGTTGCGATTGGAGCAACTTTGAGGACTTATCATCCTATTGACGAGGATTGATAAGTGGGTTGTCAGAGGTGTAGTGTTAACGTGACAAGAAGAATATTGCGATCGGAGCAATTTTGAGGACTTATCGCTCTATTGGAAAGAGTCGATAAGTGGACTTTTGCCAGAGGTGTAGTGTTAACGTGACAAGAAGAATATTGCTATAGAAGCAATTTTGAGGACTTATCGCTCTATTGGAGAGAGTCGATAAGTGGATTTTTGCCAGAGGTGTAGTGTTAACGTGACAAGAAGAATATTGCTATGGAAACAATTTTGAGAACTTATCGCTCAATTGGAGAGAGTCGATAAGTGAATTTTTGTCAGAGGTGTAGTGTTAACGTGACAAAAGGAATATTGCTATGGAAGCAATTTTGAGGACTTATCGCTCTTATTGAAGAGAGTCGATAAGTGGATTTTTGTCAGAGGTGTAGTGTTAACGTGACAAAAGGAATATTGCTATGGAAGCAATTTTGAGGACTTATCGCTCTATTGAAGAGAGTTGATAAGTGGATTTTTGTCAAATGTGTAGTGTTAACGTGACCAAAGGAATATTGCTATGGAAGCAATTTTGAGGGCTTATCGTTCTATTGGAGAGAGTCGATAAGTGGATTTTTGTCAGAGGTGTAGTGTTAACGTGACAAAAGGAATATTGCTATGGAAGCAATTTTGAGGGCTTATCGTTCTATTGGAGAGAGTCGATAAGTGGATTTTTGTCAGAGGTGTAGTGTTAACGTGACAAGAAGAATATTGCTATGGAAGCAATTTTGAGGACTTATCGCTCTATTGAAGAGAGTTGATAAGTGGATTTTTGTCAAATGTGTAGTGTTAACGTGACCAAAGGAATATTGCTATGGAAGCAATTTTGAGGGCTTATCGTTCTATTGGAGAGAGTCGATAAGTGGATTTTTGTCAGAGGTGTAGTGTTAACGTGACAAAAGGAATATTGCTATGGAAGCAATTTTGAGGACTTATCGCTCTATTGAAGAGAGTCGATAAGTGGATTTTTGTCAGAGGTGTAATGTTAACGTGACATCTGTGGGGGAAAGAATATTGTAGCGTCTCGCTGGGGAGGACTGCTAAGTATTTTATCATCGGAGCGATGAACAAGATTTTAAGACTTTTATCACTCTGTTAGGGAGAGCCGATATATTGAAAATTTACTACTCTGTTAAGTAGAGTTAGTAAATTGCACTCGATTTGAATGATTTTGGAGATTTACTGTTCTTTTGATGAGAATCAATAAGTGGATTTTAACAGAGGAATCATTGTTACAACGATGTAAACAAAACTCAAGCTCTGTGGGATATGACATCCGTCTGAGGTGTAATATTAACCTGACGATGATTTAGACCCTGCTGAAGAAATACCAAGGTGGATCCTTCGTTTAGGATAATTGCAATGCAAAGGGGCGACCTTTGCGTTTGAGGTTCGAAACGCAGAATTAAGAACCATTGCAACGCAGGTCTAGGCCTGGCGTTTGAAGCATTTGAACGCAGAGGTAACTCTGCGTTAAAGTCTAACCGACTTTATCCGTTAACATGGAAAATCACGTTTTAGATTCGGTTGGGATTCTTTCTTAGAGTCCCGATCTGATTTAACAGCCCGACGGCTGTTATAAATAGGCCTGTAAGGTCACATCAAGAGTCATTCAAGAATGAGAATTCTCTTTTCTGTTGCTTTTCGGTTAATTCTCTCCGACGAACTCCGTCTTCTCCGATTGAAATCACCCGCATGGTGCCCAAGAGAATGAGTTCGGGTTCCAAGAAGGTTGGCAAGGCGGCTTTAGAGGCGCCGCCGGCCGAGAACACCGGCGATGTCGCTGTTCTGACAAGCGCTTCGGCATTGATGTCGCTGTCACATGGACCTCGGTGCTGCGGTAAGCGGTGGCCATGGCAACTTGTTTCGACAAGTTTTCTGACAACCCTAGATGGGTTCTCTTCAACGAGGAAGATGACTCGTTCTTACCATAAGCGCAGAGTTACGGCTCCGTGTTACAAATTGGAAACGCAGACTTAAGGCTCTACGTTTAAGGAACATAGGGCCAAATCTCTATGTTAAAATTGGGAACACAGAGTTAAGACTCTATGTTAAAAAGATTGGAAACGCAGACTTAAGACTGCGTTCAGGAAACATAGAGTTAAGTTTCTATGTTAGAATTGAGAACGCAGAGTTAGAACTCTGTGTTAAAAATTGGAAACGCAGGCTTATGACTCTGCGTTTAAGGAAACATAGAGTTAAGACTCCTATGTTTGGACACGGGCCTTGGCCTCTGTGTCTGAATATCACAACGCAGGGTTCAACCTCTGCGTTCAAGTGTCGTAACGCAGGGTTTGCCCTCTGCGTTCAAGTGTCGTAACGCAGGGTTTGCCCTCTGCGTTCAAGTGCTGTAACGTAAGGTTGGCCCTCTGCGTTCAAGTGTTGATACAAGGGTTGGCCCTTGTATTTAATGCTTGACACGTGGAATTTGTCTTTCGTGTTATGCTCCAATTTTCGTGTTAGCAATCTATTTCTGTTACTAACTATTGCTTCTGATTTTACAGTGCTTTTTCCCAATGTGCCACTTCTGCCGGAGCAGCACTTCAACTACACTGATGATCCCGAAGTGGGGAGAGCTTTTGGTCTTCATAGAGAAATTCCTTTATGCACTTTCCCAAGTTTGGAGCGAACACATTTAATTAGGTTTGCTGAGTGTTCCACCCTTAGGGCTTTGATCACCGATCTGGATCTGGAAACTCCTGCGGGTTTGGATCAATTTGTCAAACCCTCATTTTTATTCGGTGACCATATATCTGCCGATGGACAAGTCGGGTATGTAGAAGACTCCCGGATGCTGCGAAGAGTCGACGATCGTTTACTTTTCCTTCCAAGCATGAAGAGAATGTACCCGCTTTCCTACTTCCTAAGTGTGGGTGGTCGCAGGGGCTTGGCTTTCGATCTCGTCAAGGAGAAGGAAAACATCTCGTTTGGATCCGGTCGATCATCTCGTGTTCAGATTGGCAAACAACTCAAAGGTCTGAGACCTGGTTGTTTTGAGAAAAAGGACCTCGCTCAGGAGACACCTCTTCCAGCGAACATTTTCATACGCCGATTTATTGCTGCTCAAGGCGAATTTCCTACACAAGCCTTCCGTTCTCCTGGCTGGTTGTTTTCTGGAGAAGAT
>NC_033802.1:57835840-57879007 GCF_001876935.1 Asparagus officinalis
CGGTCGACCGATGACTCTCTGGAAAAATACTGACGAATGGTCACTAGACCGGTCGATCGTACTGGTCGACCGAAAACTGACATTCTAGAAACTGAAAACTGTTTTGCTGATTTTAAAACCCTGTTTAAAAATATCAAATAAATTCCAAAAAATATAAAACTTTGGGGAATGATTGTAGACATGATAATAAACATGCTACAATGACTGGTTATCAAAAAGGACGTCCCAAATGAAAAATATCATCATTTTACAAACTAGTCCAAAACATGAAAATATGAGATACTTGAATTTTGATGTTTTGACATAAACCAACTTCAAAAATGACTTCCCAAATGAAAAATATCATCATTTTACAAACTAGTCCGAAACATGAAAATATGAGATACTTGAATTTTGATGTTTTGACATAAACCAACTTTTGAAACTTTGTAAAATGTTTTTATAGACTTAGTAAAACATGTATAAACTGATATTGAAGTCTATAAACTAAGAATACAATATTTTCACAAATACAATAGAAAATAAAACCTATGAGTATGTATATGAAAATATATTTGTTTCATATCTATGTAGATAAACCAAATCACAATAATAAATATGAAACATGTAATTTCATATTTATAAACATGAAAACTAAAACTTGTGTTGTATATATATGTGACTACATATATATACAAGGAAACCAATAAAATGTGTGTGTATTATGACTATATATATATATATACGAAGAAACCAATAATAAATGTGTGTGTATAGATAATTGAGCTTAGAGTATATAACACACATAATATAAACCTATACTAAATATACCCAAGCTTGATCTTGATCTTCATTGTAGCTCAACTTGGTACACATGCGGATGAAGCTTGAACTTGATCTTTAACTTGAACTGCAAGGCTTCATCGACATTCCGCCGACCTCCTTTGGATATGATCGTTGAAGCTCTATTCCATCCATCCTCCAACTATGTTGTTTGTCTACAATGAATAGATAATACAAGCACTAGACAAACAACATTAGTAGTAAATTGTTTGTAAATCATCATCAAAACAAGAAGGCCAACATTGATCTCTGCGTTCAAGTGTTGTAACGCATGGTTTGACCTCTGCGTTCAAGTGTTGTAACGCAGGATTTGATCTCTATGTTCAAGTGTTGTAACGCATGGTTTGACCTCTGCGTTCAAGTATTAATACAAGGGTTGGCTCTTGTATTAAAGCTTACTACGTAGAATTTACTCTTCGTATTTATTTCATGTTAGCAACCTCTTTCTGCTACTAACTATTGCTTCTGATTTTACAGTGCTTTTTCCCAATGTGCCACTTCTGCCGGAGCAGCACTTCAACTACACTGATGATCCCGAAGTGGGGAGAGCTTTTGGTCTTCGCAGAGAAATTCCTTTATGCACTTTCCCAAGTTTGGAGCGAACACATTTAATTAGGTTTGCTGAGTGTTCCACCCTTAGGGCTTTGATCACCGATCTAGATCTGGAAACTCCTGCGGGTCTGGATCAGTTTGTCAAACCCTTATTTTTATTCGGTGACCATATATCTGTTAATGGACAAGTCGGGTATGTAGAAGACTCCCGGATGTTGCGAAGAGTTGACGATCGTTTACTTTTCCTTCCAAGCATGAAGAGAATGTACCCGCTTTCCTACTTCCTAAGTGTGGGTGGTCGCAGGGGCTTGGCCTTCGATCTCGTCAAGGAGAAGGAAAACATCTCGTTTGGATCTGGCCGATCATCTCGTGTTCAGATTGGCGGACAACTTAAAGGTCTGAGACCTGGTTGTTTTGAGAAAAAGGATCTCGCTCAGGAGACACCTCTTCCAGCGAACATTTTCATACGCCGATTTATTGCTGCTCAAGGCGAATTTCCTACACAAGCCTTCCGTTCTCCTGGCTGGTTGTTTTCTAGAGAAGATGGTTGGTGGACTCGGATGGTGGGTTTTTTTTTTTAAGAACTTACTATACCAGTACAGGCTACTAGATGTGGGATCACTCAGAGTTATCCCTGCTTCTTCGCTATGCTGGAGCGGTATAATCCGGATAGCTGCACCTTTTTCACACCTGTTGGGGAGCTAGGATTTGCTCTCCATGAGATGCATGCGATATCGGGATTATCCTTCGGGCAAACACCCTACGAAGAATTTATTCCAACCACTGAAGAACTCTCCCTCCTGAAGACTGCTCATCCAGAGATATACAGCACTTTTTGGGAGCTGCTGTGTCATTTCCACATCTGCGCTCAGGTCGCCGGGATGTGTGGGGGTGACCTCATGCATACTGCTTGGGCAGATTACTTATTCCAGAACTTGGGTCAGAAGGGTTTGAAGGTGACCCGTCTTGCTGTAAGCTTTGCTAGGAGTATCAAAGCTCGCATCAAAACTCCTAACGCCACTTATAGGAACACGTGCTTGGAAGATGGATTTGAAACTGACAGTGAATTCGAAAGTTTTCATCATCAAGCCGCAATTCCTATCTCTGAAACAGCCCTCCTTGCTGGTTTCTTGATGCTATGGTTGAAACGATGCGTCGTGCCGACGAAACCAGCTGAGTCAATCTTGATTGAGGTTGTCTACCCAGCTGCTCTCTTGGCTCACGGAAGACCTCTCAGTCTTCTTCCTGCGATGACAGGTTGTCTGCAGAGAGGCTTGCGGGATTTGATCTCTGAACTCCTTGATGTCAAGGAGATGAATGTTGCCGGAAGGAAAGTTTGGAAGACTTCTCAACCCCGCACACCAATGCCCTACACTTATTTAGTGGCTTGGTTTGTGCTGCACTGTCCCTCTTTGATGTGTGGGATCATACATACTGACGAGACCTATACTCCTTTCGTGCAAAGGCTCGAGCCAGCCACGTGGACGACTGCGTACATAGTCCGGGCTAGACAACTTTTGTCTTCGGAAGCCAGTTATGACCTCTTTTGCTGCCGCCCTTGCTTTGATGGGGCAGAAGAAGAAGTCCCAAAGTTTGGCGACGTAGTCTTTGAAGGGTCCTCGCTTTTAAATACAGGGACCTTTCAGTGGCTTCTCACCATCAGAGTGGGTTATCTGGTTTTCAGAATAGGTGAAAGATGCATAATTGAGCCTTACGTTCCTTCACGTTTTGCTCGACAATTCGGATATGACCAACTTTACGTTGGTAACCCTAATCCCCAATTAGCTCACATCGGGAATCTGTATGAAGGAGCTCGTGCTTGGCATTTCTTTATTGCTCGAGGAACTCATGCGCAGTTTACTCTGCATAATTTGCCACCTAATTGTTCCACCGTAGCGGATTTTCGTAATTGGTTTGATAAAGCTTCTCTAATCCCAGAATATGACATTTATACTTCATGTATAAACGAAATCCGAGAACTTTATAAATCAAGAAGTGGTTCCGGCAGGACTCGACTACCAGGGATAGAGGATTATCTGTCCTGCGAGCGAGAGGCGTCGGGAATCGAGGAGATCCCAGAGGAATTACCCGCTGCTAAGCCTTCTGAAGAAGAGGACACTAAAGAGGCTTTTGAGGGAACACCTCCTTCTAGACCCCGCCCCTTGAGATCTTCAGGGAAGAAGGCTTTTACCGCTGAAGAGGTAGGCGAATACGATAGAATAATTCGCAAACGAAAACCCGTTGCAGCTAAGAATTCCAAGAGAGCTAAGTTGATAGGGGACGCCATAAAGTCGGCACATGCTTCATCTCCTGAAAACAGCGGGGATACTATGTCTCCAGCTGCTCCTCCTAGTCCCGAAATCCCAACAGGTGAGCAGGAATTGAACGTCCCAGGTTCAGTGCCAAATGTGCCCGAAAAGCTACCATCTGAAGCTGCGCACACTCCCACTCGCACTGATTATGAGAATTGCTTTACTTATCCGCCGACTGCTCCACCCCCAAGCTCGGACCGAAACAGACTCTCGTATTGCTCGCCTGCGCGAGGAACATCTTCAAGTGCAAGTGGACTTGGGCACTTTTGCTGCAGGTATTCGGGATACTGCGATTGAGCTTACCCGTGCTGGTATGGAGCAATCTCAGATAACTGCTCGCTTAGCGGGCGACATGGAAGTGATAAAAGGGTTAATTACTTTCTGCGACGGTCTCTTCAAGGGCTTTTGCGACGAGCTTGTCGCTCCTGACAAGATTAGGCGAGAGAATGCAGAAGCAACACCAAATGAAGAGGAGCTCAAGAGCAAGATAACAGAGGAAGTTAAAAAGGCTCGTGAGGAGAAAATATTGGCGCTGAAATCTAAACTCAAGTCTTTTAGACTGATGAGCCCCGATGTTTAGGACTTGGATTGCTTTTTAGCTAGGAATAATTTTGTATCATTTTCGTTTTCTTCATTTTGTATTCACATTTAACGACATTGAATGAAAATGATATCATTTTGGCTTTCATCATCTCTTTTGTTGAAATCTGGTTCAGGACAATGAAAAGTAAAGCAAATGGCATAAGTATAGTGCTAACCTGACATGAAATCGAAATTCTCTTTATTATACTGATTCTAGAAAATTTCAATCGTCAGAGGTGTAATGTTAACATGACGAAATACAAGACAGAGTTACATTATAAATAGGCAACCCCCAGCCTGATTTAGCTGGGGTTTAGGGGGCTACATGATTTACGGGAAATATCTCTTAAGGAACTTCCCATTAATTGGCATCATGAGCCTATCTCCTTTTTGATTGATGAGACGATAAGCTCCATTCGAATAGACTGATTTTATTACGAAGGGCCCCTCCCATTTAGGATTGAACTTCCCTTTGGTTTTGTGTGTCATCACCATGGGCCGTCTGTTGGCCAAAACTTCCCATTTAGGATTGAACTTCCCTTTGGTTTTGTGTGTCATCACCATGGGCCGTCTGTTGGCCAAAACTAGATCGCCTTTCTTGAAAATCCGTTCCTTAACCTTTTTTTTGTAGGCTTTGAAAATACGGGCTTGATACAACTCGATCTGTTGCTGAGCTTGAAGTCGTTTGTTGTCTAAGGCTTCAAGTTCTTGCAGGCGTCGTTGATGCTTTTCTTCTTCTGTTAGTCCCGTTGTAATAGCAACTCTCAGAGAAGGGATCTGGATTTCCAATGGCAGTACAGCCTCGCAGCCGTATACCAAAGAGAATGACGTAGCCCTTGTAGGGGTTCTCACCGTTGTGCGGTAAGCCCATAGATATTCACCAAGTCTTTCGTCCCAATCGCGTCGGCTCTTGGAAACAAACTTTTTGAGAAGCTTCACTATGGTTTTATTGAAGGCTTCTGCAAGACCATTTGCTGGCGGATAATAAGCCGTAGATGCAACACTTTGAATTCTGAATTTATCACAGAATCTCTGGAATCCAAAACTGATGAATTGTGTCCCGTTGTCGTGAACTATTCGCCTCGGGACTCCAAAGCGGTAGACGACGTGATGTTTGATAAACTTGATCACGTTTGAAGTCTTGACGCTTCCTTCCGAGAAAGGCATCGAAGTAAGATTCCATCATGTGATTTACGATACAAGACTTGAGAAACTGCATCATAATAGAATTGGAGGGCCTTCCGTTTGATGGCAGCCGCTTCCTTAGGGTCATCGGGTAGAATTCCATATAGGGCATAGTCGATGTATGGGAATCGCCAATCCCTAGATTCGAATTCCATAAATGCCGTACAGACTTCTCCCGACGTCATCTCGTCTGGGTTTTCCTCTATGGAGATCTTGGAAAAGCACAGCTTACGTCCCATGACCGGGATCGTCGCTTCCACTCCTGGTGGCAAGGCTAGTGAAGTTGCCAAAGAGGCTAAGGCATCAGCATATGCATTCTGAGCTCTTGGCACATATTCAATAAAGAAGCCTTCAAACTTTTGAGCTTGCTCTAGCACCGCGAAGTAATACGGAATCAAATCCTCATGACGTACTTCGTACTCTCCTCGGACTTGATTAACGATGAGCTGAGAGACACCGTAAGCCTCGAGGCGCTGAATATTAAGTTCTTCAGCACATTGCATTCCTAATAGCAGAGCATTATACTCGGCTACATTGTTGGTGCATGGTTCGATTAAAGAGAATCCCCTTGGGATTACGTGGCCGTTCGGAGAGATTAACACTACTCCTACTCCCGCGGTGATTGCTCCATGAGGATTTGCTCTGGATGCACCGTCGAAGAATAACTTCCACACTTGCGTAGCTTCTTGGGTAGCGCAAGCTTCAGCGACCTCGTCGGGTAATTCTTCATACAACTTAGATGTTCCCGATACTGGATGATCGGCTAAGAAGTCTGCCAGTGCTTGACCCTTGACCGCCTTTTGAGGCATGAACTGCATATCGTATTGCGACAAGAGAATGGCCTATTTTGCAAGCCGGCAATTTAGAGATGATGATTTTGTCATCAGAACTCTCAAAGGATTTACCTTAGAGATAACCTGAATGGTCTGTCCAACTAGGTAATGTCGCATCTTTTGAATTGCGAATACCAAGGCGAGACATTCTTTTTCGACTGGATTGTACCGGTGTTCGGCTCCCATCATAGTCCTGCTCAGGTAATAGATGGCTTGCTCTTGACCTTGATCATTGTTTTGGGCCAACAAAGCACCAAGAGAATGATCCATAGCCCTCACATACAACAGGAATGGTTTTCCTGATATTGGGGCCACGAGAACTGGCGGTTGAGTTAGATATCTCTTAATCTCCTCGAATGCTCTTTGACACTCTGCATCCCAAACAAAGGATATTCCTTTCTTCATGAGCTTAGAGAAAGGTTGGCAGCGCCCTGAAAGATTTGATATGAATCTTCGAATGTAGGCCAGTCTGCCTTGCAAACCTCTGAGCTCTTTGAGATTCTTCGGGGGTGGCATGTCTTGGATGGCACGCACTTTCTCTGGGTCAAGAGAGATTCCTTTGGATGTGACGTTAAATCCCAGGAATTTTCCACTTGAAACTCCGAGGAATGATTTTGTCGGGTTCATCTTCAGCTGATGTGCTCGCATGATTGCGAACATTGTCTTCAGATCTGCAAGATGATCGTCTTTGCATTGGCTCTTTACTGCTATGTCATCAACGTAGCACTCGATCTTCTTTCGTAGGTGTTCGTGAAAGATTGTGTTCATTGCACGTTGATAAGTTGCACCTGCGTTTTTCAGGCCGAAGGGCATCACTGTGTAGCAATACACCCCCAGTGGTGTTCTAAAAGCAGTATGTTTTTCATCGTCCGGGTGCATCTTTATCTGATTGTACCTAGAGAATCCATCCATGAAAGACATCCTTTCATACCCGCAAGTGTTGTCAATCATAACATCCGTGATGGGGAGTGGGAATTCGTCTTTAGGACAGGCGACATTGAGGTCGCGGAAATCGATACATATCCGGACTTTACCGTTCTTCTTAGGAACTGGGACGATGTTGGCCACCCAGTCAGGGTGTTGTTCTTCCCTAACAAAACCTGAGTCTATAAGTTTTTTAACTTCTGACTCAATTGATTCCATGATCTCTGGACGAAACCTGCGTTGTTGTTGTTTAACGGGTTTTACATCCGGATCGATGTTGAGACGGTGCATGGCCACCTTCGGGTCAAGGCCAGGCATATCTTCATAATTCCAGGCGAAGACATCTATATATTCTCGGATGAGAGATATAAGGTCTTCCTTCTCGGATGATGATAGGTCTTCAGCTATAAAGATAGGTTTGGGATCAGATTCATCTCCCATGTTGACCTGAATTACTTTATCTTCAGTGGGTGGTTCGCGTTGTTCGAATCGCATATCCCACAAGATGTTAAGACGTTTGATCCAAGGATCGTTGGGTGACTCGATTAACTCTTCGTCATCCCCTGCATCTTCATCAGGGTGACTAGTTGAAACCATGTTCACAGTCAGATCTTTAAAGAAAGGTCCGACACTGACGTCGGATTCCCAAGAAGAGGTTCCAGACGAATGATCCTGACGTAGATAATTACTGGTTTCATTTTCTGAGGCAGGGGGAGTTGTAACATAACCTAAGCCCCTTCCGGTTTTTTGATAATAATCCGGAGGTTTTCCTTCAGGGGTTAGAGACATCCGGATTGGGGTTCGTCTACCTTTTCCGAAGTTCAGACCATGTTTCTCATTAAAGTCATACCCCATTTGCTTCATTAAGCATATAGAATTGGGTTCGTGATAATGGAATTGGGGAACTCCGTCGTCTTCCTCTGAACTTCCTCGTTTGAGTTGTTCGGGTTTGACTTTACCAAAACAGATCGGCTTCTGCCCTTTCCTTTTGGATGGGACTTTGAAGAAAGCCTTCTGTGCGTCCTCTGCTTCCTCATCTGAAGCGAAGAACGATTTGACTGGCAACGTAAGTGATGCCTCTGTGCACAGTGCGTGCCATGGATTGTTACCTGCATTAGGATCATTCTCTATTTGTTTATTTTTAGAGGATACATCAGACAAGTACTCCAAAAGAAAATCTTCATTAATGCACCATTCACCCTCGCTCGGTACATTATTATTACTCTCATCCTGACCCATTACATCTAAGTTCAATTCCCAGGGACAATCTTCTTCAGGATCTGGCTCGACATCAGCTTCATTGCCACTGTCAACATCTTGAGATTCTAGGTAGAAAACAGAGTCAGTGTGGAAGTTCTCCACTCCTCGGAAAGGGTATTTTTCCGCAATCAAGGTTCGAACTTCACCCTCGTCATTGGCGTACTTCATGACCTGATGCAAGGTAGATGGGACAATGCGGTTTGCATGTATCCATGGTCGTCCTAGCAAAAGATTGTAGGACGTGTCCACATCTATGATGTAGCATGCTACTTCAGACTTAAGATCTCCGATCTGGCACCTGAGTTTGATCTTCCCTAGGGGTCGAGTACTGTTGGCGTTGAAACCAAAGATAGTGGTCTGGGTAGTGTGCAACCGATGCATAGGAATCCCTAAAACCTGCATGACCCTGTAAGGCATAATGCTGAGTGCGGAGCCCGGGTCAACCTGGACACGACTGATTTCAGAAGATCCGATATACCCTGTGTAGTACAGTGGTCGGTCATGTTCGTGTTTGACCGATGCATGGGAATTCCTAAGACCTGCATGACCCTGTAAGGCATAATGCTGAGTGCGGAGCCCGGGTCAACCTGGACACGACTGATTTCAGAAGATCCGATATACCCTGTGTAGTACAAAGGTCTGTCGTGTTTGTGTTTAACCTGCATATCTTCTTGAGTAAACGATATGCAGGGTAAACTTCTTGCCGCTTGCAGACATTGCCGACAAGTTTGATCTTCCGAAGCTTCAGGAATTGGAATGACTTGGGTGATGAAGCTCTCTGTATTCTTCAATGCCTCAATGAGAGCTTCCTTGGTGGTTTTGGACAACCTCAGGAGCTCGTATAGAGTAATCCTGGCCGGTATGTTGGCCAGTTGCGCCATGACATTGAAGTGGAATGGATTGCTCGACTCCCCGTGTTCCTGGTGGAGATTCTTGTTGAACCGGAGTTCTTTTTGTTTCCCCTTATCAACTGGATTTTTGGGGACAGAACCCCCAGCGTCTTGGGGTTGTTCCTCAACTTCTTGGACATTCTGGCCGTAGTCTTTCAAGTAATTCTTTCCAGACCGCGTACCAGGGTTGTCTCCTGGGTATGCAGCCAGGGCAATCCTCTCTTCCTCTGAATCTGTGAGGGTCTTGAGGTGATCATCATTCTCAGTAATGGAGGGGCTAATCATGTTGGAAGACTTAGCCTTGCCTCCTTTCTTCTTGGACGAGGTATTCGTCCACTGTTGGTCTCCCACTAGATCAGGGTGAACCCACATGATTTCTCCTTTTGAGGTGGTGAGGGGTATCAACCCCTTGTCTTTCTGACTGTGTAAGTCAGTATTCTTCAGACGCATTTCTCCCTTGTGGATTGGGACAACGCCATCTGCGGTCTACACCGGAGGGAAGTCACCGAACTGGACTGCTATCATGTTGGTAGAGACAGTCTTTTGCTCAGGTTTCAGAGTAAGCACTTTGGCGTCCACCAAATTCTGGAGGATGTCCTTAAAGATGTAACATCTTCTGGTAGGATGCCCCAGAAACCTGTGATAGCGGCAGTAATTAGGGTCATCTACCTTTCCTGCTTCCTCTGGCTTCCTAATTTCGGGAAGCTGTAACTTGTTGTTCTTCCGCAGTAGCTGGAACAAGGTATCCACATGTTACTCCTTGAAGGAATACTGTTTGGGCACTTTTTGCTTATTGGAAGCTTTGCCCTGCTTCGTGGGCGGTGGTACTTGAGAGTAGTCGGCTGCTAGGGTCTCTTTTCCCTTAGACCGCTGGGCGTTGTTCTGGTTGCGTTGCTGCTGCTGTTGCGGTTTGGGCTGTGCAGCTTCCTCGGCTTTCACCCGAGCTATAATCTCTTCGGCTTGTTCTCCTTGCGATACTAGTTGTCTCCAGGAACGGCATTCCGCTACCCCCATCTGGGCAAGGAGCTAAGTCTGCAAGTTATGCCTGCAAGTTTCAACCAGGGTTAACTGAGTCATACCTGAGGGGCATCGCAATGCCATGCTGCGGAATTTTTCCACGTAGGCCTTGATGGATTCTCCCTTCCTCTGCTTAGTGGCAAGAAGAGTTGGGACAGAAACTTCCGTATCGTCCTCGAAGAACCTAGCCAAGAAAAGCCTTTCCAAATCTACCCATTTCTGAATAGATCCAGCAGGCAGTTTCATAAACCATTCAAAGGCTACTCCTTTAAGAGTGCCAATAAACAATCGTGTCAAGATGGCATCGTTCGCCACCACATCTCCAGTTTGAGATTTGAAATAGTAGATGTGTTGATTTGGCGATCCTGTGCCATCGAACGGTTGCAAGGTTGGAGCTTTGAACTTTGGTGGGTATGGAGCTATATCCCACTCAGCAGGATAAGGCCTCACCACTCCTTCTTCACGGAGCTCACTTCTGTTGGCGATTGCATTGAGGCGAGCTTCCAGTTCATCCATTTTGGTGGATTGAGGATGTAGTTCCTTTTCCACCTCTTTCTCACCTTCGGAAGAGGATCCCAGGTTGTGAGTCTCACGATCCGAATGCTCGGTCGCTTTCTGCTTCCCTTTTGAGGTTGTCCTCCGGGAAGATTCGGGTTTGTGGCCTTTTTTGTGATCCCTTTGGCTAACTTTTGATAGTTAACCGGGCGAATAGCTCCTGTCCGAGTCCGGGTATGCTGATATACTCCTTCGAACTGGTCACAAATTTCCCTAACAGTTGGGGAATGACTTCTTTGTGACTCGTCAGAATCAGAATGTGAGGATTTGCCTCTGCCGACCATGTTGATAGTAACCTCGGGGTAATCGACTTCAGAGGTCTTCTTCTGGCGACGTTGTCGTTTGGGAGGTCTAGCAACATTCGTCAACCTATTAAACACCGATTGCCTAGGCGTCGGTGAGCAACAGCTGCATTCGGAGAGGACAGCAGATATGAGCCGCTCACATTGGCATGAATGAGCCACTTGCTGTGTTGGCTTTCCTCTTGTCAGCAATTCACGCAGGTCGGAGACCTGAGAAAGATCTCGTGAAGGTGGAGATGGAACCCCCTGCCCTTGAATTCACGCAGGTCGGAGACCTGAGAAAGATCTCGTGAAGGTGGAGATGGAACCCCCTGCCCTTGGATGAGTTGGGCATGAATCTTAAATCCATGCTGTGCCTTTTGAACCTGACGGACCGTGTCATGTTCTTGAGAAGAAACACGAGAGTCGCATCTTGGTTTATAAACACGAGGCCGAGGCCCGTGTTTAATTGATGGACTAGATCCTTGTGGATCTTGTCCTGATTGAACGCACACTTGTGGTGTGCGTTTTGATGTTGAAACAGACCCCTGCGGGTCTTGTTTTGGTTGAACGCACACTTGAGGCGTGCGTTTTGAAACAGACCCATGAGGGTCGTTCTTTGTTTGAACGCACTCTTGTGATGTGCGTTTGGTTGTTGAAACAGACCCCTGAGGGTCGTTCTTTGTTTGAACGCACACTTGTGATGTGCGTTTGGTTGATGACCCAGACCCCTGAGGGTCGGGTTTTGATTGAACGCACGCTTGTGGCGTGCGTTTGGATGATTGAACAGACCCCCGGGGGTCTTGTTTTGGATGAACGCACCCTTGTGGTGTGCGTTTGGTTGTTTGAACAGACCCTTGAGGGTCTTGTTCTGACTGAACGCACGGCGTGCGTTTGAATGATTGAACGTGCTTTTGGAAGCCACGTTTTGGGACGCACTCTTGAGGTGTGCGTCTATGTTGAATAACACGCCACTGAGGGTCGCGTTTGAGTTGGATAACCCGAGGCTCATAGTCGGGTTCATTGCCACGAAGTGTGCGTTCTGGAGCAGAAACGCACAGTTCGGGCACAGGCTCAGAAACGCAGTCTTTGCGTTGGGCAGTAGCTCGGCTATTCCGCAAGTATGCTCGCCGTAAGGATCTTCTCCTTCGTCGAGCAGCATTTTTCTTGGCCTGTTTCAAGGCCTTGGCCGCAGCATCGTCGGCGTTGGTCGGGTTTTCCTCCGACATAGGTCTCTTTTGACCTATTATTTGCCGTAGTGATACGGGGGAGAAATCTTCAACTCGCAGAGCGAGTTTAAGGTCTTGGCCAAATGAGAGGGCTTTCTTTGGCATCTCAGCAGTAGTGTTGACCTCCGTAGAGGTCTTGTGGGTATCATGCCTAGCTTTAGGGCTAAGCGACCAAGAGGAGAGGACCTCCTCATACTTGGCTTGGTCGAACTCTACGACGAGAGTTTCGATGGTGGTTCCAGTAATGTGAACGTCGGATTGCGCCACCACTTTCTCGTCAGAGAAGCTAGTCCCCAGCGGAGTCGCCATCTTTTGTTTGTTGGAAATTTGCAGTAAAAAGACAATGAAAGAAAAATTAGACTTGTATTCCTCTCAAAATCGATTACAATTTGGATTCCGATTACAAAAGAGAGAAGAATGAATTTGATTCTCCCATTTGTTTAAAACTGGGTTCTTCTTGGTAGCGGTGGAGTGCCTCCTTCGATTGATCGCGTCGAACTTGCTCTCCGTTGACGATCCGACCGTCCTACTTCACTGGAACAATTGAAGTGTTTGATAATTTCGATTTAAAACTCTGAACGAGTGTAAAGAACTCTGAACGAGTTGAAAACTCTGACAAGAGTTGTTGAAAACCGAAGGTCTGATTTGATATGATTAACTTGGATTGCAAGCTTAATCACTAACTCTTGAAATGAGTTTCAGAAATAAACTCAGAACGAGTTAAAACTCTGTAACAGAGTTGTTTGAACCGAAGATTCGGTTAATTGCCAAGTGGATGATTCCCTTGATGAGAGGATCCTTTGGGATCTGATTAACTGATCATTGATCAGTTCCTTGATCTTCAAAAGATATCCTCCTTCGTGTTGTTGAACTGCTGAGATTTGTTGATCTTAAGTGGTTTTGATACCAGCTCCCCTCAACCCTATGCGGTTTTTTCTGCTAGAAATCGATCAACCCCTGTAGGACATTGAAGAGAACTTATCTGAATAAGTTTGAAACTCTAGCCGAGTTAAGAAACTCTTTTGAAAGAGTTAATTTCAGAAAGGATTAATAATCCTTTTAGCCAAAAATGGTTGATCAATTGTTGATCAGAAGAACTTGCTAAGCAAGTTTTAAAACTCTGATTGAGTTAGGGAAACTCTAAAAAGAGTTGATGATAACAAAGCAAGTTCAATCAACTCTCCAAATTTCACATCGATCGGACCACGGATGAGGGTCCGATCGTTACGCCGATCATAACTGCGCAAATCTGACTTTTCTCTGCACTCCTGGAACGACCAGCTTCGGTAAAACCTTCATATCTCCAAATCTAACCGATATTAAAACCTTCATATCTCCAAATCTAACCGATAGAAAGCAATCTCCACCGTTCAGAATTAGGAAAGACGAGTGTAGAAGCTACCCTCCAAAATTTACATCGATCGGACCATGGATGAGGGTCTGATCGTCACGCTGATCACGACTGCACGAAATTGACTTTTTTCCCTCCTCTCTTGTTCTCTCTTTCTTTTATTCCGTCCAGCCCTCTACCACCAGCCCTATTTTGCTGTGAAATCCCCTTATTAGTAGGAGTTTAAGGGGTATAACTACCCCCCTTAATTGGCTCCATGATGAAGATTAGTTGCCCTATTAAGTGGAGGACCGTTTCAAGGATTTGAAATGGTCAAACGCGACCTTCGCGTTGAAGAGATTGTCAATTATAATCTTTTTTTTTTGAACTTTTGTGAGGATCATCAGATTGTAATCCTTACATTTAGCTCTTGATAATATGAGAGTCGTCAATTTGTAACTCCCGATGTTGATTGTGAAGGCTGTTGAATTAGAGCTTTCATCAGTTGTTGTGAATGTCATCAGATTGTAACATTCTACGTGAAAGTCTTCAAATTATAGTCTTCTGAAAGTTGTTAAATTGTAACTTCCGTCATCGGTGTTTGATGAGGATTAGCTATCTGTTGTGATTTTTAGACAGCCTACAGGCAGCAAGCCGATGAGTTGTACTATCGGGCTGGGGGTACGAACAAGTATCGAAAGAGAAATACCCGAGAAACAGACTCTCACTGTCCGTGCACAAAGATAATCAAGACAGTATTATTAGCGTGTAGCTGCCCCATGACAACTCCACATAGGGTCTCGGTATTTGAGAGGATCTCCATTGAAGCATCAAAGCCCAAATCAAGGCTTTTTCGCAGAAGACGATCGGTTGTTAAAGATGACAAACTCCCAGCAGTCACTATCGACGTGGTCGATAAGGGGAAGTCTCCGATTAGTTCAAATAGCTTTAATCCAAATTTCTCTCCAGGAAGAAGAGTCAATTCGGGGATATCCCAACTAATGTCTTGGCTCCAGTTAGAAGCCGTCGGGCCTGAACAACCAGCAGTCACCACTAACATGGTTGATAAGGAAAAATCAACTCGAACCTCAAGTTCAGACTCTCTCATTTTGCATCGTCTGACTCGGCTACGCGCAAGAACTACTAGACGCAGGGACTATCTAAGGATGAATAGAGGACTATCCTCAGACGATGAAGCGTCAGACGCCTGCTCGGCAGTCGCTTCAGAGGCTACCGTATCCAGTCCCGGACAATCCCGTGAAGTGTTTATGATTAACACCGAGGAAGTAACCAAAATGGTTGAGGAAAGAGAAATACCCGAGAAACAGACTCTCACTGTCCGTGCACAAAGATAATCAAGACAGTATTATTAGCGTGTAGCTGCCCCATGACAACTCCACATAGGGTCTCGGTATTTGAGAGGATCTCCATTGAAGCATCAAAGCCCAAATCAAGGCTTTTTCGCAGAAGACGATCGGTTGTTAAAGATGACAAACTCCCAGCAGTCACTATCGACGTGGTCGATAAGGGGAAGTCTCCGATTAGTTCAAATAGCTTTAATCCAAATTTCTCTCCAGGAAGAAGAGTCAATTCGGGGATATCCCAACTAATGTCTTGGCTCCAGTTAGAAGCCGTCGGGCCTGAACAACCAGCAGTCACCACTAACATGGTTGATAAGGAAAAATCAACTCGAACCTCAAGTTCAGACTCTCTCATTTTGCATCGTCTGACTCGGCTACGCGCAAGAACTACTAGACGCAGGGACTATCTAAGGATGAATAGAGGACTATCCTCAGACGATGAAGCGTCAGACGCTTGCTCGGCAGTCGCTTCAGAGGCTACCGTATCCAGTCCCGGATAATCCCGCAAAGTGTTTATGATTAACACCGAGGAAGTGGCCAAAATTGTGGATGATGCTCTAGCCAAGCAGAAGCAAGCATTCAAAATCGAAATGAAAATGGCTATGCAGAAGATGAGACAAATGCACGACCAACAGATCCGAGCCTTATCGAATCAAACAGGTGAATCCAGTCGTCACAACAATATTAGCCAAGCAGCTAGCGATTCAGACACGGATGAATATATCAATGTTGATAACCCCCCTGTTGACCAAAATTCTGGGGGTGGTCTCATTAAGAATAATGACCCCGGGGGTGGTCCCACCGATGATAACAACACTGAGGGTGGCCCCGTTGTTCCTCTCAGAAATCGTCTGAAGCATGATACGGATGAGGATGAAAAGATGAAGGATCTCAAGAGCAAAATCGAAGCTTTGATGTCTGCTCGAGAGGTGAAAAAGACTGGGATTCCGTGTCCTTACCCAAGAGAGTGGGATTTGATCCCGTACCCAGCAAAGTTCAACCTGATCAACTTCACACCGTTTGACGGGAGGGGCTCGCCCACTCAACATTTGATCTACTTCAAATCTTACTTGGGCATGATTTCTGGCAATGAAGCCATGATGCGGTTCGGTCATTCGTCGGCACCCTCCGCGGACTTGCTTTCGATTGGTACCGTCGTCTCAAGCCTGGAAACATCAACAACTGGGACGATATGGAGAGCTCATTCCTCGGCAACTTCTTTGATGACAAAGCCGAGATATCCATCAAGACACTCTTCGAGGAGAAACAAAAGGACGGGGAAACCGTCGTCGACTTTGTCAAACGCTTCCGAAGCAAGGCGATAAATTGCCGAGATCTGATCACGAAGGAAATCATCCTACAAACTTGCCATAACAACCTCTCTATGGATGTGTTGGGAGTTATGGGATTAAACTCGTCCACGACTTAGAAAGACTTGAAGGTGCGCGGAGAACAAGCCGAACGCTTTCTCAGAAGGAAGAAGATCGAAAGAAGCTAGCAGTCAATGCCTGTGGTTGCTGGTGATAATAATCAGACGTTACAACAACAACCTCAAAAGCAGCAAAGGACTCCAGATTTGAGACTACAAAAAGAGTACTCTTTCAAGGATGAGGAAGTTCCAGATATTTTCGAGTACCTCCTGAATAACGGTGAGATTGAGCTACCACCTATTAAAGATCAGGAGGGAGTTAAGAAGATTACGGATCCAAACTACTGTGCGTACCACATGAGGGTTCTCCATCCTACTGAGGTTTGTTTCGGTCTAAAGAACAAGATTCAAGCTTTAATTGACTCTGGTGCCATAAAGCTAGAATAAGACGAATAACGGAGCAACACTCCGAAGAGTATACGAGTATAAACTGTTTCTCAATACTCCAACAAGTATATGAGTCTAAACTGTTTCCTTTCTTTCACGAGAAGTTCCTAGAGAATCTTATATTCTTAAGGATAACTCGAACATGCAACTGAGGACAACGTGCTCCTCATTGGACACAGTTTTGCAAAGAAAGCCGGGGGTGGATAATTCATGTAATGGGAAGTTCCCGGAAGAATGTTAAATGTAATATTCTTAGGGATAACCCGGTCATTACAAACGAAGTGATAAACACCAAACTCCAACTGTGATTTCGGAACACTCTTTTGTTGAGATGAGATTCGATCACTTCGTTAGATCAATCTTTCCTCACAAAGCTCCTTTTGAGTGATTTGTACAACACCCCACTATAATTTGTACTCCCACACTCACTTGGTCAAACCTTTAAACAGTTAGGACCACAACTAAAATCCCCTCTCAATTCCTTCCATGAACGAGAGGTCCACAAATTAAAAGATCAAACCTTTAAACAGTTAGGGTGGTCTCAAATTCCCATCTTGGTCAAACCTTTAAACAGTTAGGACCATAACCAAAATCCCCTCTCGATTCCTTCCATGAACGAGAGGTCCATAGATTGAACGATCAAACCTTTAAACAGTTAGGGTTTCCTCAAACTCCCATTTGGTCAAACCTTCCTACATTTAGGGTCAAAACCATAATTCATTCTCGATAAACAAGAAATTCACCTTTAGTTCGGTAATTAAACCTTCTGACAGTTAGGATTATCCAAATTTTTTCGATTCTTTGAGTGGAGATCCCACTCCTAGTTTTACCTTTCCGGATTTTGGGGGTGGAGATCCCACCTCGAGTTTCCTTCGCAACTGGAGATAGAATATAAAATTCTTCCACTCTCTCGTTTTGGGTCCATCTTTACTGTAAACAAGACATGGGGACAGAATATAAAATTCTTCCTCTCCAGCATCGGGTTCGTCTTTGCCCCAAGAGAAGACACTACTTTTTCAATTCCCATAATCCGTGCCTTACACGTACGGGGAATTTTATCCCGAATCCTAAGCAGGGATAAATCAATGTCTAACACGCGTTACCGGTTTAGTCTTTCACCGATTGAACAAGACACCAGAATCCAAGTCTGGGGACATTTATCCCGAAGCCTAAGTAGGAATAAGTCAGCGCCTAACACGCATTGCCGGGTAGTCTACCCTCGTAAAAAAGATAAAGCCTACGTATTCAAAGTCGTAGCACTAAGTCTAAGAGAGTTCATTCTATTAGCACAACGTTTGAAACGGATTTAGATAATTCACATGCTAGCCTGACTCAAACGGTAGTCGGTAAAGGCTCATCAAACCCGTTGATGGCTGAAGGTTTGCCAAAAATTCTATAAATATGAGAGTCATTGATGCACCAGCCCCTATTAGTTGGTCTCATGACTTGAGCATCCAACAAACTTCAGGACAAGATCCATACATGTAGTTGAATCAGCTTTAACAGTTGGTCCTGCAGCCTAAAATTTGGGACCGCCACGCTCCAATGCCTTAAGAGCTTAAACTGTGTAAACTCCAACAAACGTACGAGTATAAACTGTGTTAACGTCGGTCAGCGTATTACAACAAAGGTTAACGTCGATCAACGCAAAGTTCGATGTCGGTCAACGTGTCGATGATTTCAGCAAAATAAGGCTAAGAAAAGATCCCGGGTTAGAGGATGATTCCAGGGAGTTCAATCACATTCATATATGAATTCCCGACGAAGATAATCAGTTCAAAATAAACTCAATGACAAGAGCTAAGTTCAGAAACTTACGCATCAACTTCAGTTCAAGATTTCGATAACCATCAGACGATAAACACAGCATTGAAAGAACTTCATCTATTCGACAAAACACTGAATATACTGAAGGCTGAAGAAGTCAAGAATTAAAGCCAGCTGCAAGTCCTTTGACACTGACTGAAGGTGGGGGGCTATCATATCCAAAGCATTCTAGACTCCTCTATAAAAGAATAAGTCTGAAATACTTTGAAAGGGGTATCTGTAGGCATCTAAAAATACCTATAGGTGTCCGCATACAGCTCGAGACAAAGAGAAGGCTACGAGCCACCAATTGGACAAAATACCATTTGTGACTCACACACACCATGTATGGCTCGACCATTGGAAGTTGTAGGTCTCTTCTCTAGCTTTCCAATGCATTTTGAATCACCTCATTCCGAGATTGGACGAAAGAGTTAGAGCCAAAATACCCGAGGAGGTACGAACTGGCTCGCAAGGCTCCGAGTCACCAAATGGTGACTCGCACACCTCCGAGTCACCAAATGGTGACTCACACAAAGAAGTGACATTTCATCTACATTGTGATTTGATTCTGAAGAAACTCAAAACACAAAAGCTGTAGGTCTTTTCGTCATCTTTTCAACGCATCTCGAATCACCTCATTCCGAGATCGAACGGAAGAGTAAGAGCCAAAATACCCGAGAAGATACGAATTAGCTCGCAAGACTCCGAGTCACCAAATGGTGACTCGCACACCTCCGAGTCACCAAATAGTGACTCGCACAAAGAAGTTACATTTCGGCCATATTATGATTTGATTATGAAGAAACTCAAAACACAAAGTTGTAGGTCTTTTTGTCATCTTTCCAACGCATCTTGAATCACCTCATTCCGAGATCGGATGAGAGAGTTAGAGCCAAAATACTCGAGGAGGTACGAACTGGCTCGCAAGGCTCCGAGTCACCAAATGATGACTCGCACACCTCCGAGTCACAAAATAGTGACTCACAAAGAAGTGGTATTTTGGCCATGTTGTGATTTGATTCTGAAGAAACTCAAAACACAAAAGTTGTAGGTCTTTTCGTCAGCTTTCTAACGCATCTTAAATCAACTCATCCTGAGATCGGATGAGAGAGTTAGAGTGAAAATACTCGAGATGGTACTAACTAGCTCGCAAGGCCCTGAGTCAACAAATGGTGACTCGCACACCTTCGAGCCACCACGACCATTTTGACGTCCCAAAACCTCCCAAACGTGGATTTTGATGTTTTTTAAGGATTCTTTTGTTCCAGAACCTCCCCAACTGATTTGAAGTCATCCCTAAGTACGGTTGAGCGGTTATTTACTACAGATGACGTCAAAACACTTAATCTTATCAGAAAACGCGGTGACAAAAAGCCTATAAATAGAAGCCCAGGGTCTTCAATTGAGAGGATCTGAAATCTGAGGGCGAGGTGATTTGAATCACCTCATTCCGAGATCGGATGAGAGAGTTAGAGCCAAAATACTCGAGGAGGTACGAACTGGCTCGCAAGGCTCCGAGTCACCAAATGATGACTCGCACACCTCCGAGTCACAAAATAGTGACTCACAAAGAAGTGGTATTTTGGCCATGTTGTGATTTGATTCTGAAGAAACTCAAAACACAAAAGTTGTAGGTCTTTTCGTCAGCTTTCTAACGCATCTTAAATCAACTCATCCTGAGATCGGATGAGAGAGTTAGAGTGAAAATACTCGAGATGGTACTAACTAGCTCGCAAGGCCCTGAGTCAACAAATGGTGACTCGCACACCTTCGAGCCACCACGACCATTTTGACGTCCCAAAACCTCCCAAACGTGGATTTTGATGTTTTTTAAGGATTCTTTTGTTCCAGAACCTCCCCAACTGATTTGAAGTCATCCCTAAGTACGGTTGAGCGGTTATTTACTACAGATGACGTCAAAACACTTAATCTTATCAGAAAACGCGGTGACAAAAAGCCTATAAATAGAAGCCCAGGGTCTTCAATTGAGAGGATCTGAAATCTGAGGGCGAGGTGATGTCCAATTGAACAGTAGACCACGAATTTCAGAGGAGAATCAGTGAATCTTGGCGAATTTTTTCATAAAGAAAAAGCCTTCGAAATATTTGAGATTCTCTCCCCCTCCTTCCTCCGGATTAAACCTTGTTTTAATCCCGAGAAGAGCCATAATCCCGCTTGGTCGTGATTGTCATTGCTACAATTGTTCCCGTTGTGAAAAAAGAACATTAATCAAACTTGTCAACCGGATCTGATCCGCGGCGGTCCATGGACTAACGCGTCCCCGACACAGGCAAAGATCCCACGCAAAGTAGCGGGTGATAAACGACCTCTGCGTTTTGTTTGATAAAGTTGTAATCTTATTTTTTATTGTAAGAAGATCTTATAAAAGATCAACTTTTCTTTGTTTTCTTCGAACTTGTAATCAATAAACGGTGTAACAAGTTTTATGGCAATGAAAGTAACTTTTGACAGAAATATCGTCGGTTGGAGCAGATCTGAAGGAGTGGATCTGGAGCGTCGACGGATCATAAGTTGAAGGGTGACGACTGAAGGGAGTTGTGCTCGGATCTGAGGCTGGTGGCGTCGCTGTCATCGACGACGAGAGGGCAGAGCTCGGAGTTCATCAGAGAAGATCAGAGCAGCAGGATGAGGGTGAGTGGCTATCGGAGGAGGTGGCCGGAGATGGAGTGAAAACAATACGACAATAATTATTAGCATTACAAATAGTCTATATTGTAAGACAAAGGAGAAATAATACAAACCCACTTCACTAGTTTAGGCTCAAAGAAATACAAATAAAATATCAAGTATAAAAATAAAGAGCTATAAAAGCAAAAGGGATAGACACAAGATTCAAAAACCGGGGTGGATGGATGGTGTATAACAGACAATCGGGATAATCATGTATGTAACTGAATAAGCGTTAAAAATGAAAAATACAGTACCATAATAATAAGCATATGAAAAGTATGGAATGACTCCATGAGTTACGTGAATTCGATGCTTAACAAACATAAAATTTTGATGAAAAGACATCACAAAGACTAGTATATGTTAAAATTAGTCATAAGGGAGTGAAAACGCTGGATTCAAAATAAACGATCATGCGTATGACGTTAGAAACATAATAAGAGAAATAACAGTAACCTTATATAGTTCGGACAGAAATTAATGATGATAATATTTAGGAAGGCATTAGTAATAAAATTCATAAAAATATAAACAAGAGCTGACAGACAAGGGTAAAATCATCACTATATAAAAAGTCAATTAGACCATAGCTGAGTATATTGTGTTGCAGTAAATTCAAAAAATTCTACCATAAATACAATTCAACATGAATACCTACGATAAATAAAATGTAATGTAGTAATATATGAAACGGATGAACTACGAAAGATGAAAAGGGTAATTTTCGATAACAAGATTGAAACAATACGAAGTATAGAGGATTATTGTAAACTGGGCGTATATAATAATAAGTACATGAATTCGCGCAATACAAGCCAAACAATACGACAAGTCAAATCAACAAAACTATAATTTGGCTAAAAAATAAATAACTGATAAAATACATGACCGACACGGAGGGAATAGGAGGAGTGACGTGTGATCGACAGAAGAGAGGTGAGCATCGCGAAGCCCAAGGTGGCAGAAAAAGGAACCGTGGGAAAATTCCGGAGTCAAAGAGCATGATCAGGATAGGGACGGGAACAAAAGTTCTATGCACCGAGAAAATAAGCGATAAGCTCCAGGAATCATTGTCTCACGGATGGAAATATGATGACTGTTCTAAAGCTTACCCATGTATATGTCTCACTATTAGTAACTCGGGGACTCGGCTGACCTGGGCGACCGGGCTGACCTGGCAGTGGGCCACCAAAGAAAACCTTCCGACGCCCCCGCTTCCTAAAGATACCGGGGAGGGAGGACGTGGAGACAAGCCCTTGCGGACGCTATTAGACTTAGAGGAGAATAAACGTACAAATAATCACTTTCTCCCCCTCAACCTAAATGATGCTAAGCGGTCTGGAAATACAATGACAATGCAGAACCAGGGCGCAGGTCCCCCCGGATCGATAAACCAGCGAAGGGGGAATATAATAGACCACGACTCAAAATAACAGATAAACCTACCGGATATCATATCACAAGCGCGGGATTGGCGAATATCATCCAACGCATGTATAACGTATTCGGGTCCAAACGATGGACCTCGTATACCATATCTGAAAAAATGAAATACTAAGAGAATATAAAAATACCACCGGAGTTCAAATAGGAAATGAAAGGGTGTAGTACAAAAAAAGCTTGGAGGGACCGAAACAAGGCTTCTCGGACTTCGTGCTTCTTGCTCCGTCTGCTAGGCAACTCCTTTTAGGAAACTTGGGGCTCCCTGCGACGATCTCGTAAGCTGCGACCTGTTCCGTCCTCTAAGTGGCTGAACGCATTACATCAGAAAAGCAACAGGATGCCTCACGGTTCAAGCGGTGGCCATGGCACACGAGTTAAGACTCCATAAAAAATAGAACAAACGAGAAACCACAAACGCCGGAAACATCGATTCATGGAATAATAGAAGATAAGTAGAAAGACGCTGCACTGGGGAATTCAACAAAAATCGCAATCAAGTAACGAGGTCGGATCGATGTTAGCTAGCCATCAGGAATAATCATCGGGTAACCATGTCATACAACATAGATAAAATCTAAGTACTTAAAAAATCTACAACAAGGAGACGTTAGGGACGTCGGGAGCGCAAGTTGAATCCAAACAAGGAAACCGCCTGCATGTATATACGCATGACGGTATTGTTTCAGAAATTGGTAGACTTATTAAATATGTAACCCCGATCGTATGTATTGAAAGAGAGAACACAACTGCTGACCTACATCTGGCAACACAAGAATCCATAAGCACCTTAGAGTAACAGAGGTCATGGTAACTGAGTCCATCCGGTATCACAACGTCATGGGTCCATCTCTCACCGAGCGTCAATACCTCCATGTATCACGGATAACTGAACTCGCTTCCCACCAATCCCCTATGTGCCATTCCGAAGCACTCCCGCAAAACAGGGGTGCGCTAGAGGACTACACGCTAACCCGAGTCACGGGTCCGGCGCTGCCTGAACTCAGGCCAAAGGCCTCCAGCGGGTGACGAAGACAGGTCAACAGATCCAAGTGGCCGAAATTTAGGTTCACGTTGGTCCAATTTAAACCAACCGCAAGACGAAACCAGCTCTGGGGGTGCGAGTGCCTTTGAAAGGCATACATCAACAGGCCTTATCCGATCACAGTGAAATATTTAACCTTCCCCCATCCTAACGTCTTCTTCGCTTTTCCTTTAAATCAACCATAAACCCTCTAGTTCTGAGAACTCGGATTCACCACCTAAACTCATGTCCAATACCCCCGACACGTATGTCCACGTAGGGTCTGGTGATCATGACGCACCGAGGTCACATCACAGTCATGTGAACTACTAAGGGGTTCTCGAACACAACATGGTGGGGGACAATCAATTATAACTAAGTGCAGTGCTGAAAATGGCACGATCGCATCACGTAGCATACTCGCAAATTAATCAAAATAGACGATTTACTGAAGGTCAGGAACATACACACTATGAAGATTCAGACGACAATAATCCTTTTTCAAAATCAAGCTGGTATTTCTTAAACCGATTATCATAAATTTTCCTCAAATGATTCTGTTCTCAAATAAGATCCTTTGTAATTAATTAACAAGATCCCAAAAAATGATTCCGTACCCGGAAATAAATTCTTTTTGAATTCATCAGAGTAAACTATTCGTAAAATAATCTTTTTCTCAAAAAATAGTGTTTAACAAATCGAAAATAACATGTTTTTCCAAAAGTAAATGGTATTTTAATTGTATCTTATTCAGACGTAATTATATTCAAAAGAACCAACTCTTTTTCCAAATAAAACATTTATCATCAGTAACTAATCTCCTAAGAAAGCATCTGCAAAATAACCACTGTTTGCACAAAGTTTAATTATTCCTTTAAATGTTACTAATGCATTAGCATTGCATGTATTTTTCAATATTATCCACAACAGAAGAACAGCACGTAAGACGCGTAGTATCCACAGCATGGACTCTACGATACATCATAATACAGGTGTCCTATTCTGATGCCATATAATGAAATTCACAACTAAAATTGAAGGGATGACAGTCAATAGGAGCAAGAGGATGCTTTGCCTACCGGGGCAGACCGTGGGGTCTCGATGACGACGGTTGCTCGGCAAGTGTCAGCGTGGAGCAGAATCTAGAAGCGAGCAGATCGGTTGGCGAGCGGTCGACGAATCTGAAGTTGGGAAGGGTGACGACTTTGGGGAGATATATATATAATTAGGGTTTAGGTTTAATTATTTTAAAATAAAAATAATTAAAAAGAAATAACTACTAATATTTAAAAATCAAAATAATAACGGGATAATTATCTACAATTAAAAATATACCAGTTGTATTAATACAACCGCTGATACGCAACTGAAGAAATAATACTATAAATTTTATAATTAAACAAGAATAATTAATAAAAAAAATATAATTACTTATATTTAAAATCAAATAATTATAGGATAATTATCTACGTGATAAAACGTACAAGCTGTACTAATACAATCGACAATATACAAAAGCAGTAATAATACAACAAATTGTACAAAATAATATGAAATAATAATATAATGTATTATATAAAAATATACGTAATGATAATAATAATACCACGTATTATTCAAAATGATACGTAATAGTATCGGCAACACAACGGATAAATTCTAGAAAATTTTACTGCACTAAATAAATTTATAAATATTTAAATCATTTAAATAAATACAAAACTTAGACTTTAAATCATAATAAATTTGTAGGAATTCGAGAAAAATATAAGTACTCTTTTAAAAATCATAATTAAATATTTTAAAATACTAGAAAATTATTTTAACTAGTATCAAATTTCATGGTAGTTACATTCTATCCCCCTTAAAATAAATTCCGGCCTCAGAATTAAAATAAAAGTAATGTAGAAAGAATCCAAGGATAGAGATATGAAACAATATAAAAAAACAGAGGGAATGTAAAACAAAAACTATATAATGTAAGATACAAGATGTGATAGCTAAGATATAGCTATCGCATTTCAGACTTAAAACAAAGTCCAAACAAACACTATGATACAAACATATTTAACTGTGTGAACTTATTATACAATACTTGTAAATATATAAGCAATCTAATTAGTATAAAATATAAGATAAGTAAAATATAGAATCAAAACAAATAGGTACAATATAAATAAACAATCATATAGAGTGAATTATACAAATAATATACAAGCATTCATAAAAACAAAACAGAAACATATTAAGTAAGAATAAAGTTAAGTAAGAACAATAAATCTAAAGCAAACACAAAATAAGTCAAATACAATAGAAATAGACAGAAACATAAACAAAATAATATGGAAAGTCAAAAAATCTAAAATACATAACAGTTTAAACAAAACATAATAGCAGGGTATAACAATGGATAATAAAAAATAAAAGAAACTTAATTATGAAAAACACAATCAATACAGGTTCAAACTAAGGATATTAAAAATACAATGTAAGATACAAAATTAATAAAAATAAGTAAACGAGTGAAAAGCAAACATCAACAGGATCATATAACAAAATAGAATAATAATAAGTTTAAATCAATGATAATAGGAAAAACAATCATAAAGCAATTAGAATAATGATACGTATAAAATAAACACAAATAAAAAAGAAAACATATTTAATTGATGGAATGATGAAAAGTAGTCTGAAATATAGAAAAGATACAAAGACAGTCAAGTATAAATAGCTAAACATAACTATTAAAACAATTATACAATCAAATAATCATGTAAAGTAGTATACAAAATTTAGCATATAAATAATTCATTACACAAATATTGGGAATTTACAAATCGTATACACAGAAATTAAAATGCGAAAAACAATATAATGATGTAAAAATAAGCAGCACAATGCAAGTGGAATATTAGAAGATAATTGAACATAAACTAAAAAGATATATGATATATAAAACATTACAAAGCAGATAATCATGGAAGGAAAATGTGATATGACATAACAACATATAAGAAATGAATTATATGTAGTATATCATATCAAAAACAAAATAAATAAATGTAGACGTATCTCACAGCAATAATTATTGAAAACACATACTTTATATAAATATTATGACTAAATAAATGAAGCAGACTAACCTGAATAAAGAACAAAAATAAAAAGTACGTATTAGAATGAAAAAGAAACTGTATATAGAAATTAAGTAAGCAAAACATAAACATAACTAAGAAGGATGAAATGATTGATAAATTAAAGCAAACAATGATGATACATGTAATTGAAAGTAAAGAATGAGATAAAATATACCAAATGAAACTACTTTATACGTAATAAAACAAGCTAGCAAGTTAATAATACACTTATAATATAATATACAATAGTAGACAATGATAATGTAAAATGACTGAAATATACTAAACACGAGAATGTCGCAATGTCACTAGAAAAATATAAGATATAATACAAGAATGCAACACAATCAGGCAAAAGGATAATAAAGATCATAATAAGATATATAGAACATACATAATCACAATTGAAAATAACATTAAGAAATAAACATAGATAGAAACACATCAATACATATAGACAAACAAACAGAGGTAAATCATAATAATAATCAATAATAGAATGAAACAATACACAATAATTATTAGCATACAAATAGTTATATAAGACAAAGTAAATAATACAAAATCATAGTTAGGCTCAAAGAAATACAAATAAAATCAAGTATAAAAATAAAAGATATAAAAGCAAAAGGGATAAACAAGATTCAAAAACGTATGATGTGTATAACAAATATAATCATTATGTATAATAAGCGTTAAAAATGAAAATACATACATAATAATAAGCATATAAAAGTATGAATACTCATGATACTAATCATGCTAACAAAATAAATTTTGATGAAAAGAATCACAAAATATTATATGTTAAAATAGTCATAAGAGTAAACACGTGATTCAAAATAAACATATTATATAAAACATAATAAGAAAAACATAATTATATATTCGACAAATAATATGATAAATTAGAAGCATTAGTAATAAAATTCATAAATATAAACAAGATACAACAATAAAAATCATCACTATATAAAATCAATTAGACATAGTAGTATATTGTGTAGTAATCAAAAATTACATAAATACAATCAACATAATATACATAAATAAAATGTATAATATATGAAACATGAACTACGAAAGATAAAATAGATTTATAACAAATGAAAACATACAATATAAATATTGTAAATATATAATAAATAATACATAATTCAATACAACCAAACAATACACAAGTCAAATCAAAAATATAATTGTAAAAATAATAACTTATAAAATAATGACCGACACGAGGATAGAGGAGTTATACAAAGAGAGGGTAATCGCGAAGCAATGAGAAAAGAACCGTGGAAAAATCCGGAGTCAAAGAGTGATCAGATAGGGACGGAACAAAATCTATCAAGAAAATAAGATAAGGGCTCAGGAATAGTCTCACGGATGAAATATGATATGTTTCTAAATTACCCATTATATTCTCACTAGTAGTAACTCGGGATCGTGACCGGGACCGTGACCTGCATGGGCCACCAAAAAAACCTGTCACGCCCCGCTTCCTAAAAATACCGGGGAGCCGAGACGTGAGAAAGCCTGCGACGTATTAGATTAAGGAGAATAAATAAAATAATCATTTCTCCTCAACCTAATATGCTAAGCGTCTGGAAATAAATACAATGCAAAGGCGCATGTCCCCGATCATAACCAGCAAGAATATAATAGACAAACTCAAAATAAAATAATACATATCATATCACAAATGAATATCATCCAAGATATAATATTCGGGTCAAACATGACCTTATACATATCTGAAAAAATGAAATACTAGAGAATATAAAAATACACTGATCAAATAGAAATGAAAGGTAGTACAAAAAAAGTTGAGGACCAAACTAAGCTTCGACTTCTTCTTCTGCTCCGTCTGCTAGGCACTCCTTTGAGAACACTTGGGCTCCTGGCGATCTCTAAGCTGGACCTGTTCCTCCTCTAAGTCTGACATACATCAGAAAAAACAGATGTACGTCAGCGTGCATGGCACACGATAAGACTCCATAAAAAATAGAACAAACGAAAACCAAAGCGGAAATCGATATGATAATAGAAATAATAAAAGGACGTGCAACTGGGAATTCAACAAAAATCAATCAAGTAACGAGTCGATCATGTAGCTAGCCATCAGAATAATCATCCGGGTAACCATGTCATACAAATAGATAAAATTAATACTTAAAAATCTACAACAAGAGACGTAGTACGTCGAGCGAAATAATCCAAACAAGGAAACCCTCATGTATATACCATATGTTTCAAATTGTAGATTATTAAATATTAACCCCGATCTATGTATGAAAAGAAACACAACTGACCTACATCTCACACAAGAATCCATAATCACCTTAAGTAACAAGGTCATGTAACTAGCCATCCTATCACAACTCATTGGTCCATCTCTCACAGCGTCAATACTCATATCACCGGATAACTGACTGTTCACAAATCCCCTATGTGCATCCAATCCCGCAAAACAGGTGGCTAGAGGACTACACGTAATCCGATCTCGGTCCGGTCTGAACTCAGGCAAAGCTCAGGTGACGAAACAGGTCACAGATCCAAGTGGCGAAATAGGTCACTTGGTCCAATAAACCAACCCCAAGACGAAACAGGTCTCTGGTGCGAGTCTGGAAGATACATCAACAGCCTTATCCGATCACATGAATATTAACTTCCCCATCCTAACTCTTCTCGTCTTTCTAAATCAACCATAAACCTCTTTGAAACTCGGATTCACCACCTAAACTCAGTCAATACCCCCACACATGTCACTAGGTCTGTTCATGACGCACGAGGTCACTAAGTCATGAACTACTAAGGGTTCTCAACACAACATGGACAATCAATATAACTAATCATGTGAAATAATATCATAGCATATCAAATAATCAAAATTAAGAATTATAAGTCAGGAACAACAACTATGAAATTCAGAAAATAATTCCTTTTTCAAAATAATTTATTTTAAAATTATCATAAATTTTCCTCAAATGATTCTGTTCTCAAATAAATCCTTTTTAATTAATAAAATTATCCAAAAATGATTCCGCTACCGAAATAAATTCTTTTAATTCATAATAACTATTCTAAAATAATCTTTTCTCAAAATAGTTTAACAATCGAAATAACATGTTTTTCCAAAATAAATTATTTTAATTTATCTAATTTAATAATTATTCAAAACCAACTCTTTTTCCAAATAAAACATTTTATCATCATAATAATTCTAAAAACATCTCAAAATAACCACTTTTGCACAAATTAATTATTCCTTTAAATTACTAATCATAACATCATTATTTAATATTAATCATCAACAAACACACGTAGATATATCACAGCATACTACATAATCATAATACAGTCTATCTATGCATATAATTAAATTCACAGATCTAAAATTGAAATGACAGTCAATGAGCAAGAGGGATCTTGCCTACGAGACCGTGGGGTCTGATGACGACGGTTTCTCGGCAAGTGTCAGCTGGAGCAGATCTAAAGGAGCAGATCTGGAGCGTCGACGAATCTGAAGTTGAAGGGTGACGACTTTAGGGAGTTGTGCTCGGATCTGAGGCTGGCGGCGTTGCTGTCATCGACGACGAGAGGGCAGAGCTCGGAGTTCATCGGAGAAGATCGGAGCAGCGGAACGAGGGCGAGTGGCTGTCGGAGGAGGTGGCCGGAGATGCTAGCTGCGGTTGTGGGCGACGGTGAAGGTGTTGGAAACTTATTCATGAAAAGGCAATTTTGCCTTTGTGAATAGTCCCACATCGGAAAATGAGATGTTAATTAACTAGTTTCATGTAAACTAGAAATTAGAAGCAAGAACAAGGTCCTCCATGAGTTAGATGTACATGTTAAGATTCAATTAGATAGAACCATAGCTCTGATACCATGAAGGAAATCGTGCTATGTCTACATGCATAATACACAGCGGAAGACATGTATGTACAAAAATACTAAGCATGTAGAGAGCATGAAATATTCATATGGATCGTCTAATTAAATCTAACATGATCCTTATTATTAAGTGAGCATACAAGAGTTAGAAAGTCATACTTTCGTAGCGTGATTCGATGGAAGATCGAATAACCCCTAGCTCTTGCTCCTTGTAGTAGAAAATCTCCTTGTAGTGGATCTCCAAGTCTTCAAGTGAGCTTGATAAAATGGGAGTCTTCTTAAGACACAAGGCAAGATATCCACCCCGGGGTTCTTAAAATCCTACTACTTCCTCTTGCTCAAAGATTGCTAAAGTTTAGTAAGAGGAGAGCTCTCTTTTATTCTCTTATGGAAAAAACACTTAGCCAATTTTTCATTAACCTTTCCATAAGAAAAAGAGCTCATATTTATAGAGTGAAATGTGTTCATGATATGAATGACTCATCCTATGAGTCATGCAATGAATCATCAAAAATTAATGATTAATCAAGTGAGTCATGCAATGAATCATCTTATGAATCATTACATTTCAAAACCATGTGCTAATAAACCATGTGCTCAAACCATACCACTAAGTGACTCATCTCATGACTCATTATACATGGTATGTGTATTTCATAAATGAGAATACCAAATTATTATCACTAATACAGTATTTCATAAATACGGTATATAGTATTATTCCAATCTTTAACTAATTAGTCACTATATGACCAAATAAATCAAGAGTTGACCAAAAGTCAACTGTTGACCAAAAAGTCAACTAGTTGACTAAAAGTTAACTTTATGGGAAAAATACTGGAATTCATTTCCTAAGCACATAGCATTCCGATTTTACCGATATACATAACCGTTTATGTGTATCCGGAAGAAATCATATATGCGTATCAATCATACGCATCACTCTATAAATTGTGTTTCATAGGATTCAAGTACGCGCTTGGTGTGACTCTAGGGCCCAACTTAAAAAACTCGGTAGTGGATCATATCCATAAGTACAACAGAGGTGCTAGCTACACATGAAGACTACCCGGGTATAAGTTGTGATAAATGTCTGCAAGATGCTTACATAATTTTATCAGGACCACTCAGTGATAATGCCACATAGTCCGGTCTCTTCGTCAAACCATGTCAAACTATTGAGCCTAGGGTATGGCAAACTGTCAAACCCTAATAGCTTGATTAGTGTTTATTGATATTAAACTCATAACCTATAAGATCAAACTGACACTCAGTTTATCTTATTTACCTCGGCCAAGGATTTCCACGCTATAGTTATATCAAACAATCTTATGACATCAATCCCTATACTGGGGGAAATCCCTTCTTGGCATCTCAATATCTACTTATGTCTCGGGATGTACCCAACAAGAACCGTTATGCACAATTCAATAAGAACTGTGGTTAGGTAAAAGTCTAAATACATCTTTACTGACATATAAGATATTGCACTCATGCCTCAGGTCAAGAGACTACTATGTACTATATCACTTGAGAACTTCTATTTGACAGTTAAGTATAATTACCAACTAGATGTTCTCAGTGAGTCGTTCAGTCAACTCATTCACTAATGAGTCACCTGTATACTATATCTTGATGTCTCACATCAATGATCTAAGAGATGGATCATCATCCTTCCAAAGAAGAAATAGAGTATACACTAGTCTTACTAAAGTGATGATGTCCCATTTTAACACTTCATCGACTAGGAACATTTTAGAATATACGTTAGCGACAAATCAAATCTCTTCATTATGATCATATCCGAAATGTCTGATAGTCTAGTATCATTCTAAGGACTTTATCTGTATTAAAATACCAGATAAATCGGACCAAAATAGCATACTATTATTTTAAACAAGGATGTTATATTCATATAGGTCCTGTTACAATATACAATTATTACCTGCAGGGCCCCTATATCCAACAAACTCCCACTTACACTAAGGCCAATCATTGTAGTATCTAATACCCAATAGCTCAACAAGTTTTTTAAATTGTGTACGAGCAATTGCCTTTGTGAATGGATCTACTATATTATCTTTTGTGTCAACTCTTTCAATCTTGATCTCTTGGCGATCAACTATCTCCCTAATCAAGTGATACTTCCTCAGAATGTGTCTGGACTTATGGTGAGACTGGGGTCCTTTGTCAGAACTATTGCAGCATTACTATCATAGTATAAAGGTACTGGATCTTTAATGGTGGGAACAACTTCCAGCTCTGAAAGGAACTTCCTCGTCCAGACAGCTTCTTTGGCCGCATCATTTGCCGCAATGTATTCGGCTTCCATAGTAGAGTCTGCTACTGTGTCCTGTTTGGAACTTTTCTAACTGACAGCCCCTCTATTGAGGGTAAAAACATATCCTGAAACAGATTTACTATCATCGATATCGCTCTGAAAGCTAGAGTCGTAAAAAGCCTCCATTTGGAGGTCACTTTTACCATATATAAAAAAAACTCTTTAGTCCTTTTTAGGTACTTAAGTATATTTTTGACCGCTTTCCAGTGCTCTTCTCCATGATTAGATTGGTATCTACTTACCAAACTGAGTGAATAAGCGATATCCGGTCTAGTACATAACATGGCATACATGATCGATCCTACTGCCGAGGCATAAGGAATTAGACTCATGCGTTTCCTCTCTTCATCAGTCTGGGGAGACATCTTTTTAGAGAGCGAGATTCCACGAGATGCAGGTACAAAACCTTTCTTGGAATTTTCCATGCTAAACCGCTTTAGCACTTTGCCAATGTATCTAGATTGGGATAATCCTAATATCCTTTTAGATCTATCTCTATAGATCTGAATACCCAGTATACAGGATGCTTCACCCAAATCTTTCATAGAAAATCTTTTTGATAGCCAAATTTTAACCGCTTGTAATGACGGTATGTCATTACCGATTAAGAGTATATCACCTACATACAAAATAAGAAACGATACTATACTCCCAATTATCCTTTTATACAGACATGGTTCATCTGGATTTTTGATGAAACCAAACTCTTTGATAGCATCATCAAAACAGATGTTCCATCTCCGCGATGCTTGCTTCAGTCCATAAATGGAGTTAAGCAATCTACATGCTTTTCCACTGCTCCCACTGACTACAAAACCCTCTGGTTGCGTCATATATATGCACTCTTATAAATCACCATTTAGAAATGTAGTTTTGACATCCATTTGCCAGATCTCGTAGTCATAGTGAGCAGCTATAGCAAGTATGATCCGAATAGACTTTAGCATAGCTACTGGAGAAAATGTTTCATCGTAGTCCAAACCAGGTCTTTGACGAAAACCTTTAGCTACCAGTCTAGCTTTAAAAGTTTTTACTTTCCCATATACACCCAACTTTTTCTTAAACAACCATTTGCAACCTATAGGTATCACCCCTTTAGGAGCATTATCTAAGATCCATACTTTGTTGGTGTACATAGAGTCTATTTCGGATTTCATTGCATCTTGTCAAGCAACAGAGTCCCTACTCTGAAAGGATTGCTGATAACTCAAAGGTTCATCATCTTCTATGACGTGATCTAACATGCAACCTTCAATGAGAAAATCATATTGTCTCTTAGGTGCATTAGATCGCCTTGGATATCTATGGAGTGGTTGTGGTTCTTCTGGTACAATTGAATTTTCTGGTTCTACTAATTTATCAGTATTGATTTGTATATCTGAAATTTCTTCCAGTTCTACCATGCTCCCACTAATTTCTTTTTCAAGAAATTCCTTCTCCAAGAAGGTAGCATACCGAGAAACAATTATCTTTTGTTCATCGATGTGGTAGAATTGATATCCTTGGGAATTCCTTAGATATCCTACAAATTTACACAATACTGACCGTGCCTCTAACTTTTTGGGATCTTGCTTTTTTACAAAAGCATGAAATCCCCAAATCTTAATATAATTAAGATGTGGTTTCATCCCATACTATATCTTATATGGTGGTTTAGGCACTGCTTTAGTTAGAACTTTATTCAGTAAGTGTGCTGTTGTTTCCAACGCATACCCTCAGAATGAAAAATGTAACTCAGCGTTACTCATCATGGAACGTACCATATCTAATAGGGTATGATTCCTCTTTTCTGACATGCCGTTAAGCTGTGGTATAAAGGGTGGAGTAACCTGAGAGAGAATCCCATTCTCTTTTAAAAACCCTAAGAATTCTGAGCTCAAGTATTCTCCTCCTCGATCCGATCGAAGAATTTTAACTTTCTTGCTTGTTTGATTCTCTACTTCATTTTTATACTCGATAAATTTCTCAAATGCTTCAGACTTGTGTTGCAAAACCCCTAAATTTTATAATGAAATTGTGTGAATAAATAGTAATAAATCTTTCTTTTGTGATAAATAACCATATATATATATATAAGATGTATATATTTATCAGTGTTTGGGAACCCAACAGGTGTATATAAGTGAGAGAAATCGAGTGTTAATGCCAGCATGTAAAATGCCTAGCAGCAGGCATTTTACCGCTGCGCGGTCGACCGCGTTGGTCGACCGCATAGCGGTGAGAGAGTTTTTAGGTTTGGGTTTTACGGTTTTTGTTTTGGTCTTTTTGGGTTTCGGGTCGGGTTAGGGAATTAGTATATATACTAATTCAACCCAGGAGAGCCTCTCTGGATCTCAGACCTAAAACCCTAGCCCCCATCTATCTTCTCTCAAAACCCTAGCTGGATCTGGCGATTTGAGGAGTTCGGAGGATTTTTAGGGGATTTTCGCAGGATAGATCGAAGGAGGATCATCTTTAGGGCTTTTGTCAACATCATAAGGCGAGTATCATCTCGCCCAATCCCTCACCCCTGTTTTCTATGATTTTCTTTTAGATTTTTATGAGTTTTGATGAGCCAAAATGGTATTTTTGTATAACAATGAACTCTCTATAATATAGTTAACAAGAATCAGATGTTTCAGTTTATAAAAATTCACCAACGTTCTATTTTATAAAGATCTAGATCTGAAAATTTCCTAAACAAGAGTTAAATCATCTTTACAGTTATTAAAAACGTTTTTGGTTTGTTTCTCATGGATTTAAAATATTAAAAATGTAGATTTCAAGCTTGGGATTAGTTGTTTATCTTCAGTATGATTTTTGAAACGTTAGAACCCTTGTTATCGTAGAATAACAAATTTTTGTTTTAGGTTTTGAGCTGACAGAAACCCAGATTTGGGTTTCTGTCCGCTTGGCGGTCGACCGGAGCGGTCGGCCGCTGAGCTCGTTTTAGGGCTGCGGTCGACCGAAATGTCATTCTGGTCGACTGCGACATTCTGTCGGTCGACCGCGAAGACCCATATCAGAGTGCGGTCGACCGGTGCGGTCGCCCGCCACACTGTCTGTTGTAAAACCCATGTTTTGTGTATTTTTGAGTATTTCACTCATGTTCGAGAGTTTGACTGGACTATCGGACATTGGTATTTAGTCTTACTATGTATCCATGCATGATAGATGACCTAAAGGTATAAATTAGGGACTTACACACTGATTTGAGTATGACTTGGTATAAGTAGATTTCACTATGTATCTCAGCGACATTTTCACAATTTCGCAGTCCTCGTGTTGGACTATAACGTATATTTAGTCCTCGTGTTGGACTATGATTTATAGAAGTCCTCGTGTTGGACTGTGATTTATAGAAGTCCTCGTGTTGGACTATGACCCATCTCAGTCCTTGTGTTGGACATTTGCCACTTATTTCAAGAGTTTGGAAACCACAGTATATAGTCCATGTATCAGATATCTTTTCTTGACCCTATATATATGATTTTTCTCACGGGAGTTTATGTCATAACACTTATGTAAATTTTGATATGATATTCATGTAAGTGATAACATGATACTCATGTTGGCTATGTCCCAGCACTGTATTTATGCTTGATATGATATTCATGTAAGTGATAACATGATACTCATGTTGGCTATGTCCCAGCACTGTATTTATGCTCTGGTGTTTTTCGTATTTCTTTTATTATTGTTACTGTACTAGAACTTTGGGTTTGGTAATTAGGGGTTTACAATTTGAGATGTAAGGTATATACATGAGGGTTTCCTTGTTTGGATTATTTCGCTCGACGTACCTATTCTCGTGTTGTAAATTTCTAAATACTAAAACCCTCTTTAGTAAGATCAATGATTTTAGATCTATTATATATTATCTGTACTTTTCTTATACAACGAGCCCTGTTCCCTTGGGGTTGGTTGTGATGTTACTCGCTAGCGCTTTGACGCTCGTTGTCCCTCCCCCTTTCAGGTAACGAGCCAGGGAGCCGGAGAGTCGCAGGTTGATGGGGATGCATTTTAGCCTCCGCCGTCTATTTAGTTATATATTTTTCTTCTGGAGTTCCACATTAGATTTTTATTTAGACATTTGAGAGTCTTGTTCTAGAAGTTGTAAAGGCTGTGTGCCTTATTTTCTTTTCGTCAGATATTTGTATTTAAGACTTGTTGAGTATTCCAGTTTATCTACTCAGACCTAGACTTTATATTTCTGTATGTTGGATGATGAGATATATATGTGATTATTATCATTTTATCAGTATTTCTTGTATTATCTTTTACCTACTTTTGTACCTACACCAGTTGTTGACTCTGCTAGATAGATGTTAATTGTGATAGTAAAACATGTTATTGCACGGTGTGGTGCATGGCAGGTTTGACATTTTTGGTTTCACCTTGGACTGCAGCCTTGTGTGAACCCAGGGGCGTCACAGTTGGTATCAGAGCTCTAGTTCCAGTATCCTTAGGATCATCTTGTGTCGGGTCGTGGAGCTAGGATAGAGTTTCTTAGGATTCATGTATAGAGTCCGTAAGGAATTCCTAGTATGAGTGAGGATGATATATGCGTATATCTCAAAATTTTGAAATTTTTTTATGACAACTATTTTGTATAAATTTAAAGTATTTATACAAATACTATATATGTGAAAATTGTATTGTGATACACTATTTATAGAGGTCTATTTTGACTCCTAAACTCTTATTTTCTTTTGAACAGAGATGTCAAAATATGATATGTCACGTACTCATAGATCTGGACAGGCTAAACCACAGCAAACTCCACCCGAGCCACATCAGACACCACCTGAGCCGCAGCAGGCTCCCCAGTACCTAGTAGATCTTATGGCTCCCCTAGTCGCTAGGATAGCAGCAATCGAGGAGCTTGTGACGAATCACATTACACCACCATCACCAGTAGCTGAAACCGCCATTTATCAAAAAAATGGGACAGCTAAGTTTCAGAGGGACAAGGAAGGGAGTACTAAGAGAGTGCACGTCAGAGACAAGGGTAAGAACAAGAGACCATTGACTGGATCTCAACAGCAACAGCAGGGCCCTCATAAGAAGGGATCTCAACAGTATAAGAGAGCTCAACAGCAGCACAAGTTCTGGGGAACTTGTTTTAACTGTCGCAAGGTCGGACACAAGGCATTAGAATGCCGCAGTGCACTAACAAGAACTCAGAAGGGAAATGGTCCAATTCAGCAGCAATAGAAGACTGAGGGGAAAGTTCGAGCAGTTGAGGAGTTTCCTCAGGGGTAAATTGTCCCATTTTTTCCAGCTCCAGCAGCAGGGCAGTCTTCAGCCACGGGCAGGGTTTATGCGGTTATTCCACGCGATCATGGAGCAGTTTTGGAGGGTATGTTCCTTGTAAATTCCTTTCCCGCCCGTATTCTTTTCGATTCGGGAGCTTCACATTCCTTCATATCGCATGCATTTATGGCTAGACTCCAGCTTGTAGCTCAGCCACTAGACACCCCTTTATCTGTTTCCACCCCTTTAGGTGAGGTATCGCTTCTGGAGAGCGTTTGTAGGAGGTGTACCGTCAGTTTAGACGAGTCGGAGTTCATAGTTGATTTGATAGCGTTGCATATGTCCGAGTTCAATGTCATCCTTGATATGGATTGGTTATCTTCCTACCATGTTAGTATGGACTGATTTGCGAAGACAGTCAAGTTACGAGCGTCCGACGGGTCCGAGATGATTGTAGCCGCCTCTCAGGGCAACCGATTTGCGAAGTCATTTCTGGCGTACATCGAGGAGGTGATGCGACGGGATCAGGGTGCTGAGTTATTGGAGACTAGAGTTGTCTCAGAGTATCAGGATGTCTTTAAGGACATACCTGGATTACCTTTAGTGAGAGAGGTGGAGTTCTGCATTGAGTTGCATCCAAGCACAACCCCGATATTCTGTGCACCCTATCGTATGGCACCAGCTGAGATGAGGGAGCTTCAGACCCAGTTGGACGAGTTATTAGCTCAGGGTTTTATTCACCGGAGTCATTCTCCGTGGGGGCGCCGGTCCTCTTCGTGAAGAAGAAGGACGGTAGTATGAGATTATGCATAGATTATAGAGAGTTGAACAAGACCACTATCCAGAATAGGTACCCACTACCTAGGATTAATGACTTGTTTGACCAATTGCAGGGTGCGCAGTATTTCTCGAAGATTGATCTTTGTTCTGGCTATCATCAGTTGCGGGTTAGGGAGATTGATATTCCCAAAATCGCCTTTCTTACTCGATGTGGTTCTTTCGAGTTCTTGGTCATGCCATTTGGGTTGACCAATGCACCCACGGTATTCTTGGACTTGATGAACCGGGTTTTTCGTCCAGTCTTAGATCAGTTCATGATCGTTTTCATCGATGATATTCTCATTTACTCGAGATCGGAGGCGGATCATGAGGAGCATCTACGGATAGCGTTGAGGACTCTTCAGGAGCATCAGTTGTATGCCAAGTTCGACAAATGTGAATTTTGGCTTTCAGAAGTCAGATTCCTTGGCCACATCATCAGTAGAGAGGGCATAGCAGTGGACCCGGCTAAGGTCACGTCAGTTCTTGATTGGGAGCCACCGAAGACGGTGAAAGAGATTCGCAGTGTTTTGGGTTTAGCTGGATATTATAGGAAGTTTATTCAGGACTTCTCGAAGATTGCGACTGTAGGCATTGAAAATTGCCCATAGGTCTCCACGAATAGCTCAGTGTTAAAAAACGATGATGAACGTCACTATCCGATCCATAGGAGTTCGATTGATGTCGATGAACGATTGAAGCAAATCGACAAACTACGAAGGCACGGGCTAATCGGGAACCCTGCGGTGTTTACAAAAGGAACAACGCCCTCCATATCTCGTTCATCCTACAGATAATCCAACCATCAGAGCGGGTAGAACTCTTCGTCAGGCTTCCAACGCACTTGGAATCACTCAAATCCGAGTTCGGACGAAGAATTTACGGCGGAAACAATCAAACATACACAACGGAGCGTCTCAGGCTGAACTGGGACACCCGGGGTGTCTCAGGAAAGCCGAGGCACCCCAAGGGTGTCTAGGCTTTTCCTAGACACCCCAAGGGTGTCTAGGCTTGGCCGAGACACCCCAAGGGTGTCTAGGCTTTTCCTAGACACCCCAAGGGTGTCTCGGCTTGGCCAAGACACCCCAAGGGTGTCTAGGCTTTTCCTAGACACCCCAAGGGTGTCTAGGCTTGGCCGAGACACCCCAAGGGTGTCTAGGCTTTTCCTAGACACCCCAAGGGTGTCTACTTCGCCGGTAATCCTAAGAAGAGCAAATATCTCGTTTTAGCCGAGATAGGCGCTTCAAGCTTCTAGATCTCCTCGCGGATCGACGAAGCTCTGGATCAGATCTGATTGCCAGGTAGTCCACGGATATCGACGTCCCCGTCACAGGCTAAAGACCCACGCAAGCAAGAGACGACGAACGGATCTTGTGTTTATTTTCAAGAAAGTTGTAATTTTTATTTCTTTGTTGTTTGAATTCATTTGTAACGTTTGAAGTTTTAATGAAATCAATGATGAAGGCAACTTTTGACGAAAACAAGCTGGCGACCACAGTGGGAGCCAACAGCCTCGCTGCCGAGGCTGTCGTGACGCAACCGGCATTCAAGATCCGGGTGAACGAAGAGATCGAATACGAGTTCGATCAACAGAAGTTTGAAGAGTACCTCTCTTCCTCCTCCTCCAGATCCGCCTCTCCTAACAGGCGCAGGAAGGCATCCTCTTCCAGAAATGTTCGCGGGACCTTCGGCTCAAAGATCCAAGATCCCATCGCCGCTGCTGCACCCGTGCCTCGTGACATCCCGGCAGCATCCAAAGAGGTCGAGGCTGCAGATCCGGATCTCCCTCCCGTCACAAAGGCGACTGCTGAAGTTGCTCCGGCTCCGTCGAAGAGGGCGTGCCAAAGACGGCGCCAACGACTTGCACGACAACTGGCCAAAGCTGCAGAATCGATGGACGGGATCCGCTACAATGAAGATCTAAAGTCCAAACAGCGCCAAGAGCAACAACGGCGCATAACCAACTCCTTCTCCAAGGCAGAAACGAACGAATGGGTTCGTGTCACGAGGACTCGCTCAACCCTCGAAGAGCGAATCAAGAAGCGTCGCGCATTGCTTGCGCATACCCGAGTCCTTCTGCAGAAAGCGGAAGAGATGCAGAAAGAGGAGACGGTCAAGCATCCGTCAAAACACAAGCAGGTGTGGGTGCTAAAGAAAAAGCCGGCGTCTAAGACGAGAGTGGACGGAATTGCCGTCCAACCTTCATCAGATCCCGTCCCCCTTGCCCCTGCACCTCCGGCGGAGTCAGGTAAGATCATGGATCCTTCAAGATCCAGGGTTCCTTTGAAAGGTCGCCTCGGTCCCTTACCGGAGAACCGAGGTAAAGCACCTGTCAAGGAGCGATTGGGTCCGTTGAAAGGTCCCCAAATGACGAACCAGACTGGGGGTTGTGTTAATCCCTCCAAAAAAGATAACAAAGGGAAAGCCCCTGTTACCGACCGCATTGGGTTGCGTGTCGAAGTTCAAGAGCCCGTTAAGTTTTTACGCTCGCAAAAACGTAGACTTGAACGAGCGACTTTTGAAAACGCTAACAAAGCGTCATATCCCCAGAGGGAAACACATTCGTCTGATGATGATTGTGTTATACCTGGGAACCTGGGAAGTTATGCCAACACTCTATGGGTTGCTCCAGTTATCAAACTGATGAGTTGTACTATAGAGCTGGGGGTGCGAGTAAGTCTCGAAAGAGAGATGCTCAAGACACAGAACCTCACTGTCCGTGTGCCAACATCATCAGGGCGGTGTTGTCAGAATGCTGCTATTCTAAAACCCCAAAGAGAGTCTCGGTATTCGAGAGGATTTCCAAGTCAAGGCGTTTTTGTGGGAAGAAGTTCGTTCGCCAAGAGGATGAATTCCTAGAAGTGTCTGTTAATATGACCGGCAGAGGCAAATCGACACGACCCTCTAGCTCAGATCAACTTGCCGAAGCATCCCAGCGCATGACTCGATTGCGGTCAGGGATCAATAGGCGGAATACGAGTCACTCATGATCAGCGCCGAACAAGTAACCAAGATGCTTGAAGATGCCCTGGCTAGGCAGAAGGAAAGTTTCAAGTTCGAGATGGAGATGGCCATGCAGCAAATGAGAGAGATGCATGACCAGCAAATCGCGGCTCTGACAACTCATCAAGGAGAGCCCGCTCCACCCAATCATCAGAATCAAGATGAGAATGAACGGGAAGGGAATAATGTCAACATAAATATCCCTCCTGTCAACAACGACAATGGAAGCGGTCCCGTGGATGATAATGCAAAAGAGGACCACGTTACCTCTCCCCGAAGCCACTCGAAGACAGGTACGAGTGAAGATAAGAAGATGGAGGACTTGGAGAGCAAAAGCAACGCGTTGATGAATGCTCAAGAAGTGAAAAGGGCCGGCATACCATGTCCATACCCAAGGGAGTGGGAATCAATTCCATATCCGGCAAAGTTCAACCTGATCAACTTCACGCCGTTCGACGGGAAGGGCTCGCCCACTCAGCATCTAATATACTTCAAGTCCCACTTGGGCACGATCTCCGGCAATGAACCCTTAATGGTGCGGTCATTCGTTGGCACTCTTCGCGGAGCGGCCTTCGATTGGTATCGTCGTCTCAAGCCAGGGAGTGTCAGCAGTTGGGACGACATGGAGGATATGTTTCTGACAAACTTCTTCGACGACGACACTGAGGTCTCAATCGGCACTCTGTTTGATGAGAAGCAGAAGAATGGTGAGACAGTCAAAAACTTCGTGAAGTGGTTCCGAAATAAAGCAATGAATTACAGGGATCCGGTCAGCGAAGATTTCATCCTCGAGACTTGTCATAACAATCTTTCATTGGACATCCTGGA
>NC_033802.1:57880007-57886359 GCF_001876935.1 Asparagus officinalis
GTACAAATTTTAGTGCTGATTTAGAAAACTTTGAAGAGGAGAATTTTGCACAAAATCGCAGGAGAAGTGCAAATACTAACAATGAAGAGCATGATGATTCTGCAGGTTGATGAGACTTAAAATTTATTGTTATTTCTTTTTTATCTTTCAATTTATTTTTTATGATTGGATTAATAATTGGCCAATTTTTTGCAGAATCAAATAATCATCGAGTGCAAAGTGATGATGTAATACTAAATGAATCTCGACAAGAAGGTATATTCTTTATTAATTACAAGAAGTAATATTTTTATCAATTTCTTTTTACCTATATCTTGTTTCTAACATATGATATGATGTATGCAGCTGATAATTCTCATAAGAAGAAAAATCCACCTCGTGGTAATAATAAGTCTAAAGTTGAATAATTTGTCACATGGGGAGAAAAAGATCATTACTTTTTATCAGAATAGAGCTATTGAGCCAGAATTTTCACGATATCTTGGAATTATTATTCGTGATAGAAATATTTGCCCAGTAGCTGTTGAGAATTGGGCCAAAATACCACAACAAAATAAAGATCATATGTGGGCATCCATTAAGGTACATTAAAAATTAATTTTTTGCAATTGGTTTTTAATTCTTATAAATTAAATTTTGATTCAAATTTGATATAGGATAAATTTGATGCTGATGACATGGAGCAAAAGAGAGAGTTAGTAATGAGACACTTGCGCGATTTGTGGAATAAGTGGCGTGGTGACATGCACAGGAAATATGTGAAAGAAAATTCATTACAAGTTGCACTTAGAAATAAACCTACAGAAGTGAGTGTTGATGACTGGGATTGGCTAGTTAAGGAACATTATTTTTCTTCAAAATTTCAGGTATTAATCTCCTAATTTTATTAATTTTGTTCCATGTATATTATTAGATTGTTGAAATTATCTTTTAATCTTGATGTATAGAAAGCAAGCCAACAAAATACACTTAACAGAGGCAAAAGAAAGATGCTCCACCACACGGGAAGCAAACCCTTTAGACAAATTGCGTGGGAATTGGTATACATTCAAAACTAATTTCCTATTTATTTATAACTACTTTGTTTTTTAGCAAGCCAACAAAATACACTTAACAGAGGCAAAAGAAAGATGCTCCACCACACGGGCAGCAAACCCTTTAGACAAATTGCGTGGGAAGTGGTATACATTCAAAACTAATTTCTAATTTATTTATAACTACTTTGTTTTTTAGTTTGATGTTGTACTCATTTTTATTTAATATTTGAATAAGGGTGGCAAGTCAGGAAATCCACCTGATGTGGCAAAAATGTTTCATGAAACTCGAAAGAAAGCTAATGAAACACTAGAAAATGGGGATCAAGATAAATATGTAAGTAGAATATGTGTTTAAGTTTGATAATGATGCATTATATAGTACTAACATATGAATTTAATTTTTATAGGATGAAATTATTCAAGTCAAACAAGCAAACCCTTCACTTTCTGACATTGAGATAGTTGAGAAAATCTGGGGGAAGCAATCTCATGGTCACATCACTGTATTTGGTGGCGGGACTACTTTGAAAGATTTAAGAGGACCGCTCCCTAGTCGATCTGATCTGGAAGCACGGGTTATAGAAGAAAAGAGAAAGAACCAGATGCTTCAACAACGCTTAGATGAGCAGGAGCAACAACAACAAAGGATGTCTGAGTTGGAGTCACAAGTGAAAGCTATGCAAGAACTTTTTTTTAGGCAATCACCTTCATTGACTCCTCAAACTCGAGAACGTGTGCAGGACTAGGTAATTATTTTTTGTAAAATCTCTTATATACTTTTATGATTGACTACTTGCACTAAAAAATGTGATTTTTACTTAATAAGATAATATTTGCTTAATTGATATTTCTTAATTATGTGATTTTTTTAAAAATTTCCAGGCTATCCATGCAAGATTAGGAGGGGGTAGCTCGAGTCTTCTTTTGACGATGATTAGAGATGAAAGAATGTGTCTTCCACAAACTTTTATTTTAATTAGTTTTAGATAGTTTCATGTATTTTTCTTTGGAACGATTAGGATATTAACTCTTGTTATTAGTATTGAATATTTGAGGATGGTGTAATTTTATTTATTGATGTTATTAATGAATGGAATTTTTATTTTACCTCTTATTCATTATTGGGTATTTTTAATATATTTGTGTTGTGAATCTTAGTGTGAGGTTGAGAATAATATGATAGTTGCCTATGAATGAAAAAATTATTATTGATGTATATTAGAAATTTGTAGTCTATAATGACGGTTTTATAAACCGTATTTTGTTCATCAACGAAGGGAAAGCACCGTCGTTGATGGGTTACTAATTATCCATTATGAGGACTTTTACGACGGTATCCAACCGTCATTAATTAGTCTTCAACAACGGGAAAATATCCCCGTAACTAATGGTAACGACGGAAAAATATCCCCGTAACTAAACGACGGGAAAAATATCCTGTCACTGATGGTAACGACGGGAAAATATCCCCGTTACTGATGGTAACGACGGTGATAATTACCGTCGTAAATATTAATGACGGTAATATGTTCCGTCGTTATAGACTTTTTAACGACGGGTAGTATATCCCTTCGTGACCCTTTAGCGAAGAGGGCTTCAACGACGGGTGACGAAGGGATTTTTCCCCGTCGTTAGCATACAATAACGAAGGTTTTCAGCTCTTTAACGAAGGGAAATCCCTTCGTTAAAGACGTAATTTCTTGTAGTGGAATAAAAGTCAATTCTTTTGTATTATATGTATAAAGACTAGTTCTTTCCATGTGAAAAGGTTTGAGAATGAATTTACAGAAGATATTTAAGATCTAAAAATGATTTAAAAGTTGTTTAATCTACTTCACCGCACTAATTTTGGTGTTCTGAAAACCAACTTGGACTTTACTCGCTATCTTGCTGCTTTCACCAACTTCTTCACCCATACTCGTAAACTCCAAATTGCAAAGAAATATTCAAACTTTAAAAGGAATAAGAAATTACCTAACTGAGCCCTAGATTGGATTCCAAATAGAACTTCTAACCACACGAGAAAAGAGAGATCTCCAATGGCAACTTCAAATCCTATCTCCACCGAAGCCTAGAACTCCAAGAAACAAGCTTCCATGACGAATCTTCCTCCACCTAATGCCAAAACCCTAGATCTAAAATCTGAGCTCTAATACCAATTGTCGCACACCTATGCGGAAGCGTGCTCACACACCAAACGAATCTGTGATCACGGGAGAAGAGAACCAACCACACATGAGCATAATCCAAAACTAAAATACGATAGATCAATCACAAACACAGAGATATACGTGGTTCGACAATTTGCCTATGTCCACGGAGAGAGGATGGGGAGATTCTACTAAATCAAGAAGAGTATAAATGGTTACAATCTCATAAAACTCACAAACTAACGCTCAACCAAAGCTCTCAACTTGCTCATAATATCTCCCTCTCACAATGCTTAAAAGTCTCTCTAATCTCTGATTATAACTCTCCTCTTTTTGATGATCCTAATCTCTTCTAAGGTGTTCTATATATATAGAAAACCTAAACCCAAAATAGACTAGGAATTCTAAAACCAAAAATAAAACAAATTAGGAATCCTAATAACTTGTTACCAAAACAGATTAAGAATCATATTACCAAAATAGATTAGGAATCCTAATAACCTGTTACCAAAACAAATTAGGAACCTGCTATCCAACAGTTTCATTCTCATCAAATTGTTTCTTTCTTCTAATTACATGTTTTTCAAGAAATTTTGGTTCTACATTCATTTCATTGGCAATCTCTTTAGCACAAATCATAGCCGATGTGAACCCATTTTCTCTATAGTCATTAAAAAAAGAAACAAGATCTTTTAGCTGATCTAATGCAATGGGAATATTCATATCTTTATATTGTAAAAATTTACTAACAGTGTTAACTGCAAATAATATATCATACCAAATAATCATACCTAATAATTCAAAATATTTAATCTCATATGTTGCTAAAGAAATCGCTTCACTTTTGGTTTTAGGATCATCACTAGCTTCTGCTAGTTGATATGAAGCATCTCTTATTTGTGGAGCTTGATATTTTATTGCTTTAACACTTTCAAGATGATTTTCCCAACGTGTTTCAATGGTTTAAGAGTTAAATTAGAAACATGGTCTTGTAAAATTTTCCATCTTTTTGTAGAAGAAGAGAATAATGAGTATATATGTTGTGTCACACCAAAAAATTTTATAGAATTAGGTCAAGAATTAGCCATATCACAAAGCACTAAATTTAGACTCTGACAACCATATGGTGTATAAAAGCTCTAGAATTTATATCTAACAATCTCTTGTGTACGCCTTGGTGTTTATGTGACGCCCGTGTTTTCATACTTGGCGGCAGTCTAAGGTGAACCCAGAGATGTCAAACCTGCCATGCACCTCCACTATATAATAACATGTTTCACCAATCACAGTAATATCCTCTAGTGAAATCAAGTAGAAGTGAAGGTACAAAACAGGCAAATAAGGAAAATAAAAATACAATAGACATGATGTAGACAAAAATATCTCATAATGATATCATGTCTCGACTATAATAAACTAAAATACAACTGATATACATCTGGAGCCTGAAATAACATGACATGTCTCAACATGGATCAACTAGAAATCGTACTAAGGCAACATGCCTTAACAATATAAGTATAAACTCAAATGACTGAATGGAAACATAAGACTACTGTGGAGTCCATACTAGTAAAAATACGCGATGGCGACTATACAAGAACTCCGTCACCCTGCGACTCTCCGATGCTCTGAGCCGCCTGAAAGTTTAAAATAAAATAAAAGAAAAAAAATAACAACAACAAGAGCGTTAGAGCGCTGCAGCAAGAACATCTTCGTCCGCCCCCAGGGGAAGGGCTACTACAAATGACGGAGGCTCTACATATAAGCATAGTCTATCTAGATCATTTACCCCGTATCTAAGTGGAATTAATATTTAGGAATCTACAATACGAGACCTAGTACGTCGAGCGAAATAATTCAAACAAGAAAACCCTCATGTATATACCATATGTCTCAAATTATAGGTATCTAAATATTAATACCGAACTAATATATGAAAGGAAATATATCTGGAAAGTAAAACATCATAATAGACATATGTATCAAGGCATCTCAATCATCAAATATTCTCAATAATGAGTAGAAACACTTTTGGCATCAGCCAAATACTCAGGTAAAAATGAGCTTATAATATTTATCATTTTTCTCAACAAATCATGTCCATGTGTGTATCGGCAGGATAAGTAAATAGATTTCTACACAATCTACGTAGAAACAAAAGCATAGGTTCACCGACCTCTTCGCACGCTTGTGCGGATAAACAAGTATCATAGGTTCATTGACCTCTTCGCACGCTCGTGAGGGTAAACAAATATCATAGGTTCATCGACCTCTTCGCACGCTCGTGCGGATAAACAAATATCATAGGTTTCCCACTCCCGGGGATACATGTGTACTCGAACCCACTCGTACTCCTCATGGACACGCACGTGTATCGACGCGCGACCCGTGCATCATGTTCACAAACAAACGTTCGAGGCAAAATAAGACCCGATCCGTAAATACTAACACCGCTGGTGATTAATATTTTATCGTATGTATGAATAGTACCCGTACGTATGAATAGTAATAGTACTTATGAATAGTACACGTCTGTACGAATAGTAAAAGTACTTACGAATAGTACACGTATGTATGAATAGTAACAGTACTAATGAATAGTACACGTACGTATAAATAATAATAGTACTTATGAATAGTACATGTACGTATGAATAGTAAGAGTATTTATGAATAGTACATGTACGTATGAATAGTAATAGTACTTATGAATAGTACTCGTACATATGAATAGCATCGTATTGATGAATAGTACACATACATATGAATATAACCGTACTTATGAATAGTACACGTATGTATGAATAGTAAGAGTACTTATGAATAGTACACGTACGTATGAATAGTAAGAGTACTTATGAATAGTGCACGTATGTATGAATAGTAACAGTAATCCGACGCTAGACAAATACGTATAGTTTTAGCTAGCAATATCATGTCTTTAGAAATTTGGCCTTATATTCTATTCATCAATTTTCATTAATATCATGTTTTTTCTTTATTTTTATGATTTGATCTAAAATTCATCAATTTTCATCAATATCATGCTTTTTCTTCATTTTTGGGATTTGATCTAAAATTTCATTAATTTTCATCAAGATCAAAACTAATTAGGGATGAGTTTGGAAAGAGATGAACTTGTCTTTATTGATCTCTGAAATT
>NC_033802.1:57889380-57892258 GCF_001876935.1 Asparagus officinalis
GGCCGAGACACCCCCTTGGGGGTGTCTCGGCCAAGGCCGAGACACCCCTTGGGTGTCTCGGCCATGGCCGAGACACCCTAGGGTGTCTTGGTTTTGCCAAGACACCCCTCGGGTGTTTCGAGCTTGCCGAGACTCCGTTTAGGTGTTTTGTTGGTTCCCCTGTATATTCTTCGTCCGGATTCGGATTTGAGTGATTCCGGGTGCGTTGGATGCGCGACGAAGAGTTTGACCCGCTCTGGTGATTGGATTATCTGTAGAGTGGTCGAGGCATGAAGGGCGTTGTCCTTTTTGTGAACAGTGCCGGGCTTCCCGATTGGTCCGGGTCTTCGTGATTCCGAAGTCCTATCCGCTCATGTAACTCGTCGATTCACTTCAGTCGTTCGTCGACGTCGATTAGGCTCATGTGGATTGGATGGTGACGTTCATCGTCGCTCGTTAACACTGAACCGGTTGTGGAGAACTATAGGCAATTTTTGATGCCTACAGATACCCCCTCCAAAGTGTTCCTGACTCGTTTCTTTTATAGAAGAGGCTGGAATACTTTGGATGTGATTGATCTGGCCTTCAGTCGGCGTAGTTAGCTTCAACTCTTGACTCTTTCGATTTTCGATCTATCCGATGCTTTGACGAATAGCCGAGGTTCTTCCGGCGCTGCGTTTATCGTCTGGCCGTCGTCGGAGTCTCGAGTCTGCAGCTGATGAATTGAGTTTGGCTCGTGTCATTGAGTTGACTTTGAACTACCTCCGCCACATTGTGCTGGCTTAGGGTTTCGGATCCCCGTGTGTTGGCTTTTTATCGCAACGCGTTGACCGGCGTTGACCTAGGGTTACGCGTTGACCGGCGTTGACCCTAGGGTTTTGAATCGTCGAACGTTGACTTTCGCTTGCAACGCGTTGACTGGCGTTGACCTAAGGTTACGCGTTGACCGGCGTCCACCCCTAGGGTTTGAATCGTCGAACGTTGACTTTTGTTGCAACGCGTTGCTTGGCGTTGACCTAGGGTTACGCGTTGACCGGCGTTGTCCCTAGGGTTTACAAATCGCCATTAACACAGTTTATACTCGTACGTTTGCTGGAGTATACACAGTTTAAGCTCTTAAGGTATTGGAGCATCGCGGTCCCGAATGTTGGGGTTGCAGGACCAACTGTTAAAGTTGATTCATCTGCATGTGTGGATTTTGTCCCGAATTTGTTGGGTGCTCGAGTCACGAGACCAACTAGGGGAGTTGATGCGTCAATGACTCGCAGTTATAGAATTTTTGGCAAATCCTCAGCCATCAACGGATTTGATTAGCCTTTACCGACTACCGTTTGAGTCGGGCTAGCATGCGGATTGTTTAAGTCCGTTCCGCATGTGACGTTGTGCTAAGAGAGTTAACGCTCTTAGTGCTACGATATTGAATACGTAGACTTCGTCTTTCTCACGGGAATAGACTACCCGGCGACGCGTGTTAGGCGTTGACTTTAGGATTTTTGGCTAATCCCCAGCCTTCAACGGATTTGATTAGCCTTTACCGACTACCGTTTGAGTCGGGCTAGCATGCGGATTGTTTAAGTCCGCTCCTATGTGACGTTTAAGCTAAAAGAGTTAACCCTTTTAGTGCTACGATATTGAATACGTAGACTTCGTCTTTCTCACGGGAATAGACTACCCGGCAACGCGTGTTAGGCGCTGACTTATCCTTACTTAGGATTCAGGATAAAATTCCCCGTGCGTGTGAGGCACGGATTATGGTGTTATTAATAACAACCTGCCACAATGTTGAATATGTGGTCTTTTGTCCTTTTTACGGTCAAAGACTAACCGGCCATGTGTGTTAGACATAGGCTTTGGGATTTTTGGCAAACCCCCAGCCATCAACGGGTTTGATGTGCCTTTACCGATTACCGTTTGAATCGGGCTAGCATGTGAATTATTAAAACCCGTTTCACATGTAACGTTGTGCTAAGAGAATTGCTTCTCTTAGACTTAATGCTATGATTTTGAATACATAGACTTCGTCTTTCTCACGGGAATAGACTACCCGGCAACGCGTGTTAGGCGTTGACTTATCCCTACTCAGGCTTCGGGATAAAATTCCCCGTGCATCGAGTGCCCGGATTTGACAATCGTGTCTTTTCTAAAAGCAAAGACAGATTGAGGAACGGGAGAGGAAGAATTTTATAGACAGATTGAGAAACGGGAGAGGAAGAATTTTATATTCTATCTCCCGGTGCTGAAGAGGAAGAATTTTATATTCTATCTTCGGCTGGAAATGGAACTTGAGGTGGGATCCCCCACCCCCAGAATCCGGAATGATGAACTGGGAGTGGGTTCTCCACTCCGAGCATCGGAAAGGTCCGAGGAGAGGAAGAATTTTATATTCTATCTCCCGGTGCTGAAGAGGAAGAATTTTATATTCTATCTACAGCTGGAAAGGAAACTCGAGGTGGGATCTCCACCCCCAGAATCCGGAAGGATGAAACTAAGAGTGGGATCTCCACTCCGAGAATCGTAACAATTCGGATAACCCTAACTGTCGGAAGGTTTGATTACCCGATTTGGAAGTGGACCTCTCGTTCATTGGGGGAATCGAGAGGAGATTTTGGCTGTGGCCCGGAGTTTGAGATGACCCTAACTCGATTTGAAAGTGGACTTCTCGTTCATTGGAGGAATCGAGAGGGGATTTTGGCTTTGGCCCTAACTTTTATAGGTTTGACCAGAACGCAAAGAGAGTGGAATACGGGTAGCAAAGAAAGTGCCAACTCGTATTACCACTCAAAGGGAGACTTTAATGTTAGGCGTTTAGGACCTAGCACGTTGAGTCTGAGAGACGCCAATGACTGGCAGATGGGAATGTTGGTGGGGCCACTGTCGTTTGATTTGATCAGCGGGCGGT
>NC_033802.1:57892554-57904316 GCF_001876935.1 Asparagus officinalis
AAAATTAGGGAACAGTTTATACTCATATACCTTATTGGAGTATCAGGGAGCAGTTTAACCTCTTATACCGGTCGGAGGATTGAGAAACAGTTTATACTCGTATACTCTTTGGAGTCGTAAGAAGCAGTTTATACTCATATACTTATCGGAGTTGTAAGAAGCAGTTTATACTCATATACTTATCGGAGTTTGAGAAGCAGTTTATACTCGTATACTCGTCGGAGTCTGAGAAGCAGTTTATACTCGTATACTCGTCGGAGTCTGAGAAGTAGTTTATACTCATATACTCTTCGGATTGTTGAGAAGCAGTTTATACTCGTATACTCGTCGGAGTGTTGAGAAACAGTTTATACTCGTGTACTCTTTGGAGTATGAGAAGCAGTTTATACTCATATACTCTTCGGAGTGATGCCGTTGTCAATTGGCTTACCCTAGCGTTATAACGCCGGCTTCAACCAAGGTCTGGATGTTATTCTTGAGAGCAAAGCAATCCTTGGTGGGATGGAGATTGCTTATAGGTCCTTTAGCTCAGCTCGGCACAAACCGACGAACCAACGAGGCGACGAGATCGACGAATCGCATCAAGCGACGGAATACGTCCATCCGCGTGCGGGATCAAGCCAAGTGTTCGAAGAGTCAACGAGTCATCCAACCAAAGGCGGTTTCGGACTCCAACTCAGAAGCGGATTTACTGCCAAATCAGGAATCCAATTTACTGCCAAATCAGATCATCAAATCAGAGACTAAGTTAATCAAATCAAGGACAGAACCAAAGGCGGAAAACACCAAAAAACCACCACCTAGAGGGGCTCGGCCGAAGCCGAGCCAACTTCAGGTGGCTCGGCCCAAGCCGAGCCACCTTAAGGTGGCTCGGCCAAAGCCGAGCCACCCTAGGGTGGCTCGGCCAAGGCCGAGCCACCCATGGGTGGCTCGCTCGGCCCAGAGCCGAGCCACCCTGAGGTGGCCGGCCCAGATCTGTGCCTAGGCACAGATCTGAGTGCCTATAAATAGGCTAGGCCTTGGTTCATTTTAAAGGGTTGGAAATTTTGGAGAGGCGAAGCCCTGCTGACCTCAAGACTCAGAACTTAACAAGATTCAAGCTTTCGGACTTACGATTGTTTCCTTGGTGAAACAATCCTCCCCGGCTATTATTTCCTTGGTGAAATAATACCCGTTGTACTGCGTAGATCCGACCGGATCTAGATCGCGCGGTGGTCCACGGCAAACAACCCCGGCGCAGGCAAAGAACCCACAAAAGCGAGCGACCGCAAAACAGGAGCTTGCGATTCGTTCGACAAACAAGGAAACAAAGTTGTAATTTTCATTTCTTTTCAATTTGATTTTCGTTGTAACCGGATCTTATAAAAAGACCGGATCTTTGTAATCGATAGACTATTACAAGAGTGTACAATGGAATCATTAATGAAGAAAGCAACAATTTTTCCAGCGAACAATCTGGCGACCACAGTGGGAGCCAACGATCTCGCTGCCGAGATCGTTGCGTCGCAGCCGCGGATCTCGATCCCGGTCGAGGAGGAGGTCGAGTATGAGTTCGACCAACAAAAGTTCGAGGAGTACCTTTCATCCTCGTCCGGATCTACCTCCCCTCGCAAGTCAACCTTTAAACAGTTAGGACCAAAGCCAAAATCCCCTCTCGATTCGTTCCATGAACGAGAGGTCCACAAATTGAATGATCAAACCTTTAAACAGTTAGGATCATCTCAGAACTCCCACTTGGTCAAACCTTACTACAGTTAGGACCAAAACCAAAATCCCCTTTCGATTCCTTCCATGAACGAGAGGTCCAGCTTCGATTTGTGCAATCAAAACTATAAAAGTTAAGATTGCTTCCAATCTCAATTGATCAAACCTTATTCAGATTCTCTGAATAGAAATCCCAATTTAAATTTCCTTTGTACCAGGAGATAGAATATAAAATTCTTCCTCTCCATCATCGGGTTTATCTCTACCAACAAACAAGAGATCAGGAGATAGAATATAAAATTCTTCCTCTCCATCATCGGGTTTATCTCTACCAACAAACAAGAGACCAGGAGATAGAATATAAAATTCTTCCTCTCCATCATCGGGTTTATCTCTACCAACAAACAAGAGACCAGGAGATAGAATATAAAATTCTTCCTCTCCATCATCGGGTTTATCTCTACCAACAAACAAGAGACCAGGAGATAGAATATAAAATTCTTCCTCTCCGATTCTGGGTTCATCTCTACCAACAAAAAAGAGACCTGAATACTCCAATAGGTACACGAGTCTAAACTGTTTTCCTACCCTCAACAGGAAGTTTCTGGAGAATATTACTCAGAATATTCTTAAGAATAACCTGAATACTCCAAATAGGTATAAGAGTCTAAACTGTTTTCCTATCCTCAACAGGAAGTTTCTGGAGAATATCAGTTAAAATATTCTTGAGAATAACCTGACTACCCCTAAACGGGTATATGCAGTGTCAACTTGACGACAAGAGCTGATTTCACAAGTACAAGTTCCAGCTTTAATTCAAGATCTCTACAATGGACAAGCGATAAACGCGATGCCGGAAGAATCTTAACTATTCTACAAAGCACTGAATAGATTGAGAGACAAAGAGATCAAAAGTTGAAGCCACCTACGGGTTCCTCTACACGATCTACTCAACCAAGCATTGAAAGGATCATAAGTAAGATCTATCTTATCCAAAGCATCCCAGAACTCCTCTATAAAAGATTGAGTCTGGAATACTTTGGAGGGGGTATCTGTAGGCGTCAAAAAATGCTGAAAGATATCCAAACATAGGGAAAACCACTCAAAACTGACAGATATAAACTGTCTCGCCAGCGAGCCAGACTTTGCTGTCTCGCCAGCGAGACAGACTTTGCTGTCTCGCCAAAAAATGCTAATAGATATCCCAGACATAGAGAAAATCACTCAAAGGGACCTCATACTGCTTTAAGAAAATCAAAGCAGGTATGAACTGTCTCGCCAGCGAGACAGTGTTTGCTGTCTCGCCAGCGAGACAGCTTTGAGATGGTCAGAAACCACCTTGAACAACTGCCCCACACACGTCCATTAACTGTTCAAGAACGTGGGAAGCGTCGTGGGCGAGAATCACGCGGATAACTGCCAAAATAACGGAGTTTGAAACGTGGGAAGGCAGTTAAGATGAAAACTGCCTGCGGTTACTATTTCCGAGACAGTGTTTACTGTCTCCCCGGCACTGTCTCGCCCGTCGAGACAGCAAAAGCTGTCTCGCGAACCTGTTTTCTGCCAACTGTTCTTGGAGGTTATAAATACCCTCCTAAGGCCATTTTTCCAGGGGGCTGATCATTGTGAGTACTTCAGAGCAATCCAGAGCAATCCAGAGCAGAGAGAGAGAGCAGAGGTGCTGATCTTACGGCCAATCCTTGATAATCAGGCTTTGACTTGATTTCAAGAAGAACGACTATCTTACATCGATAAGATATCGTTTCAATTTCTCACTTCGATAAACGAAGTCAGAATCATAAACCCCTCACGGTTCAATCAGAATCTGTGATTCGGCGGTCCACGAGTCAAAGCGCTCCCGGCACAGGCAAAGATCCCACGAAAGCAGTGATCCAAACAACGATCCTGCGTTTATTTTCTCAAGAGTTGTAATTTTCTTTTTGTTGTGTAAAAGAGTCTTATAAAAATGCTGTTTTCTTTGAATTTATTGTAATCGACCGAAGATATAATGAATTCGACAACAAATTCGACTTTTGGCGAAAACATTCATATCAAGAGAAAGACTGATGCAATGAGTTATTCGTTTATTCCAATATGAACGACTGATTCCTACGGTCCTCTCGGGATGTCAATGTTGTTCATATGTAGCCAAAAAATTGGTGTTCGACCAATTAACGAACGTTGTCTTGCCCAACCAACGATGACGTTCGCACAAGAAGAAGTCTCCAGAGACCGAGTATCCTGGAGTCACTATCAATGTGATTGGTAGAGGGAAAGCCTGAGGTCCTAGTCCTAATGACACTAAGACAAGTCATTTACCGACCGTCAGAGAAATCACTGACGAGTTGGAAGGAATCTACCAACGCACTCAGACGTGAACATGAGCCATGCCCCCTATCAACTATCGGAGGTTAGCTATAGGAGCCAATTCCGATGACGAACATTCAGCTATTGCGGAGTCTTAATCATCAAGTTCTTTCGTTGAACATGAGAGCTTCGCCTACATGGCAGGAAATTCTGAAGATCTCTCAAAGAGAGTTGCTGAGCAGGATGCTATGCTTCAAGCATAGCAAAAGACTCTCAATGAACTCATGGCCCTGTTGACTCAAATCGTCGCGGACAAGACTAAATCTCAGAAGACAAATTTGCCACCTAGGCAAGAATCTTCCCGGAGAGAAAAAGCGTCTTCATCCCAACTTCACACAAGCAAAGGAAAGAGAAAAGTGATTGATAACGCTACTTCTGACCAAGAAGCTCACAACCTAGAATCTTCCTCTGATGAAGGAAGAGAGACAGAGAATGAGCAAAATCCTCAATCTGCCAAAATGGAAGAATTGAAAGCCCATCTCAATGTCGTTACTAACAGAAGCAAGCTCTAATATGAGGGAGTTGTCAGGCCCTATCCTGTCGAATGGGATGCAGCCCCTTATCCTCTAAAGTTCAAAGTCCCGATGCTACAAACTTTTGATGGCACGGGATCAACGAACCAACATATCTATTATTTCAAGTCACAGACTAGAAATGTGATATTAAACGATGCTATACTGGCTCGATTGTTCATTGGAACCCTCAAGGGAGTTGTCTTTGAATGGTTCAGGAAACTGCCTGCGGGATGTATCCAAAAGTGGGCGGATCTAGAGAGACTCTTCCTGTCAAGATTCTTTGAAGACAATACAGAAGTCTCCACCTATACCCTTCTCGCCACTAAGCAGAAGAAGAGGGAGCCCGTCAAAGCCTTCGTCAAAAGGTTTCGAAACATGGCTCTGTGATGTCCGACAGGTATGACATAGTCTACACTGGTGGAGACCTGTCGACACAACTTGCAAACCGACCTTCTAGCCCGAATAGGAGTTGCAGAATGTTGTTCCTGGAGACAACTAATCTCTCAAGGCGAACATGCTCAAAAAATTATTGTCAAGGTCAAAGCTGAAGAACAAAGTAGGCAAGATCAACCTGAGCAATCGGACCAAGCCCGATCTTCTCAGTCAGAAGTGAAAGATACTACGGCTACTAAAGCCAATCCTCTTTAGTAGGATGGCAGGTCTAACAACTATCACATTAACAATTACCTCTGATAGTCAAACTCGTTAGATAGTGGCCCACTAGGCGATGTGCCATGTCTACTCCTTTTTCCCCCTTGCACTTGTTCAATACTGGGGGTTGGTTTATTTGTAGTTCATTGGATTATGAGTAATAAATTTTTTGAGTTGTCATGTTCAATAGAATGCCTCTGTCAATCACGAAATTCATCAAAACTATCACGTTAATGATCACCTCTGATAGTCCGTTTTCTCCAAATTCCCCCACCAATCATCTTCAAGCAGGATGGCGGGTTCACCAAAACTATCACGTTAATGATTACCTCTGATAGTTTATTTTCTTTAAATTCCTCCACTAATCCTCTTCAAGTAGGATGGCGGGTCTATTAAAAATATCATGTTAATGATCACCTCTGATAGTTCATTTTCTCCAAATTCAATCCACCAATCCTCTTCAATAGGATGACCGGTCCATCAAAACTATCACGTTAATGATTACCTCTGATAGTCTATTCTCTCTAAATTCTCCTGCTAATCATCTTCAATAGGATGGTAGATCTACAAAACTATCACGTTAATAGTTATCTCTGATAGTCAAACTCGTCAGATAATGGCCTACCAGGTGATGGACCTCTATTCCGACTTGATGGATAGTGGCCCACAAAGTAATATGCCATGCCTACTTCTCTTTTTCTTCCCCTGCTAAGTCTTATCAAGACTGGGGGTTAGTTACTTGGAATCCACTAGATTAAGAGTAACAAATCTTTCACTTCGTCGAGTTAACATTATACTTCTGACGATCATCAACCCTACGGAGTATGAATTCAGTTTGCATCACTTCCAATTTGTCACGTTAACAACATACCTCTGACAATCAACTTATTAATCCTTGTTAATAGGATTATAGGTCCTCAAAATTGCTCAAATCGTAATCTTCCCCGGCGAGATGCTAATTCCCAAAATCTTGTGCAAGTCACAAGTACACAAACTCCCGTCATGTTAACACCATACCTCTGACAATCAACTTATCAATCCTCTTTAATAGGATGATAAGTCCATAAAGTTGCTCCGATCGCAACAAATTCCCATCATGTTAACACCAAACCTCTGACAACTAACTTATTGTCTCTCTTCAATAGAGCGATAGGGCCATAATCTTGTCACGTTAACAAAACACCTCTGACAAATAACTTATCAATCCTCTTCAATAGGATGATAAGTCCACAAAGTTGCTCCAATCGTAACAAATTCCTGTCATGTTAATATCATACCTCTGACAATCAACTTATCAATCCTCTTCAATAGGATGATAAGTTTCTAAAGTTGCTCCGGTCGTAATAAATTCCTATCATGTTAATATCACATGTCTGACAAATCAACTTATCAATCCTCTTTAATAGGATGATAAGTTCACAAAGTTGCTCCAATCGCTATAATTTTTTTGTCACGTTAACATCACACCTCTGACAATCAATCAACTTATCAATCCTCTTCAATAGGATGATAAGCCCATAAAGTTTCTTCGATCGTAATAAATTCCCGTCATGTTAACATCAAATCTCTGATAATTAACTTATCGACTTTCGTCAATAGAACGATAGGTCCTCTAGGTTGCTCCGATCGGAACAAATTCTTACCATGTTAATCTCACACCTCTGACAAAATCCACTTATTGATTCTTCCCAATAGAGCGATAGATCCTCAAAATTGTCCTGATCGCAATATTCTTCATATCATGTTAATACCACATCTCTGACAAAACTAACTTATCGACTCTCTTCAATAGAGTGATAGGTCCACAAACCCGTCAAGTTTATATCACACCTCTGACGACACAATCCACTTATCAACTCTCCTCAATAGAGTGATAGGGCCACATACCTGTCAAGTTAATATCATACTTCTGACGACCAAATTAACTTATTGACTCTCTTCAATAGAGCGATAGGCCCATAAAATACTGTTAGGTTAACATCACACATCTAACAATCAAACCCTCCTCAATGAACTTGTTAATCCTTTTTCAATAAGAATAGTAAGTTTTTATTATAAAATCCCCAGCGGATTAAAGATTTTCTAAAATTATCCTAGTGATAACCAAGAAAATTTCTAAATTTCACTCTAAGTGAAAATTCATACCAAGTTAATACTACACATCTAGCACTTCTAACTTTTTTTCAGTGTTTCAAGTGAAAACATAACACAGGAAGAAACAGTAACAAAGTTTACATATTCAATATCGTAGCCAGTGATTATCATTAAATTAATAATCTCTGAATTCATACCTCGCATGTATGGGGAATTTTATCCCGAATTCTAAGTAGGGATAAGTCAATGCTTAATACACGTTGCCGGTTAGTCTTTAACCGTAAAAAAGATAAAAGCCCACGTATTCAACATTGTGGTAGGTCGTTATTAATGACACCAAAATCCATGCCTTACACGCATGGGGGACTTTATCTCGATCCCTAAATAGAGATAAGTCTGCATCTTACACATGTTGTCGGGTGGTCCATTCTCGCAAAAATGAACAAGTCTATGTATTCAATATCGTAGCACCAAAAATCCATGTCTTTCACACATAAGGGACTTTATCTCGATCCCTAATTAGAGATAAGTCTGTATCTAACACATGCTGTCGAGTAGCCTATTCTTGCAATAATGGCAAATCCTATGTATCCAATATCATAGCAGGTTGTTATTAATAACATCAGAATCCATACCTTACACGCATGTGGGATTTTATCTCGATCCCTAATTAGAGATAAGTCTATACCTAACACGCGTTGCCGGTAAGTTCATTCTATTAGCACAAGTCTATGTATTCAAAATTATAGCATCAAGTCTAATAGAGTTCATTCTATTAGCACAACATTACATGTAAAACAGATTCAAATAATTTACATGCTAGCCCGACTCAAATGGTAGTCAGTAAAGGTTTATCAAATCCGTTGATGGCTGAGGGTTTGCCAAAAATCCTATGCATATGTTTGCAGGCTTATCAGCTTAATAGATGTGAGCCAAGACTTGAAACAGATGAGCTAAAGATAAGTCTCAAAAACTTAGTCAAAAATGCATGAAAGCCACCTCCGCACCTCAAGTTGAAACGCCAAGGTCAGACCCGTGTTGCAAAAACTATAACATCAAAGTCACACCCGGGTTCCAAATTTAAAATACAAGGGTGAAACCCGCGTCTCAAGTTCAAAACGCAAGGGTCCACCCTCGTATTCCAGAAGCAGGATTATGACGCATACCTTCACACAGGTCCTGCGTGGTAAATCCCTTCAACCAAGATGCCTTTGAAGCAGATGCAGAGAACAACTCCTTTATTACAAGGAATCAACAGCTCCAAGATCAGAGTTGAGATCCAAGGTATTCCAAAAATCCGTCCCAGTCAACCGCGAACTTTCAAAAACTTTAAAGGGGGTCCTGTAGACTGTCTAAAAATCACTGCAGATAGCTAATCCCCCATCAAACATCGATGATAGAAGTTACAATCTGATAACTTCTAGAAGGCTATAAATTAAAGATTTCATATAGATCGATGAAGGTTACAATTTGACGACCTTTGCAACAACTGATGAAAGCTCTAATCAACAACCTTCACAATCAACATCGAGAGTTACAATCTGGCGACTCTCATATTCTCAAGAAGCCAAGATGAAAATTACAAGATGACGGTCTTTGCAACACTCCAGCAAAAGAGACCACAAATTGATGGTCTCTTCACATCAAAACGCAGAGGTCATCCCTGCATTACACTATCAAAATGCAGAGGTTATCCCCGTGTTACAATATCAAAACGCAGAGGTCATGCCCATGTTTCAAAGTCAAAACGCAGAGGTCATCTCCAGCGCTCCAATTAAAAACCCAGAGTTCATGGACTCAAAACGCAAAGTTCATCTCTGCGTCCTAACTCTGCGTTTCAGATTTACAACGCAACGCGACCTGTGCATTCATCCACCAAAATAGGCCCAACTCTGCGTTTTAAGTCTAAAACGCAGAGTTCGGGCCCTAAACGCTATTTTTCAGTGTTTGACTCGTTCAAAGCACGAACTGAACGGTTTCAAAACCATTTTCCCCCAAGATTTGGGGAGCTATTTAAGGGGGCGGTTAAACCCATTCATCCCCACTTAGGAGCGAATTAAGGGGGCGATTATACCTCTTAATCCTATATAAATAGCAAGAAACTCAATTGAGTTTGGGCTCTCGGATTGATCTTTTTTTGTCCTTCGACCTAGCAGCAAAGAATAGATCTTTGGCTGGCTTTCTGGGAGATCTTGGAGTATCTTGGAGATCTCGAGATCGGATTTTTCAAATCATCTCCTCGGCATCAGATCATCTTTGAGCTTCCTACAGCAACAAAGTCTTTGGAGCATTCCCTTGGCTTATTAACCAATTTTTCGATTCAAATCAACTCTTTTTCAAGAGTTTAAACTCGCTCCTAGTTATTAACTCGTTCAGAGTTTCAAACTTGCTTTGCAAGTTCTCCACAGCGTCAAATCGTGAGGAGAAGATATCGTTCCAGTTAATCAAGACATTCGAATCATCAACGGAGAGCAAACTTGACGTGAGTATTTGAGGGAGGCACTACATCGCCATCGTGAAGAACCCAGACTTAAACAAATAGGAGAATTCAGATCAATTTTCTTCTCTTTTGTAATCAGGAAATCCAAATTGTAATTGAGATTAAGAGAGTTGTAAACATTCTTTTTCTAAGCAGTTAGAGAGAATAAAATCAAACACGGTTCTTTTATTTTTATTTTACTAATTTTCCACCAAACAAAAGATGGCGACTCCGCTAGGGACTAGCTTCTCTGACGACGAAGTGGTGGCGCAATCTGACATCAAGCTCGCTGGAACGACCGTTGAAACTCTGATTATCGAGTTCGAAACAGATGAGTCGACAACAAACCAGATAAGACAAGACAAGACTTGACGACTCAAACCAGACGAGTCGACAACAAACCAGACAAGACGAGACCCCGAGACCCCGAGACTTCGAGACACCAGTCCAAAGGACCCAAGACCCCATGACTTCGAAACCCCAGTCGACAGGACGAGATCTCAGCCGAGGCCCCAGTCGACAGGACGAGATCCCAGCCGAGGTCCCAGTCGACAGGACGAGACGACACGGCCCAGTCAACACGAAGGGTGATGTTAGTCAACACCTGCCAGTCAACACATCCCAGTCGGCACGAAGGGAGCCAGTCGACACATGTTAGTCGGCTCATGTCCAGTCGACACGAAAGGCGTTAATACTCGCAACACCTCTTGTTAACTCGGATTTCAGATTAATTAGGAAAGAGTTCTTTTTTTTATTGTTTCATTTTGGGATTTGGTATTTTCCTTTTAGACTTAGAGTTTCTTTTTTATTAGAGTTAGGATAGATTTAGTTGACAACCAAAGTCCCCTCTCGATTCCTTCCATGAACGAGAGATCCACTTTCAAATTGAACGATCAAGCCTGTAAAATGTAAGATCATCTCAAACCTCCCACTTTCACTGCTTCCTTGGTCAAACCTATAAAAGTTAGGGCCACAACCTCCTTTTAGACTTAGAGTTTCTTTTTTATTAGAGTTAGGATAGATTTAGTTGGCTATAAATATTAGTTCTTTTTGTAAATTGTAAAACAACTTTTCAATTATTCAATCAAGAGAATTTTTCTCCTTATTTTAGTTCTCAACTTTGAGAAACTTGTGGATTCAAGCTCATGAATTACCTGCTGTTGTTAGGGCTCGTCGGCATCGAAACGATATCCGATCGGCCTCCCCGTTTCTATGTCTGCGTCATAAGCTAATCATATCTTATTGATTATAAGAACATATTGTTACATGAAATTTTGAATTGCCCATTTTAAGATGTAACAAAATCACATGAGGACATAACATAACGTACTGAGTTTGCATGTTGTGAAAAGCTTTTAGGTCATTATGTCAATAAAAGGTGTCCTCATCCATAACGGATAAGGTTAGCTCTCATTTAACATGATCTTGGCTTTGGGTGGTCGATATATCAGTATGATTGATTGGCTTCAACGACCCTAATTGGCTTTACAAACATTGTTCAACGATCATACATCCAAAGTTGGTAACATAATCTCGGATTTTTAAAAAGTCCTGACTTCTTGACGCATCAACTCGGTTTCTACTATGTTTTCTCCTTTCTTTCTTTCTTTCTTTTTTTTATTTTTTATTTTTTGTTGCAAAGAACATTGGTTTTGTACTAGCTAAGTAAACTTCAAGATGTAGGCTCCTCCTTTTGTAGTCTAGACCCTGGTGAATAACATGAGTATATATTACAATACTTAATAATTAGAAATTAGAGATGGACGAACCATAGACACGGATGGACTCCAGGCTTGCAAAGAACATTGGTTTTGTACTAGCTAAGTAAACTTCAAGATGTAGGCTCCTCCTTTTGTAGTCTAGACCCTGGTGAATAACATGAGTATATATTACAATACTTAATAATTAGAAATTAGAGATGGACGAACCATAGACACGGATGGACTCCAGGC
>NC_033802.1:57905543-57956821 GCF_001876935.1 Asparagus officinalis
GTTAAATTTTTTTTTAAATGACCAGTTATTCTAGACGGAAATTTCTGTCTAGAATGATTATCCTAGACGGAAATTTTCGTCTAGAATACCTGGTTATTTTAAAAAAAATAATAATAAATAAAAAAACCGTCTAGAATAATCATTCTAGACGGAAAAATTCCGTCTAGAATGATTATTCTAGACGGAATAGTCTAGACGGAAATATTCCGTCTAGTTTAATACATTCTAGACGGAAAAAATTCCGTCTAGAATATTCCGTCTAGAATATTTGATTTTCTACTAGTGTGAAATTTCTGTCTAGAATGATTATCCTAGACGGAAATTTTCGTCTAGAATACCCTGGTTATTTTTAAAAAAAATAAAAAATAAAGAAACCGTCTAGGATACTATTCTAGACGGAATTTTCCGTCTAGAATTTTTATTCTAGACGGAACATTCTAGACAAAAAATTTCCGTCTAGTTTAATACATTCTAGACGGAAAAAATTCCGTCTAGAATATTCCGTCTAGAATACGTGATTTTCTACTAGTGCTTGTTGAGAAAGCCAAAAAAATCTCTATATATAAATTAACCAAAGCGAACACTATAAACATGCTGATCTTGGTCCATTTCTCTACATCTTGGACTTTTGAGAGACAACTTAGTCATAACCCTCTGATAATATCTAGATTTTTATGATTCATTTTTAATATAGCACATCTAGTGTCTTCACAAATTATTTATTTTTACTATTTACTGAAGGAAACCTTTAATCACATATTTCGCTTGGGTGCACGTTAACATAGTGGTGGAGATCACGATAACGGGAGTTCGGTTGTCAATTAAAGGGCTTCGGGTCCCAATTCAACAAGGGGTACGTTGTCCTAGAGCTTATAGCATCTTATCAAGTACATAAACTTTTAAACTTTGTAACGTGACAAAGTGAAGTGGCGTTGATTTTTGTGAAATCAAACAAATAGAAGATACTAAGCACGCACTCTGTGCCCATCTTTTTTTGTTTGTACGGGCATTCTCCTTGCTGGGGCTTAATTGGTTCAAACTTGCCCCCAGGACAATTTTCTTATCATGTTTCATCAATTATATATAGGCAGTTGGTCACATCAAAATTTGGGAAATAGTATGTGGGTTATTACCATTTTCTGTAGTTGTGTAAATTTCAAGTGATTAGCATATAAATTGTCGGGGCTTAATTGGTTGAAACTTGCCGTTGGACAGTGACAGGGGGGGGGCGTATCAGCAAAGCAGAGCTACTGGCAGTGGTGTATGGCCCATGGGCTTTTGCTTTGCTAGATCGGAATGCTACTTGGTTAATTAACTAACTGGAATCGGATTGCCTCCAGTTGATTGATCTTTTTGCTTCGTGAAGAAAATTATGATCGGTTGGGTGCTTTGCTTGGTGAGGTTAAAGAAGCTAGATTTGGATTTATGTGGTTCTTTGGTTTTATCGCATGCTCTTTGGTGTGCTAACAAAGTACCTCCTATTTAAGCAGGATGCAGCCATTCTAATTGCAGAGGCTACCTTTTGGCTCAAGGAGATACCCGAGAAAGTTCATTCTTTATTGAGCAAGGATGTAAGATCATTCATTTTTTTGTGATCCTCCCTCTCCATGATCTTGTGGAGAATCTTTCCTTCAAAAAATAAATTGTTTGTGCTCAATCATCATGAATCCTTAATAAGATCCTAAATCAGGCCCCTCACAAACACATATAATTGATACCAGACTTTTAAACATACTTTTTGAAATAATATCAGTCTAAGACCAGACTTCTAATCAAACTCCTGCACGTATTCAGAAAATTTCTCAGTAGTCGACTATAAAGTTCATTAGTCGACTATACTGTAATTTAACAGAAACTTAGAAAATGAATTTTGCCTTCAGTAGTCGACTATAATGTCAATTAGTCGATCTGTAATTTAACAGAAACTTAGAAAATGAATTTTGCCTTCAGTAGTCGACTATAATGTCAATTAGTCGATTATACTGTAAAATAACATAAACTTATGTTTCTGTCATAAACTTGAGTAGTCAACTATTATTCATATTAGTCGACTATACTGTAAATTTACAGAAACATATATTTAAAACATAAACATGAGTAGTCGACTACTAAAAGTTAGAAAATAATATAACTCTAATGGTTAACATAGGGGATTTCTAATTAGTTAACCAACACACTAAGCCTGTGTTAGTGTGTTCTAATATTTATGTGTGTGTGTGTAAGTGATCAAGGCTTGTACAGTAATTCTAAGTAAAGAAAATATAAAATACATTATCTCATATGTTCTTCATCTTCTTCACTTCATAATGCCTTGAATCTCAACTTGCACTTGTTCATATTTTGATATTGAAAGCTGCATATAAGAGTTAGTGCATTTGTATAACAGACATTGTATAAATTGTTATCATCAAAATACTATCATGGAGATATGATATTCAACATTCTTGCAGGAGATATGATAAATTGTTATCATCAAAATACTATCATGGAGATATGATAAATTTGGGAAATAGTATGTGGGTTATTACCATTTTCTGTAGTTGTGTAAATTTCAAGTGATTAGCATAAATTGTCGGGGCTTAATTGGTTGAAACTTGCCGTTGGACAGTGACAGGGGGGGGGCGTATCAGCAAAGCAGAGCTACTGGCAGTGGTGTATGGCCCATGGGCTTTTGCTTTGCTAGATCGGAATGCTACTTGGTTAATTAACTAACTGGAATCGGATTGCCTCCAGTTGATTGATCTTTTTGCTTCGTGAAGAAAATTATGATCGGTTGGGTGCTTTGCTTGGTGAGGTTAAAGAAGCTAGATTTGGATTTATGTGGTTCTTTGGTTTAATCGCATGCTCTTTGGTGTGCTAACAAAGTACCTCCTATTTAAGCAGGATGCAGCCATTCTAATTGCAGAGGCTACCTTTTGGCTCAAGGAGATACCCGAGAAAGTTCATTCTTTAATGAGCAAGGATGTAAGATCATTCATTTTTTTGTGATCCTCTCCATGATCTTGTGGAGAATCTTTCCTTCAAAAAATAAATTGTTTGTGCTCAATCATCATGAATCCTTAATAAGATCCTAAATCAGGCCCCTCACAAACACATATAATTGATACCAGACTTTTAAACATACTTTTGAAAAATATCAGTCTAAGACCAGACTTCTAATCAAACTCCTGCACGCATACATATATATATGTGCACGGGCGCGGGCGCTATATATATATAAGACTAAATCAAAGAAACCCGAGAGTTTTTTTTGCTAGGATTGTATTGCACCTATTCAATTCAAATGTGCATTTGGTATGCAAATGAGAAATGAGTTTTAGTCTCACATTGGAAAAATAAGTAGATAAGACACAGTTAAATATGTTTACCAGGGGTAGATCCAAGTGGTGCTCGGGTTGGGCAGTTGCACCCCTGGAGATCTTACTTTTGTAGATCATGTTGAGAGCTTTCTGAAAACATATTATAATAGTGATTCCAATAACCGAGTCAATAATTATGAGCCGTGCAAGTTTCAACATTTGTGCATATTTCCAGCATGTTGCTAATCATTTTGACATTGTCTTGTTAAAACATTCATATCACAAGTTATACACCTCCAAATTGAGTTTTGTTTATTTCCGTAAATGGATACTTGTAGTCCGGCCCCCAAAAAAATTTCTGGATCTGCCACTGATGTTTACATTCACTGCTCACGTTGAAAGAATTTAGTTTTCCCTCTCAATTCAACCTTCTAATGTCCAACATTCCAACTTCTCTCTCATAACTTTCTGTTTTATTATAATACAACATGCTATTACAATTTGAAGTTACCATTGATGTAAGGCTAAAATTGGTAACTACCTCGCAGGGAAGTTTAATGGTGGCAAGTTAATATCAGTAGGCAAATGACAAACTCATAGGTACGTAGTATTACATTTACATAGACGCTCATGATACAAAGTTTTCTATGGAATATTCACTCTTTAATCTCTCGGGAACTACTAAAATTCATATTCATAGTGGTGTTCTTTCTTCCGCGAGAACCGAAGGGCTCCTATCTAATAGAAAGTGAAGAATATTCAGCTTATCTACTAGTTATTATGTCAATAATATTTCTAAATTATAACTATTAAATAATAAAAATTGTATATATATATATATATCATGAATATAATAATGTAACACTAAATCTCCTGCATTGTCAGGGGTAAAAGAATTGAACTAGCTATCACTTGTAATAACGGTTAGGTTCTTAGAGTAGATCATCATATAGCTAGGCTTCTTGAAAATCTCTTCTGCGCGCGTAACAAAGAGAGGTCGATATAGAAAAAGAAAAGAAAAATAACTAAATAGTGATCATGAATAAATAAGACTGATCGAGTTTTTCTTTTTCTTTTTTTTTTCTTTTTTGGGCAATCGGTGAAATGTGGTAAAAAAGAATAATTCAATTCCTTGAAGAAACCCTCGTTAATTGGGGTCTATCTTAAATTCCTTCCAAATTCCGGAAAAAAGGACAAAATATTCTGAAATGGGATCGTTAAGCAGGGTGCATATCATCCACCACCCAACCATCTCAGCGGGACTAAAATGGTAAAAAAGAATGAGCATTAATTAACCTGAGCATTTAATGACCAGCAAGACCAATTATTGAGGTCTTTATAAAGTGTTTTTCCCTTTTTATGTGAGGTCAGTTTCGGATCAAGTTAACCTGACCTACATGTTAGGTGAGGGTGGGGTCCCAACTAGACCTGCTCCCCTTGACCCACAACCTCAGCTCCCTCTACACAGATTGCACCCAACCCAAACCCATCGGACCCCACTCCGCAATTTGGCCACATGATCGAAGTTCAGCCTTTGTTTGAGTCCTTCGCTTGTTTCTTTCCCTGTGTTATTTCCCCTATATATGCCTATACTATAATAAAACTCTTGTTTCTTTCTCTACGTTATTTTCCCTATATATGCCTGTACTATAATAAAACTCTTTCTCACTCTTCAATCCCTCTTTTTTGGGACTCCATAATTGACCCCTGCCTCCCTCTCTCTCTCTCTCTCTCTGCTGATCAGTAGATCGAGGATGAAGGTTTGTGCTTTTTATTTTTATATTTTTATTCTTTGATATTTTGACTTAATTCTCTTGTCACAATTTATATTTTTGAAAGCTACGGCATGATCTATATTTTATTGCGTTATGCTTATTTTCAGCTACTGGGTTGGATGCACCGCAAGTTCCGGCAGGGTAGCCAGGAACCGTTTAAGGACTTGTCCTCCGGTAAGGAACGGTAGTTTAAACTGTGCCCGCGCGCGCCCTTTGCCCGCGCTAGCAGCCAGGCGGGGACACGGCTAACACGCGCATTGCTTGGGCATTGTCTGCAGGGCGCCACATGCAGCTGCTTCTCCGCCGGCGCCCGCGGCCCCACAAAGGCTCAGCCCGGTGGTTCGACAAGGACCCACGGATGTCCAAGGGAGACCGGCATCGTGCGCGCTCGGTTTCAGACACCGCTTGCCCTTCGACTGCCTGCTCTCAATCGGAACGTAGGCTCAGTCACCCTACGAAGGAGAAGAGAATTGCGTGAAGAAACGGACACGAGACGGGGTTTCAAATGAGCGGCGCATTGGTGCGCCGTCGAAAAGAGATAGCGACAGAGAAGGAGAGCGAGCGGCGAGCGAGGACGGATCTGATGGTGGTGCAGCGCCGGAGATGTGGAAAGGTCCTGTACGGAGCGGCGCAGGCAGTTCCGCAACACGCATTCAGCGCCCATCCGGCCCCCGGCCACAGTGATCCGGCACGGGAAGCAGTCCCCTGTGAACGACAGGCCAGTGCCCGCTGCAGGAGTAACCTATGTCGCGGTCCTACCGGCAGGGCCGCGACGAGAAGAGAGAGAGCGTTCGCTCAGGGAGCTGTTCATGCCTCCGAGGAGGAGGGGGAGGCCTGAGGAGAGGGAACGAGAAGGATGGGTTAATATGATGAAGATAAAATTGTTTCGCCGGCGAGTTGGTGTCCGAGATGCAAGCCCGTCAAAACTGCTAAACTCAAGAGGTGAGTATCTCTTTTCTTTTCGCTTCTTCTCTTTCTTCTTTTCTTTCTTCTTTTCCCCTCTAATTTAGCCATGATATATATTTCCGACTATTAACATTTTGCATAATAAAAATACTAAGAAATTGACCAGATCGCGTAGAAGCAGTTGCCATGAGATTTGAAAGCAGACTGCATCGGTGAAGGTATATTCCAAGCCACCATCAGACAACTTCTTCCCCTATTTTTTTCCATTAAACTTATGTGGACCCTAGTATATATGATATATATATAAATAAATATATATATATATAAGAGACATCTTAGTCACCAAGGTTCAAGACAAAAACCTTCTAATTTTTTTAACTATCTCACATATATATATTATATAATAATATAAATATATAATTAATTAATAATAATATAATATATATATCATAAAATATGGTATATGTTGCCCACCAAATGTTAAAGCACAAAAATCTTCTATTATTTTTCTTAAACTTATGTGACCCTATATATATACATATATATATATATATAATAGTATGTATAATATTATATATATATATATATTTATATTTTCTTTTTTTTGTTTTTTTTTTTTATTTTTTTTTTTTATATATAATATATATGTTTTCGTACAAGCACAAAAATTTATGCTTGTAGTGAGTGTCAAACCCCTTCTCTAAAATATTGGAAAAATTCACATGGGTTAGTGAGTGGGATGTGACACATCACTACCAAGCAAAAATCTTATATTTATCACCAAGCATCCATATTTCTATATATATATATTATATATATATTATATTATATGAAATCCTACTGTGCAGCCTTAACGTAGACCCGTTAGCTGTGTGACTGGTGAAGGAAATGGTGACGATTAACACAAGTTGATAGCCAAGAAAAAAGAATAAATGATCCTAATATACAAAAATTTGAAAAAAGAAAAATTAAAATCAAAATAAAAAAGATAACATAATGGACAGTGCTACAAATCAGGAGTAGGAAGTCCAAAATTGAACTGATACAGTCCGTAATTAACTCTACGACATATTCCAATGCTCCTGTTGGTGCGATCCTGAACGATACGGGGGTATAGAATTAATCAGGAGTATCATCAATTTTTTTCCCGCAGATAAAATTTGCATGGAAAGTTGGTGGATATGCGATATAAACGAAATGAAGGTAATCAAATATGATGTTACCACAGAGTAACTGAACTCGCACACCGCTGGTTACATGAGTGCGAATGGGCAAGGATGAGTGAGTGGACGAGCAATTAGTAACAGCGTTATAGTACGAAAGGTTATGCAATGTATTGAGCGGAAGAGATAGAGAGAGAACCGAAAGAGTGAGAGTATTATTATTTCCACACTTGTTATCGGTAGGATCTTTGTGGTATTTATCATTTCTGGTTACATGAGGATAGATATCAGTTTGTTATATACAACTATTCAAATAAACAACTCCCATCCTTTCTCGTACGTATCATTGATTTGTTCTCAGCCATGATAGGAATAGGATTAGTAATGTAGAACACACTGTGAACATATTCATGAAGAAATTGGACTAGCACAAGCCTAAAATGTGGGCCCGGCAGAGAAAAATACTTGCAACAAAGTATGAGTCATATCTCTGAAATTGTACGTCGTAATTAGACGAATTATATATAAAAATAGCGTATGTTTTTGAGACAAAGTCAACCAAACATTCCGTTGTCTAGCTTGCCGCCATCTATTTCACAAAATTTCCATCAAATTGAGAGATATTAAAGGTTTTGTTAGTTTTTTATTATTATTTTAGGTAATATTTTAGGAGTCTATTCTGATTACAAAACAAATCCAGTTGACTCTAAATTTGACCAATTTGCTTATTCAATTATAGAGAGTTTTTTGAGGAGAGTTTTTTGAGGAGAGTTTTGCTATTTTTATTTGTGGGCAAATTCAGGTTCTAGTAAGAATCTTGTTTGTTTTCTATTTAAGAAGAGAATTGTAACCCCTAAAGACATAACTTTTCATCTATAAAATTTCTTCTTTATTGTATTCTCTTCATGGATTTGAAGGTGTTCTTTGTAGATTCAAAGAATAACCCTTGATAGATTATGCAGTTTATTACTTTCGTGTTGCGTTAATTAGTATTAGAGCTATATTTCTTCAATCTAATGGCAGGCGACACAGCCCCAATTTTTTGAATTGAGTTTGATGAGTTGAAGGCTAATGTTAATAAAATTAAGACTATCATAGACTGACTTACGTTAAAAATGTAGCGTCTGAACATGGTAAGAGTTTAAAAACGCGTTGATGGTCTCTATTGACGTGATCTGACTCCATAGGACGATTTCAATAGCAACAACAATGACTATGAAGCCACACCATGGTTATGGTCTTGAGATTGTCGATGATTGGACAATTATGATGCTAGAGGGTTCAAGATGAAGTTGGATCTGTCATCTTTCAACGTGCAACTCTATATCGAAGAACTTCTCGATTGGTTGTAGAGGTGGAGAGATTTTTCAAGTATATGGAGATCTCAGATGAATGGAAGGTTAAGTTGGTGGCCTGTCGCTTTAAGGGTGGAGCATCTGGTTAGTAGGAATCAGTATGCATGATCTCGTCGACAAAAGACAAAAAGTCGATAAGTGAAAGAAGATAAAGAAATTGTTAAAAGCATGTTTCCTACCTAGTGACTATGAACAAGTCCCAATCTGCCCCTAATCAAGATGTTGTAGCTAAGAACGGTACAAGATAGGCAATAACAGCAACAAAGAAGGCTACACCAATAAACCTATATGCCAAACTAAATCCAATCAAGTATTACAAATGCATTCAACCTGGTAATCGATCCAATCCATGCCCTAAAGGAAATACTATGAATCTAGTGGATTGTGCCGAGGAGGATGCAGACCAAGACTACACTGAAGGCTATGGTGATGAGAAGGTTGAGTATCTTGATGATGGTGTTCAACTTTCATCTATTGTGTGACTATTGTTACTGACCCTAAAGACAGGAGAACCACTTCAGAGGCATAATATCTTCCGCATGATGTGCAATGCGATACAAAATACTTGTGATGTTATCATTGATAGTAACAGTAGTGAGAATATTATCTCTTGGAGTATGATGAAGAAATTAAATTGAAGACAGAGAAGCACCATGCCCCCTATAAGATCGATTGAATTCGTAAGGGTAATGACGTGCATGTCGATAAGATGCGTCAGATGCCTTTTTCTATTGGCCATAATTATATTGATGATGTGTCGTGTGATGTGGTTAAGATTGATGCTTGTCATATGCTGTTAGGCAGGCCATGACAGTTCAAGTTGATGCCATGCTCAGCGGGAAAGATAATATTTATATCTTTAAGAAGGATAAACGACAAGTTGTGCTCATGCCTCATATAAAGAAGGGGTTGGCCAAGACAGATGTTGTTGAAAACAAAACATTTTTGGTTGTTGACAATGAAGATTTTATAGAAGATTTGAGACAATCTGAAGAGATTTATTCTCTTATTGTATCAGGAAAATAGGATTCTGCCCCCACTAAAATTCCACTTGAGTGCAGACCCTCTTGCAATAGTTTGACCCAGTTCTGTTTGAAGAACTTCCCGATGAGTTATTGATGCTTCAAGATGCCCAATATTAGATTGACTTCATCCCTGGATCACACATACCAAATCTTCCACATCATGGGATGAGCCCAAAGGAAGGGGAGATCTTGCAAAAACAAGAGGATGATCTCATCCAGAAAGACCTTATATGAGCTAGCATGAGTCAGTGTGTTGTGCCAGAATTACTTGTCCTAAAGAAGAACGAAGAGTGGCGTATGTGTGTGTATAGTAGGGCTATCAATAAGGTTATTGTGATATATTGGTTCCACATCCCTCTTCTGAAAGACATGCTGGATATGTTGTTAGGATCAAATATATTCTCCAAAATTGATCTCAGTAATGGTTATAATCAAATTCACATCATAGAAGGAGATGAGTGGAAGACTGCCTTCAAGACAAAAGAAGGCCTATATGAGTGGTTGAATTTTGGCCTTTCCAATCCTCCTAGCACTTTCATGCGGTTGATGAATCAGGTTTTAAAATTATTTATCGGAAAGTTCATTATATGAGTGGAAGACTGCCTTCAAGATAAACTATAATGAACTTACCGATAAATAAAAGAAGGGCCAAATATATTATAAATACAAATACAATAAGCTCAAGTGGGTGTGTGTGTAACAATAAGATTTATCAAATCTAAACTCAATATAAAACTAGCTTTAATAAGATGATAATCAAACAAATAAATATAAAGCTAGAAAAGAGTTTAGAAAACTTCTCAATAGATGACAAAAGATGGAGGGAGAATAGTTGATTGCTCAACCTCCAATAGATGATCTCCTTAAGCTCTTGTGGAATTGAATTCACAAACTCAAATCCTTAATTGCTTAAAAGCTTCTAAACAAACATTAAACAAACTTAAACCTTTGTTTAAAACTCTTTTAAACTTGTTTAAAACATTTCATTAGTTGGGTATGAAGGATGAGAGCAAGGGGGTATATATAGCCACCCAAAACCTCAACCAAAACCCAACTGAAAAGATAAAAAAGCCCCCAGAAGACACTGCTGGAAACTAACCGTTACTGTGCAACGGCTCTTTCATAAGTCGACTTATGAGTCGACTTATGAGTCGACTAATTAGTCGGCTTATATAATTCAACTCAGCAAAAGAAAAATCATAACTCCGCTGTACTTCGTGAGTCGACTTATGAGTCGACTCATGAGTCGATTAATGAGTCGACTAAACATGCACAGACCTGAAGTGCACAGAAAAACTCAACTTTAAATTGGATTTAAAAATATCAAATAAATTCCAAAAATTATAAAACTTTGGGAGATGATTCTAGACATGATAATAAACATGCTACAAAAACTAGTTTTCAAAAAGGACCTCCCAAATGAGAAATATCATTATTTTATAAAATAGTCCAAAACATGAAAATGTGAACACATGTGTTTTGACATTTTAGCTTAACCATGTTTTAAAACTTTACAAAATAATTTTATAGACCTAATAAAAGATGTATATGATTATTGTTAAGTCTATAAACCAAGAAAACAATATTTTCACAAAAATACTTGTTTTGCAAACTTTTAAAATAATAAACATGATTTTATTGAACTAAATAAAATTGATATTGATGAAATTATATGTAAGCATATAAACATGAAACAAAAATGTATTTTTTAATTATATTTAATTATTTCATATTTAAACTTGAAAAACCAAAACAATAAATATGAAAGATGTAATTTCATATTTATATAAACTTGGAAACAAAAACATGTATGTATACATATACCTATATATACCAAAACTAAATTGTGTATATATATATATATATATATATATATATATATAAAGCTTGTGTTGTATATATATATAACTATATATATACAAGGAAACCAATATAATGTGTGTGTATATATGATTGAGCTTAAAGTACCAACACACATAATATAAACCTAAACTAATGTTACCCAAGCTTGATCTTGATCTTCAATAAGCTTGACTTGGTACACATTATGAATGAAGCTAAAACTTGGATCTTCAACTTGAATTACATAGGCTTCACCTACTATTCCGCCAACCTCCATTTGATATGATCGTTTTGGCGCAATCCATCCATCCTCAAACTTATTGTTTATCTATAATATATAACAAAACACAAACACTAGACAAACAATATTAGATGTAAATTATTTGTTAAATCATCATCAAAATAAAAAGGCCAACAGAACGCTCATATTCGGTCAAAGTCAAGTGATATAGGAGATAAAGGCATCCGACTCGTAGTGTGTAGTATAAAAGGTACACCGATATAGTTTGAGACTAGCGATGTAGGCGGAACATAAGGATAATAAGTTGGGGAGGCTATTGTCAGGCTTAAGTTGGGAGGAGAAACATGGTTGATTTGCTTCTAATGTTAGAGGTGGCAAATATCTCTTAGTGCGCACAAGAGAGGTGCATGCGTCATGGCGAGGTAGATGAAAGTGGGGGTCATAGGGCATCCAGGTTAGAGTACGGGTGTTTCAATTAGGAGTGCAGATACTTCAGATTGAAGTATAAAAGAAATAGAAGACTCTAGCAGGAGAGATAAAATTTCAAGACGACAATGGTAGATCTTCGAGGTGGCTTGGGAAAAAAATCCAAGGTGGAGATTGTTGGGATTGTGTCTTTGATTCTTTGTATAACTTTATGAGAATTAGATAGGGTTAGAGATCTATCATGATTAGGAGATTGGGTCTCATCATGATTAGGAGTTTGAATCCTATTCTAATTAGGAAGTTAGGCTAGAGATAGGATTTTGGTTTCCCTCAATATATTTTTCTATTGTTGGAGGAAAAACCAAGGAGAAGAGAGAGAGTCAATATTCTTTAATCTAGGGTTAGCAGTGGGCGTGGCCTAATTCAAGAATATTATGCGAGAGGCGAGGGTTTCATAGCCTTTGTTCGTGCAAAAGATTACATCATTAGGAGAGAGTTTCGCAGTCTTTATCCATACAAAAGATTGTGATGAGAGGGATTTGGAGATAATATGAGAGTTGATTATGTATGTGAGGTTGAGAGATTGAGAGACGAGAGTTGAGTGGTTCCTCTTTGTAGTTCTCCCTGATACACAGTAGATTTCTCGTATTGTTGCCCGTGGACGTAGGTCGACTGAACCACGTAAATCTTGGCGTTCTTTCTTCTTGATTGTGGTTATTTTATATCTTGTTTATTGTGGGTTGACTTCCGAGTTGTAGAAATCGTAGTAGGCGGGGAGACTAAAATTCCCTAACACCCATTTAGTAAACGTTAAATGTGTCATAAATGGACCAATATGCACAACAAATTGACAAATATGCACAAAGGTGCCTGCCCATTTATGACCATGCTTACCCAACCAAATCCATCCACTTGACATTTGTATCTTGGCCTAATTCCAATGGTTTCCTAAGTAATAAATACGAGTAAAAATAAATAAAATATTTATAAATTGCATTAATCTAGCGATATTATTTGACACTACGACGCCACTAGACATTATGTAGCTCCACAATTGGGAGTTTTGACTTCTATTGAATATTAGATCATGAGTAACCCTATACCACAATGAAAAAGATGTACAAACAACTATATGTACAGCCCAATCATATACAAGCTGCGTACTACCACGATACAAATATGTTTACTCCAATAATATTATTGTCACACAATACATATATTTAACTGTTAGAATTAGGGGTGGAAACAAACCTCCGCCGGCGACGAGGAGCTCCGACGAGCTCCGACGAGTTCGATGGTCGCAGGCGAGCTCCGGTAGTCCAGGCGACAGGCGGCAAGGTCCAGCTCGAGCTCTGCGTTCGAACCCCCCCACCTTTGCTCTGCGTTCGAACCCCTTCCGAACTCTGCGTTTGGCGAAGGCGAACTCTGCGTTTGGCGAAGGCGAGCCCTGCGTCACAGCGATGCCCACCTTTGCGTTCGCGGGCTGCTGGCGACAGGCTGTCGCCAGCTCATCCATCAACTCCGCCTATAAAAGAAACCCCAGCCTAGGGTTTCGCTTGCTGATTCTCCCCCCTCTCCTCCGATTTCGTTTCTCTCTGGCGGTGGCGATCAGCCCTAAAACGCAGCAGCGTTTTCCCCAAATCGCAGTAGCGATTTTGATAATCTCCAGCTCTCAATTTCATTTGAGGGGAGATTTAAAAGAGATTAAAGAAGAGAGAGAAAGAGAGGAAATTGAAAAGGGGTTTTATATTGTGGGGTATTTATTCTCAAGTGAGAATTGAAAGGGTTCATACCCTTTAATTATTAACACTGTAGCTACAGTGTTTAATTGAGAGATCTCATTTTTGATCTGCTCTTATAATTGTAATTTCTTGTTTGATTAATAAGAAATTATCTGTGTGGCTCCCGAGGACGTAGGCAGTTGCCGAACCTCGTTAAAACTTTATGTACTGTTCTCTATTCGTCTATACTGCGTTTCTGTTTGCATTAGGGATTTCAGCGTTAAATTCCCAACAACTGGTATCAGAGCGTGAAACGATCTAGAGGAAGTCAGATTCAAGTGGGAGACATGGCCGCAGATGAGGGAAAGGTGAGAATAGAGAAGTTTGATGGATCAGATTTCGGATTCTGGAAAATGCAGATAGAGGATTATCTGTATCAGAAAAATCTGTATCAACCACTATCGGGAAAGAAGCCGGATTCTATGAAGGCAGATGAGTGGAACCTTCTAGATAGACAAGCCCTCGGAGTTATCAGATTGACGTTGACTCGCAATGTTGCGTTCAACATAGCAAAGGAGAAGACCACGGCAGGTCTTATGGCAGCACTCTCAAACATGTATGAGAAGCCATCAGCATGGCGGAAGGTGCATCGGTAGCACATCATCTCAATGAACTCAATACAGTCATGACCCAATTGAGTTCAGTTGATATTGAGTTTGATGAGGAAGTTCGAGCGTTGATCCTTTTGTCTTCCCTACCAGAGAGTTGGAACGCTACGGTCACAGCTGTGAGTAGCTCATCGGGAAACAGTAAGTTGAAGTTCGACGACGTTCGTGATTTGGTTCTCAGTGAGGAGATCCGACGGCGAGAGACTGGTGAAGCTACAACCTCTTCAGTATTGCATACAGAGTCAAGAGGTAAAAGTTCAACCAGAGGAAATGGATCAGATGATAGGAGATCCAAATCCAGAAATCCCAACAGTTCGAAGGCTATCGAGTGTTGGAAGTGCGGGAAAACCGGGCACTACAAGAATCAGTGCAGGAGTGCACGGGAGGAGTGGGAGGCAAATGCAGATGTGAATGTTGCCTCCACCTCAGGAGGAGATGATGCGCTGATATGCTCTTTGGAGAGCAAGGAGGAGTCTTGGGTGTTGGACTCGGGAGCATCATTCCATGCTACTTCTCAGAAAGAATTCCTCGAGAAGTATATCCCCGGAAACCTTGGAAATGTATATCTTGGTGACGATCAAGCATGTGCCATTATTGGCAAAGGTGTAGTGAAGATTAAGCTGAATGGGTCAGTATGGGAGCTGAAGGATGTCAGGTATATTCCCGACCTGAAGAGGAACTTAATCTCAGTAAGCCAGCTGGCTAGTGAAGGCTACACGATGACTTTCCATAGTGATGATTGGAGGATTTCGAAAGGCGCAATGACGATTGTCAGAGGCAGGAAGACTGATACCCTGTATATGACAGCGGGTGCACGTTGTTCGATCTCAGTTGCGGCAGGCAATGAGACTTCAAAGCTGTGGCACCAGAGACTCGGTCATATGAGTGAAAAGGGGATGAAGGTTATGCACACAAAGAGAAAACTCCCAGGTTTACAATCAGTAGAGATTGATGTGTGTGAAGAATGCATACTTGGAAAGCAGAAGAGAGTTAGCTTTCAGGCAAGTAGCAGACCCCCCAGGAAGCAGAAGCTAGAGCTTGTTCACTCAGATGTTTGGGGACCAACAACCACCGCGTCGATTGGTGGGAAACACTACTTCGTGACTTTTATTGATGATCACTCTCGGAAAGTATGGGTCTACTTTCTGAAGAAAAAGTCAGAAGTGTTTGAGGCTTTCAGAAGATGGAAAGCCATGGTCGAGAATGAGACCGGTTTGAGGGTAAAGAAACTCAGAACAGACAATGGTGGTGAGTATGAAGACACCAGATTCAAGAAGTTCTGCTATGAGCACGGTATCAGAATGGAGAGGACCGTGCCCGGCACGCCTCAGCACAATGGTGTGGCTGAGCGCATGAATAGAACGTTGACAGAGAGAGCCAGAAGCATTCGGATGCAGTCAGGTCTACCGAAGCAGTTCTGGGCAGAAGCAGTCAACACAGCAGCTTACTTGATCAACCGAGGTCCATCGGTTCCATTGGAGCACAGAATACCAGAAGAGGTATGGTGCGGAAAGGAGGTAACCCTCTCACATCTCAAAGTTTTCGGTTCATGGGGTTACGTTTAGGAAGGTAATTACGTGAGAGAAAGACAAAGTTCATGGGTATATTCAGTGCCATTAAATATACATGTGGATTCTAAGGGGAAGACCCACAACCTTAAGAGTCCTTGAATCTGAATCCATGTGTATATTTGAAGTTTATTTAAACGGTTAAGAGAACATGCTATAGTGAACTTAACAGAGAGCCAAAATAGAATTATATGGAAAGTAGGACGCACATAGTGAATCAAAAAAATAAAAAAAAATCAAGGATAAAGACTTCGTTTTGACTCCAAGAAAACTGATAAAAATACTTGAATCTTGGACCAATTAAGCAGGGAGCACACTCATCCAATCATCCTTGCGAAACGGCGGTGAATATATTTTGAGAAGTATACACGTAATGTTAGAATTGGGGGTGGAAACAAACCTCCGCCGGCGACGAGGAGCTCCGACGAGCTCCGACGAGTTCGATGGTCGCAGGCGAGCTCCGGTAGTCCAGGCGACAGGCGGCAAGGTCCAGCTTGAGCTCTGCGTTCGAACCCCTTCTGAACTCTGCGTTTGGCGAAGGCGAACTCTGCGTTTGGCGAAGGCGAGCCCTGCGTCACAGCGATGCCCACCTTTGCGTTCGCGGGCTGCTGGCGACAGGCTGTCGCCAGCTCATCCATCAACTCCGCCTATAAAAGAAACCCCAGCCTAGGGTTTCGGTTGCTGATTCTCCCCCCTCTCCTCCGATTTCGTTTCTCTCTGGCGGTGGCGATCAGCCCTAAAACGCAGCAGCGTTTTCCCCAAATCGCAGTAGCGATTTCGATTTTTTCTCCAGCGCTCAGAACTTCGGGATTTTGAGGGGAGATTAAAAAGAGAGATTAAGAAGAGAGAGAGGAATTAAAGTGGGGTTTATATTGTGGGGTATTTATTCTCAAGTGAGAGAAATTGAAAGGGTTCATACCCTTTGATTATTAACACTGTAGCTACAGTGTTTACTTGAGAAATCTCAGTTTTGAGATCTGCTCCTAAATTGTAATTTCTTGTTTGATTAATAAGAAATTATCTGTGTGGCTCCCGAGGACGTAGGCAGTTGCCGAACCTCGTTAAAACTTTGTGTACTGTTCTCTATTCTGCGTTTCCGTTGCATTAGGGATTTCAGCGTTAAATTCCCAACATTAACATGGTATTCGGAGCGCGTGGTGTTTTTTTTTTTTTATATAAGCATAAAAGTTTGAAACCTTAATTATAATGTATAAATATGGATTTGAAAAGTACTTTATATCGATATTTTTGTTTATAAATAAGCATAGATTGCGTAATGTAACCATATACGTGTTTACACATACATGTGTGTGTTTGATTGGAGTCGTTGCTTTATAAATACATCTTTACTTCTTATATACATTGGCATTGCAGATCATGCAAATTTTTCACAGGAAAATCCACCCGGAGAACAATATGACCTCAAGGAAGTCTACGAAATGTGGTAAAAACAAAAATAAATACGTCAACTACTGTATCGGTGGCGGGGGCGATGCATCGGTGACTCCCCCGAGACGAGCATGCACAAATGAAAACACGTACGGATCGGACCAGTCATCTCCCTTGCGCAATGAAAATGATTCAGCCAGCGGTCGTGAGCATTGGATAAAGACCGACGCAAACTGTGAGCATAACGATACTCATCATCATGATGCGGAGCACAATGATAACTAATAATTCTTTCCTACATTACTTCCATACTATGAGACAGAGAATTGTGGCTTCTTTGATGAGTCATCCATTTTTAAAAAAATCGTTGAAAATGGATCTCATATTTTCCTCTCTTGTAGTGTAGAAATAGTGTAGACGTAGTAATGTAGTAGTTATCACTTCTTTAATCCAAGTGCTTTTTAGGTTTAGTCCCTTAAATCTTTGATATTTAGAAAGGGTAAATTACACTAACTGCCCAAAAACTTTCAGCATGTTGTAGTAAACCCTAAAAAAACTTTGAGCGTTTTGTAGTAAACACCAATAACTACTGAAATTGCAAAAAACCCCTACTAAGTTTTAGTGTTTTGCATATAACCTCGATGACAATGTGAATCCATATTTAGGACATAGAATGTGTCACCAACGCAAAATGTGGACCTACGCCGTCACGAGGTTCTCTACAAAATGCAAAAATTTATTAGGGTTTTTTGCAATTCCATTAGTTATTGGGGTTTGGTGAAATTTTTAGAATTTTTTCTAGGGATTTAATGCAAAACACTATAAGTTCTTAAGAATTTGGTGTAATTTGCCCTATCTAAAAATTAGGACCTTAGATAATTAAAATTGCTACCAGTTCTTCCCATTCTTATAAGTTTGTTTCAAATTAGTCCCTCCAATCAAGAGCTAGATATTAGATTTGGAGAACTTAATATATATGTAGCAATTTCAATCAGTTGAGGGTCTAATATTCAAAATACTGAAGATGTAAAAGAGGGGGAAAATGACTATAGCATTACTAGAGCTAAAATGCCATATTCAACCAAAATAACTCTTTCTTGCATGCCAAAATGTTTGATATTCTAAGAAAATGTTAGCTTAATAGAGAAGGCATTTTTTGGCAAAACATAAATACAATTAGTTAATAGAGAGACCTAACTAGGTCGTGAATCCTAAGTCATAGAACCATATAAAGCCTTTGAAATTTCATTAGATCCTAAAAATCATTTTAAGGAAAATTAAGGTACATGCTCATGCTTGCTAGAGAAATTGCATTTATCAGTAGAAAAGCTAAACCAAATGGACTATTGAAAGCATGCTAAAATAATTTTTTGCTTTAAAATATAATTAATATTAAAATTGATAACATTTGTAAAGATTAATTCCTAATTTTTTGCTTCAAAATATAATTAATTATAAAATTGATAACATTTGCAAAGATTATATTCTAATTTGTTTATGCCGTGTCATTTGAGAACTTGTTGTGTCCTAATTTCCTACTAATTTTCTTGCATACTGATGTTGCAGATCTAGTGTTGGAGCTTTAAAAGAGGGAAGCAATCTGGTGGCAATAATATTGCAAATTATCTAAAACAAGAAATGAATGCGTATTATTTTATATAAGCAAATATGTGTTCTTTCTGTGTGAGAATTATGTGATAATGTTTATTTGTGAGAGGGCTTACCGTATATGAAAAATAAAGCTGCATGAAGGTGTTGCAAGTGTTATAAGAACATAATCAGACAGACATGTATTATATGTGGAAATTTGCTCGTGTTTTGAATGGAATTTTCTATTGTAATTAATTTGAGTAAGTAATAGTAAATCGATTTCGATGCGTGATACTTTGATTGCAACTGTGAGAATTTATGCATATATGATTGAAGATGAATTCATTCCTTGATGCGTGCAAAATGTTGAAGGGGCTTTTGAATGTGTTGCTTTTCTATTAAAAAAATTATGTCGGAAAGAGAAGAGAAAAGTGTGACTATTTTACCAAAGTCTAATGGGGAAAATGTTGAATTAGTTAATTGAAAATTGGACCAGAAAATAAACATCTTACAAATTTCGAATAAGTTGGTTTTCAGCTTATACTTAGAACTAATCTTAATCTTAAGAAGATCTCAATTTTTCATAAAAAGTGATATCCGGGATTTTACTACAAGTTAAAAGCAAATTCAGTACCTTTAAAATTTGTTAAATTATGCAAACCGTATGTGAATTACATGAGTTTCTAAATTTTATTTTAAATAGGATTAATTACAGATAGACTCATGTAGCATCACACTTTGAAACTTATTACCCTTTCTACTTAATTTTTGCAGTAAACCCCTTGGTGCAATTTTTTTACTCTATTACATGCATGGGTAAAATTTTGACAGTGTAATTAGTGAATCTATGCAAGGATAAAAGAGTAATAAAAAAGAGTCATCCAAAGGGGTCAATTTGCCAAAATCAAAATGGGTAATGAGTTCCAAAGGGGTCAATTAGTGAAAATGGTTTCCCCCAAAATAAAAAAAATAAAAAAATAAAAAAATTAAGGCTTCGTTTGGATGTCATGGTGTTTTTCTTGTTGTGTTTTTGTAAAAAAACACAATGGTGTTGTTGTTGGGTCCTTTTGTTTTGATAATGACTAACAAATAATTTATAAGTAATGTTGTTTGTCTAGTGTTTGTGTTTTGTATTTATTCTAGGCAAACAATATGTTGGAGGATGGATGAAATCGAGCATTCGCGATCATATCCAATAGAAGTTGGCGAAATAGTGGAGTGAAGCATTACAATTCAAGTTGAAGATCCAAGTTCAAGCTTCATCCACAAGGTGTACCAAGTTGAGCTACATCGAAGATCAAGATAGCTTGAGTAATTTAGTTTAGGTTTATACTTGTGTGTAGATACTTTAAGCTCATATATGCACGCACACACGTATTTGGTTTTTATATATAGAGTTATATATATATAAACAAATGAATATAATTGGTAAATAAATACTTGTTTCATGTTTATATGCCTACATATGATTTCATCAAATATCAAATTCATTTAATTCAAAAAAACATGTTTTATTGGATAATACAGTATATTTTGAGAAAATAATATATTCATTGTTTATAGACTTCATAACAATAGTTTACATCTTTCTTTAAGTCTATAAAATCAGTTTACAAAGTTTTAAAAGTTTGTTTAAATCAATATGTCAAAAACATGTATGTTTAGTTTCATGTTTTTGGATATTTTTGCAAAATAATGATATTTTACAAATGGAAGGTGATTTTTGAAAATCAGTTTTTGTAACATGTGTATTATCATGTCTACAATTATTTTCCAAAGTTTTATATTTTTTTGATTTTATTTACTATTTTTAAAAGGGGTTTGAAAATCAGATTTAATGTTTCAAATCAGGCTGATACAGTGTTATCAGTCGACTGATAAATGTGTTCAGTTGACTAAAGAAATCGTCTGGAATAACAAAAAGTTTTTGTTTCATATTGAGTTTAATTGTTTTTATTGAATCTCTTTGTTCACACACAACCATTGAGCTTATTGTATTTTCATGTATAGTATAATTTGGGTTGTGAGTTTTATGTGACTTAGAATGTGAGCTTTCATTGTGTTCTCATCCATAGTAGAGAATAACCATTGTTGTATTTGTGCTTAATTGTGAGGTCACTTTGTATTACACTAGTACACCGAGAGGAGTGTGTGGTGAGAGACGAGGTTGTCCTAAGAGGAGTGGGGTAGGTAGTAATGCCTAGAGAGAGGTTATAATTTCTAACACTTGAGGGAGACATGGGCTAGAGACCAACACTTGAGATGGTAGTTAGTGTGTTTACATTGTGAGATTATGAACGTTGACCGGTGAGCGTTGAAAACCGATATTGTGTGGTGTAAACGTTTTCAGGTGATCGTTGAAAACCCGGTGTGATAGTGAATTTCTCCCCGGGAGTGGGGAGCGGAGACGTAGGACGAAGGTCCGAACTCCGTGATCATATTGTATGTTTGCATTGTTTATTTACGCACTATCACTCTTGTTTATTTATTGTTTATTTTACCATTATGTTAGTTTATATATATATATATATATATATATATATATAAATGCTCATATCTTGTTGAATATTATTCTTGCTAGGATATATTTATTAATAAGTTTTTAAATTAACATAAATCGGATTAGATTAGCATAAATCCTATTCACCCCCTCTAGGGTTCCTTCCTAGTAGCATTAGGGTGCTTTCAGTTGTGTTTTTTTCTTACAATGTTTTCAAAACACCATATTAAGTATTTTTGGTCAACACTAGTTTGACCCATTACATTATTAGTATTAAATATATTATTAACATATTATATACTTAATTATAATAAAATATATTAAAAAAAATATTATAATATTTATGTTTATATATTATATATTTATAAATATTAAATATAATGCAATGTAATATTGTATAAGTATTATAATATTATATTGTACTTTAATGAGTTATATTATATTATAATTTTGATTACATATTATTTTCAAATAATTATGTATTTAATTATTTGGCATATAATTTTTTATTATCATCTATTATATAATATTTTTATAATAATAATAATATTTTTATAATGTACATATTTATACTATTATTAATATAATATAATATAATATTATTAATAATTAATATTATGTTTTACTAGTATGTTACTAATAAATTAATATATTATAAATATTTTAAGATTATATAATATATTATAGTTTTAAATATGTTAGACTTTATTAAACAACTTTAATAATATATTAATAATTAATAATATAAATAAATATCATTATATTATGAATATTTTATATTACATTACTTTGTTAGTAATAAAATATTTTATTATTAAAAATTATTCTACTTATAATAAATTATATTTATTGTATAATAAGTAATATTTTATATATTATATTACATTTACAATACAATAAATTATTATTATTACATTGATATTTTATTATTAAATATGTTACTATTATATAATATTTGATAATTATTAATTTATTACAATTTATTTATTAAAAAGTTAATAACATTATAGAAATTATATTATTATATAGTATATTATTTTGTCATTATTATATTATTACTTATGATAAATAATTTTTTATTATTTTTATTAGTTTATTTATATTTTATTATTATTTATTATTATATAATACGTTATTAACATATTACATACTAGCATTTAATATGTTATTATATTATTATATAAGATATTTTATAATTTATTATATTAACTATAATATAGTATAATAAACATGTTAATAATAACTATATATTAATTATATTTAATATATTATGTTAAATATTATATTGACACATTTTCAAACTCAAAACCAAAACACCAACTTAAAACCTCTAAAATGTGTTTTGAAATAAGTATTGTGTTTTTAGTTTGATGATGATTTAGCTCAAAAAATATCATGGTTTTTATTTTTCAAACATATGATGTTTTGTTTTCGGCAAACACACCATAGAAACAAGTAAAACACCATGATATCCAAACGGAACCTAAAAAATTAAAAAAATGGTACGTTGATATGAGCTGGGCCTCAGCCCATTATCATCTTTGAAAATCTACACTGTACTCTTCACATATTTACTGCTTTGCCCCTCTCTCTCTTTCCTCTCTACTCCACCCAAAACCAAAACCCAGGTCACTGAAGAAAAATGGAGGCAACCTCCGTCGCTCTCTCTTTATACCCACCAAAATCACAGCGGCCCAAGTAAGCCCATCTCAATTTGTAGCAGAAATAACAGTGAATTTGTATTCTTATTCATCTTTAAACAAAACCCATTTCCTTGTTTCTGTTTTGCCTTTTTCTTTGCAGGTCATTGAAGAGATTTCGAGCGCTTAAGGTCTCATGTGATCATTCTTCCATCGAAGTAAGCTAATGGGCTTTTTTCAATTAGAAGTTTTCAATTTATTTAATAGATCGGTCTGGTTGAATTTGATGTTTGAAGCAATAGTTAGTTGAATTCCATGCCAGTTTTTGTTTGATGTTTGTAGAAAAGATATGGGTCTTTTTTTTGGGGTTTTTTTTTCCCTTATGGAACCTGGTTGAAGTTGTATTCTTTATGAAATGCAAGCCAATTTATAATTATTATGATAAAAATTTGTAGGGTATGTATTTGTATAACATTGATTTTTTTGAGAGAAATTGAATTGCTTTATTGATGATAATCAGCAATTACATAATCATTCAGCAAAAAAGGCAAAGCTGAGCTCCATGTAGTGAGAGCCTTAACAACGATAAAATGAGAAGCGATAGTATGAGCCACAGTGTTGCCTAATCGTTTAACATGAGCAAAAGAAATAGAATGAAAACAACCTATGTTGTCTTTTATATCATCCACAATAGCACCATAAATTGCAAGGCACCTTTCCTTGGAGTTGATGGCATGAATTAAAACTTGGCAATTAGATTCCACGATGACATCCTTATAACCATGCTCCAAAACCAACATTAGTCATGTAATATTGATCTTGCTTCACAAGTTGTAGCATCAGAGTAATCGGCGATAGACATACCACCTGCGAGACAAACCACAACATGATAATCTCTAATGACAGCTCCAATAGCTGCTCCATGGTGCGAGGACAACCCATCACAGTTCACTTTAACAAACCCCCTGCTTGGGGGAGGGGGGGGGATCAAATTTCAATGCTCCATTGACTAGTCACAGCAACTTTATGTCTCGTATTCTTGTGGGCAATTCAAAGTTTTTGAATAGAGAAAACTTGCAACCATACATAGTCCATGAAATACAATCTTTGTTTCTTTTATGCCATAGCCACCAACACACAACAAGAATCTTTTCAAGCTCAGCCATACCTTGCCCATTGAGGATTGAAACAAACCAATTATCCATATTTTGATCTTGAGGAGGCAATAAATTTGCTAAAGACCACACCTGTTTAGCAACCACACATTTCATGAATAAATGTTCTCTAGTCTCCACATTATCATGGCACACAGGCCACATTACCTCAATAGGAATACCATGGTGTGATAAATTATCACAAGTAGGCAAAATATCTTTACTAGCTCGCCATCCAAACATGTTTACCTTTTTAGGTACTTTGCTTTTCCAAATAGCTTTCCAAAAGGACATATCAGTACCTCCACCAACCAAGCTTGTATACGTGCCCAATGCCCAATGATAAGGACTTTTCACAGAGAAAATCCCACGGCTGTCAGGGTGCCACATGAGAGAGTCGCCACGGCTTCGTATGGTCAAAAGGATAGCTAAGATCGCAGCATAATCCTCAGCATTAAAAATTTGTTGTATGTTCGCTCTGTCCCACTGCTAATTAACATCAATTAGTTGCGAAACGAAGGTGACTCGAGTGGTTGGCGTGGAAGTAACTTTGCATTGAGGAAGAGATGGGTCCCATCTATTATGCCATAAATTAACTGTACTACCATATCCTATTTTCGCACAAATCCCATTATCCAAAGGTGATTATTTATGTAACTAATTTCTTCTATTTTAAACGAGGGAAAGCAACTGTGAAGGTGGTTAAGAGTAGGGATGCAATGGAACTCTTTGTTGTGCTTGATTTTGCAATTGATTGAAAACTAGGATATAAGTTGACACTATACTAGGTGATGAAATTGAAAGTATCAATGTCGGTAGATTTCATATAGCCTATATCGGTCAAGATTCTAAAGAGAGAAGACATTTTAGGCAGGGGTCTGAAAGGTCTGTGTTAGTGTACAATTCAATGAGCAAAGTGTACGATCATAAAGTTCATAAAATAGCATGAACATGTTGATCACGATATCTAAAGGCTAGTGGTTGCAAAGTTTGCATTATGCTTGTGACTTCTTAGAGGACAGCTAATATATCAATGGCAAATTCTAATAACATTTAATACAAGACAACGCAGAACGTATTTTTCTATATCACGGTTTGCTAATTGGATAACAATACTCATTCATAAAATTCGGTTTGTACAGAAATTTATGGGAATATATTTGATGATTTCTCTCCCTCCCTCCCCCATCCCTTTTATTTTTTTTTCTTTTTTTTCTTTTTCTTTTTCTTAGTATTCTGGTGTTATTGTGGAAAAGGATCATGAGCTGAAGTTTACTACTACAGTGTTGTTCATCAATGTTCTGCAGTGGAACTCTTTTCCATGCTTGGTGTTGCTACTGTTTGGATAATGGGACACAGAAGATATTCTAATATAAGGACTAAACTTATATTGGTCGGTGAAAATGAAGTTATCAATGCAAATATGGAGGTTGTTTCGTCATTAGCTTGGTAGATTCTAAAATTAGTTGAAAAATTCTCTACTTGGAAATGTAACAATTCAATACAGAAACTGTATAAACTTCATAAAGTAGCATAACGATGGTGATGGCAAGATGACGATATAAAGTAGCTTGTGTAAGTGACGTGCGTGACTTCTTGAGGACTCTTTCTATATTAAGGGCATATTTTATCAAAATCTGATGCCATGTCAATGCATTTGCTCTTTTTATTACGCTTTTGTTTATTGGATAATAATACTCATTCACAAGATTTGGTTTATGTAGAAATAATATGGATTATATTGGAAGACTTTTTAGTTCATCTATATCATGGAGGAAGACCATGAACTAAATTACTACTGCAGTGGTGTTCATGAATGTTGCCCTTCTTTGGAGTTTTTTTATCATGTTCTAATACAAAATTTCACTGTTGTCCTTTTCTAATTATTTTATTTTTCTTACCAAATTTTATTTGGAATCCTTTTCGTAGAAAGGTCTTTTTATTTATTGGTTTTGTTTTTTTCTTCTGCATCATACAATGAAAATCGTGCTTCTTATATGCAATAAAAAACTACTAAAACAATACTTGTTCGACATATATTAACAGGAAGGAGAGAAATGAAAGCTTCCTCATTAAAGTGTTTGACACCACTAGACTTCGCTCACTGTTCAGCCTTTTTTGCTAAATTTTGGTACAGTCAACAGTTTTTGTTCAGTCGTAAGGTGTCCTTTTCTCCACTAAACCTCCTCCTAACGTTATCTTGATTCTTACAACATTAATAATGTCGGACTAAGATCCTTACCCCCCCTGAAACAATAAAGAGTTGTCTGAATTCTACGTCTTAGTTTCAGCCAAGATTTAGTTTACTAAGATCATAATCTCTCACAATACAGTATTATCTTAAGAGATGCGGTTTCTCTTACAAATTTCATATGTTATAGAATAGTGCATTAAAAGTTTGCTGCATGCTTCAGTGAACTAAGAGCTTTCCCAGCTTTTATGACAATTCAGTTTTGTTTCTTGAAGGTGAGGACTGTTAGTTATCGACCTCCCGGAACTGAGCACAACCTTTTGAATGAAGTTTGTTTCTCCCTTCCACAGAAAAGGTAAGGATATAAAAATGTTATAACTTTTGTGAGTAAACTTTAGGCTTCTCTCTAATGAACAATCATATTGATCATATAGCTTTGGCTTGATATTTGGACGAAGTGGAAGTGGGAAAACTACTCTATTACAGGCATGCCTTTCTTAATTTACCACTTACTTTTATCTATCTTTGGCTTCATACTCTAGTTACAACTTCTTATCATAGCTCACCTATGCTTTCCATCCTCTACAGCTTCTTGCTGGGTTTTCAAAACCTACCTCAGGATCAGTTTGTGTTCAGAAGTATGGAAATGATGGAAAACCAAATAGGTTGCCTGAAATACTGACACCAGAAAAGGTTGGCATTGTATTCCAGTTTCCTGAGAGGTAAGAACTGCTTCTTGTACTTGATACTGCTGAGTTATGTTCCTTCCTCGGTCCTGTTGTAATTTAGTTTTCTTACCACCATAATCTTTTAACAAACTATTTAACTGGACGGGTTCAATTAACTTTCAAATGGTGACATTATAAAATGGAAGCACTTTAACTTTATAGATTTAGAGTCAACTGAATTGTTGGATTACCTTTGGAATTGGTGGATGGTCCACTTAATTTGACATAAGTCTCTCTCTCTCTCTATATATATATGTCACACCCCGGTACCAAAATAAAATACTTTAGGACATGACTCGGCTGGTAATGCAACCATTCGGTCACATTCACTCCTCTGAATCATCCTGTATACAGATATATTGCCTACAAGAACTACTACATAGAGCATGTAACTAAGATAACAAAGTGAAATTGATAGATAAAGAAATCAGAACAAGACAAAGTTCTCTTACATGTCCTCAACTGTCCAAAGTAGGAAACAGGATCAATACATTATAGTCTGAAATACCAAAGTTTATTACATGACAAGTCTCATAACGATGTAACTACCTAATACAAAGGAAGTAGAGAACTGATATAACAACAAGTGATCACTGTTGCTGAGCTTGCCCCTCGAAATACTCTCGGTCCTACGAAGAAAGAATGGTTCCCGAATCTGGGGCGAGCAAACCCCAGAGGAGTCAGAAAACTCCCAGCAAGCATGTAAAATGAGAAAATTGTGCTCGTGTCAAACAAGTATAAATAAAATATGAAATCTAAATTTCGAGGTGATATAAGAAAAAGGCTCATCGTAAATATCAAACAAAGTCTACCATAATGCTCACAAATACATTATTCTTAATTTATATGTTATTTGAATTAGAGGAGAATGATATCATGTATATAAATCGGCTTTCCCGTAAAACGTCCCGGGAATACGGCGACAAGTATTGTATTGACCATTGGCCTTATCATTTATCAAATCAGTATGTACATGCCTTATCATTTATCATATCAGTATGTACATGAACCACTTATATACACTTTATATTCTTCATCCAATTCCCCTTTATAAACCCCATGTTTGTCAGTTAATTTTTTATTGATTTTGCATGAAATGTTGTGCACTAACCACAGAGTTATTGTGGAACGACTTCTGTAAAACTATGAAAAATAACCGTGAACCAAGAACATGTCCAATCAAGAATGTGTGCACCGTCTAGTCGATGCTATAATAATAATAGCCAAGGAAATCTCATATCAGGGTATAGATATCGAGAGCATAGCCATGCTATGAAAGCACGCTTATAAATCATATTTTTAACAGGAGTCGTCTTCATGCACAGTCTCTCCTATTGGATAACAATTAGGTGATTAAGTAACAATTTTTCATAAAGTCATTCATGTCAACCACAATATCAGACATAATAAATACTATATGTATAAACCTATTTTAGTCTACTCATGACCTTTCAGGTGATCTCTAAAATCAATAGCTGGTCTATAGTTAACAAATTTATATGTAAATGTAAAGCTTCCATCTATAAAGACTTGGAACATATGGCAGAGCTTTTATGCAAGGGCTTGAATTATATTTAAGTTTGTTCCAGACTGGTTACAATAAAATTTGGTCTGGTCTGGTTCAGTCTGGGTAATTTGTACTGGTTTGGTTCAAATTCGGTTATGGTCTGGTTCATATTCGGTTCGTCTAAACCGGTTCTAGTTTAGTTCAATCTGGGTTCGGTTCTAGTCTGAACTTAGGTTCGGGCTGGTCCAAACTGGTTCTGGTTTGACTTGGGTTCGGGTTCAAGTTCAAACCAAACCAAAAAATATATTTTTGTAAAAGTGAAACTTATAGGATTCGAACTCATGACCAATGACTTAGTAACCAAGTCTTGTGACCACTAAGCTAAGCACAAACATGTGAAATGTATTGTTGCAGAAGTATATATAATAGTTAAGTTCTGATTACTATATTAACAAACTTATTAGGAGGGGTTTGTAAAATAACCCGAAAATACATAATTTGTCTAAACTTGGCCAAAATGAATAATAAAAATATTATCCGAATTTTTAAAATTAATTTATTTTCTTGTTAGAGAAAACAAAATATCATTATCTAAAATAAAAATGCTTACATTAACTTTGGGCATACAAACTTAATCCACAATAATTAGGTAACATGGAAACTAATATTGAAAAATTTTTTAATGAGGAAATTTTGCTTGCATAATAATAATAAGAACAAATTCTTAGAGAACTCAAGAATAATAGAATACTACGAATTGAGATCATAAACAAAAATATTCAACAATAAGCAAGACAAAAATGTTTGCCTATATTTGAACTCTGAAGTTGAAATCCCTATCCGTTCCTTCTCCTCTCAATTAGCCAATCACTCGTTCCTCCTTTTTTTTCTTTTCTTATTTTATTTTTCTTTCTTTCTCTCTCTCTCTCTCTCTCTCTCTCTCTCTTTATTTCGTCCCGTGAGAAACTTTTTTTTCCCGTGAGAATGAGTTTGTGAGAGGGGTTTTTAAAAGATGATAAAAGGGGGATTAGGTAGAGTAGATAAAGGATTTGTGGAGATTACATTGTATTTGTTAAAGATGCTAGAGCCTATATACCATAAGTGTGAAGAGTGTGTGCATAGGATGTAATATAGCATGTAGTCATTGTTCAGGACAAAACAACAACAGAAGGTCACAAGGAAGTTTTAGCCGCCACATAAAAACAAGACCACCCCTTTGAATCCCATACTTAAAAATGTAATATTTCACATAACCCCAAAAGAATATTAATCAAGTTTGACTAGCCTTAGTTAACCAACCTAACACGTTACTCTTCCTTTTTCCACAAAGGACAAAGCCATTAATCAAGTAAATTTCTTCACGTGGCTCCCCTCACATGGGAGTTGTTATCACATAGTTGTCCTATCCTCCATCCACTATTTCCTTTGCTACTTTACCCTAATCATTTAGTAACATTGATTCAGTGTAAATTTCATAAATTATATGTTCGATAAAAATTTACCATAAATTTTCAACCATCAAATTTCACATACTATAGAAAAACTACCAATAAAATGTCATGAACTTATGCTTAGGATTTACTAACTATATCAATCTTTTAGATAGAAAGAGTGAGGGAGACAGTTGTTAGAACCGGATTAGAACATTAGGTAAGGTTAGGGGGTATTACATCTCACCCACCTTAAAAAGAAATTTCGTTCTCGAAATTTATTCCAAGCATTAAGTAGCTAAACATTACCTGAAATGAAGAGATGTGGATAACGCTGACGAATATCATCCTCTCGTTCCCATGTTACCTCTCCAGGTCCATGGTGTGCCCATGATACCAATACTAGAGGGATAGTTCGATTCTTAAGAATTTTCTCACATCTATCCAGAATCTTTATTGGTCGCTCCTCATAAGATAGGTTTGTCCCAATTTGAAGTTCTGCGATATCTAGGACGTGGGTCTCATCTCGCACATATCGTCGAAGCTGTGATACGTGGAATACATCATGCAGTCCTTCTAAGGATGGAGGCAAGGCTAGTCGGTATGCCACCTCTCCTACTTTATCCAATATCTCAAAAGGACCGATGAAACGTGGACTAAGCTTCCCGTGGCTGTCAAATCTGATAATTCCTTTGGTTGGAGATATCCTCAAGAAAACATGCTCTCCAACCTGAAACTATAGAGGTCTCCTCTTAGCATCAGCCCGGCTCTTCTGTATATCCTGAGCTGATTTAAGGTGTTCTCGTATTATCTTTATCTTATCTACTATCTGCACTATCATCTCAGGACCTAACAGACGTCGCTCTCCCAAGTCATCCCAACAGGTAGGAGATTTATATTTTTTCCCATATAATGCCTTATAAGGCGCCATCTGGATGCTGACCTGATAACTGTTATTATAAGAAAACTCCACTAAGTGTAAGTGATCTTCTCAAGAGCCTTTAAAATCCAGCATGCATACCCACAACATGTCCTCTAAAATCTGTATGGTCCTCTCTAATTGTCCATCTGTCTGAGGATGATAAGCCGTGCTGTAACTTAGTCTAGTCCTAAGACACTGCTGCAAACTCCTCCAAAAGTGTGATAATAATCGCGTGTCTCTATCAGAAACAATACTAACTGGTACCCCATGCAAGCGTACTATCTCCCTCATGTACAGCTGAGCTAAACTCTTCGTTGTCTTTCTAACTCGAAATGGTATGAAACGAACCGACTTGGTGAGTCGATCTACTACTACCCATACAACGTTGTTTCCCTTCTGGCTTCTCGGCAGAGCTGTGACAAAATCCATCGTAACATGTTCCCATTTTGACGCAGGAATAGGAAGGGGCTGTAATAACCCAGCTGTTCTTTGATGCTCAGTCTTCACCTGCTGACATATTAGGTATTTTAACACAAATCGAGCTATCTCCATCTTCATTCCTGGCCACTAGTAATACTCTCTCAAATCCCGATACATCTTAGTGCCTCCTGGATGAATAGAAAGCACTGAACTGTGCGCATCCTCTAAAAGCTCTCTTCTAACATCACCCTTAGGTACACACAACCTACCACGGAATCGCAAGGATCCATCCTCATGTATCTGTAGATCAGTTCTCTCTCCAGACTCCACTTGTTTCTTGAATTTTTGGTACCGAGCATCCTCGAACTGAGTAGCCTTGATCCGATCTACCAGAGTTGATTGTAAATGTAAACTCATTAACTGTCTCCCTTCCCCAGGCAATATAACCCCCATGTTCATCCTCCAGAACTCAGCTAGCAACTCCTGCTGTCTAGTGAGTCTCATCGTCACAGGTTTCCTGCTCAAATGATCGGGCATCACATTAACTCGTCCTGGGTGATATTATAAATCAAGATCATAATCCGCCATAAGCTCTAACCACCTGCGTTGTCTCATGTTGAGCTCCTTTTGAGTGAAGATATACTTTAAGCTTTTATGATCTGTGTACACCTCCACTCTCTGCCCTAAAAGATAGTGTCGCCAAAGCTTTAATGTAAAAATAACTGCCGCCAATTCCATATCATGACATGAACCGGGTAGTTACTCTCATGTGTCTTCAACTGCCTAGACGCATAAGCTACCACATTCCCATGTTGCATCAGAACACAACCCAAACCCAAATCAGAAGCATCTGTGTGCACTACAAATCCTCCTAACTCATCAGGAATTATCAAAACTGGTGCTGTTAACTTCTTCTTTAACTCCTCAAATGCTGCTTGGCATTCTGGAGCCCACACAAACTTGACCTCCTTCCGAGTCAGCCTAGTAAGCGGTCCTGTAATCTTAGCGAAATCCTTTATGAATTTCCTATAGTATCCAGTCATCCCCAAGAAACTCCGTGCTTCTGTCACAGATGTAGGAGGATCCAACCTCAACACTGCATCTACCTTCTTTGGGTCCACAGAGACACCTGCTCCTGAAATTACGTGCCCTAGAAAGGACATTTGCTCCAGCCAAAACTCACATTTGTTTAATTTTCCATAGAGTTTTTCCTTCCGCAGGATTTCCAACACCGTCCGTAGATGCTCTGCATGATCATCCTTGGTCTTAGAGTATACAAGAATGTCATCAATGAACACCACCACAAACTGGTCGAGATATTAAGAAAACACTTTGTTCATCAAACTCATAAATGTAGAAGGAGCATTTGTTACTCCGAACGGCATCACTAGGAACTCATAATGCTCGTACCGTGTGCGAAATGCAGTCTTGGGTATGTCTTCCTTCCTCACCTTCAGCTGATGATAGCCTGATCTGAGGTCCAGCTTAGAAAATACCCTAGTCTCTCCAAGCTGATCAAAAAGATCATCAATCCTGGGAATAGGATATTTAATTTTGATGGTAACCCGATTCAACTCCCTGTAGTCAATACACATCCTTCGGCTACCATCCGGCTTTGACACTAACATCACTGGTGCTCCCCAAGGGGAAGTACTAAGCCGGATAAATTTCTTATCAAGATACTCCTAGACCTGCTTTCGCAACTCTTCTAAATCTGCTATCGGCATCCGATAAGGTGGTTTTGAGATAGGTGAAACCCCTAGAATAAGATCAATGACAAACTCTATATCTCTATCTGGTGGCAGATCCGACAACTCATTAGGAAAAACATCAAGGAACTCCTTCATAATTTCTGGTATAGGCTTCTCCTCAACCTCTATACAAGTTATTACTCCCTCCATGTAGGCTCGATACTCTGGATACTCTATCACTTTGCTATCACTCATGAATTCAAAGTCTGGGTGATCTGGTATCTTGAACACTACGCTTCTGCATCGGCAGTCGATCGTCGCATGGAAGTTGTAGAGCCAATCCATCCCCAAAATAACATCGAACTCATTAGTGTCAATTACCAATAAGTCTGCTGTGCATTTCTTACCCTTCCTACTAGACATTAACACCCCACTACCGGTATGGATATTCCAACTTGCATCTAAATTATCACAGGGTATAGTGTGTCGTGTAATGAACTGAGCAGATATAAAACAGTGCGATGCCCCAGAATCAAATAGGATAAATGCAGAGACTGAATAAACCAAAATGGTACATGTGACTACACCAGATGTGTCTGCCTGCTCAGCAGTAAGTGTCAAAACCTGACCTTGTCTCTGCTGCTGCTGAGCTTGCTGATCGTATTGCCCTGGGCCCCTCTGCTGATATTACGACTAGTATGAGTGCTGATAATGGGGACCTCTCCACAGTCTCTGGCCTTAAAATTGTTGACCCCTCTGATGTCCTCGGAACATCTGTTGCTGGGTAGGTAAGGACGACCTCCACTGTTGTCCACCCTGTCTAGTCTGACCTGTTAGTACTATCGCTCCACCTGAAGCTCCTCCTCTTGGAGCTCTTCTACTAGGACAAGTGGTAAGCTGATGATCTGCTGCCTCACATATTAAGCACAACCCATTAGCTTTCCAACAATCCTTCATCAAGTGCCCCGGTTTTTTACAATAATGACAAATCATGTTGGTTGGTTGTGGAGCTGGTCTCAAAGTTCCTGTCTGTTGGCGCTTAGTTGATGCTCCTCCCGTCTGAGGTTTTTGCTGGTTACTCCCCGAGGTCTGTCCTACATGGCGCTTGTTGGCCCCTCTCCTCACCGAGTTCATGATCCCAATTAGTTGTTCTGCTTTTCAAGCTACCTCTAGGACATCAACATAGGTATCTACCCCCTTCTGACTGTAAATCTGAGTCTGGATCTCAAAATTTAAACCCTGCATGAACCTTTGTCCCTTATCCACCTCATTTGACACCATCTCCGGAGCAAACCTGCTAAGCTTGGCAAATTCGGCTGCATACTCATCTACAGTATTAGCTCGCTGTCTTAGCATTGCAAATTGCCTCCGCATCTCAAGACGAGCTGTCTTTGGGAAAAATGTCTCTAGGAAACTCTCCTGAAATGTCTCCCACGAAATTGGCTGAGGCAGCTTCTCCTCCTCTGTGTCTCACCAGGTCCTTGCTACATTAACGAGTTGTAGCTGCACAATATCTACTCGGTCTTTGTCTGGTATTTTTGCTGCCCTTAATAAGCGATCCATGGTCTACAACCACATCTCGGCCTCATATCCGCCTTCAATCCCAGCAAAGTGTTGAGGGTTGAGCTTCCGAAAATCGGACACATTACCCGACCTGACAACCTGATGTTGCCCATCCCTCTGGCGATTATGAGCTACTAGCTCCCCAATTGCTTCTGCAAGATCATCCTGATCGGCTTGGTTTCCCTCAGGGACAACTGGAATAGGGGGTCGACTTCTTGGGGCCATAGTGATCACCTAAAATGAGATTTGTCAAGATTAGGACTTGAGAATCAGGGTATTGGGAGTCAAAGGACAAAATTTTGAAAAGGAATGAACCTATTCTATACATGCTCTATCTTGCTGTCTAATCTTAGTTTGACTTGTATACAGGATGAGCCAAAAATTACTAAACCTGGCTCTGATACCAATAAAAATCTTGTCACACCCCAGTACCAAAATAAAATACTTTAGGACGTGACTCGGTCGACAATGCAACCATTCGGTCATATTCACGCCTCTGAATCATCCTGTATACAGATATATTGCCTACAAGAGCTACTACATAGAGCATGTAACTAAGATAACAAAGTGAAATTGATAGATAAAGAAATCAGAACAAGACAAAGTTCTCTTACATGTCCTCAACTGTCCAAAGTAGGAAAGAGGATCAATACATTATAGTCTGAAATGCCAAAGTTTATTACACGACAAGTCTCATAATGATGTAACTACCTAATACAAAGGAAGTAGAGAACTGATATACCAACAAGTGATCACTGTTGCTGAGCTTGCCCCTCGAAATACTCTCGGTCCTGCGAAAAAAGAATGGTTCCCGAATCTGGGGCGAGCAAACCCCAGAGGAGTCAGAAAACTCCCAGCAAGCATGTAAAATGAGGAAATTGTGCTCGTGTAAGTGTATGTAACAAGTATAAATAAAATATGAAATCTAAATTTCGAGGTGATATAAGAAAAAGGCTCATCGTAAATATCAAACAAAGTCTACCACAATGCTCACAAATACATTATTCTTAATTTATATGTTATTTGAATTAGAGGAGAATGATATCATGTATATAAATCAGCTTTCCCGTAAAACGTCCCGGGAATACGGCGACAAGTATTGTATTGACCATTGGTCTTATCATTTATCAAATCAGTATGTACAGGCCTTATCGTTTATCATATCAGTATGTACATGAACCACTTATATACACTTTATATTCTCCATCCAATTCCCCTTTATAAACCCCATGTTTGTCAGTTAAATTTTTATTGACTTTGCATGAAATGTTGTGCACTAACCACAGAGTTATTGTGGAACGACTTCTGTAAAACTATGAAAAATAACCGTGAACCAAGAACATGTCCAATCAAGAATGAGTGCACCGTCTAGTCGATGCTATAATAATAATAGCCAATGAAATCTCATATCAGGGTATAGATATCGAGAGCATAGCCATGCTATGAAAACACGCTTATAAATCATATTTTTAATAGGAGTCGTTTTCATGCCTAGTCTCTCCTATTGGATAACAACTAGGTGATTAAGTAACAATTTTTCATATAGTCATTAATGTCAACCACAATATCAGACAAAATAAATACTATATGTATAAACCGATTTTAGTCTACTCATGACCTTTCAGGTGATCTCTAAAATCAATAGCTGGTCTATAGTTAACAAATTTATATGTAAATGTAAAGCTTCCATATATAAAGACTTGGAACATATGGCAGGGCTTTTATGCAAGGGCTTGAATTATATTTAAGTTTGTTCCAGACTGGTTACAATAAAATTTGGTCTGGTCTGGTTCAGTCTGGGTAATTTGTACTGGTTTGGTTCAAATTCGGTTATGGTCTGGTTCATATTCGGTTCGTCTGAATCTGGGTTCAGTTCTAGTCTGGACTTAGGTTCGGGCTGGTCCAAACTGGTTCTGGTTTGACTTGGGTTCGGGTTCAAGTTCAAACAAAACCAAAATATATATTTTTGTAAAAGTGAAGCTTATAGGATTCGAACTCATGACCAATGACTTAGTAACCAAGTCTTGTGACCACTAAGCTAAGCACAAACATGTGAAATGTATTGTTGCAGAAGTATATATAATAGTTAAGTTCTGATTACTATATTAACAAACTTATTAGGAGGGGTTTGTAGAATAACCCAAAAATACATAATTTGTCTAAACTTGGCCAAAACGAATAATAAAAATATTATCCGAATTTTTAAAATTAATTTATTTTCTTAGAGAAAAAAAATATCATTATCTAAAATAAAAATGCTTACATTAACTTTGGGCATACAAACTTAATCCACAATAATTAGGTAACATGGAAACTAATATTGAAAAATTTTTTAAAGAGGAAATTTTGCTTGCATAATAATAATAAGAACAAATTCTTAGAGAACTCAAGAATAATAGAATACTACGAACTGAGATCATAAACAAAAATATTCAACAATAAGCAAGACAAAAATGTTTGCCTATATTTGAACTCTGAAGTTGAAATCCATATCCGTTCCTTCTTCTCTCAATTAGCCAATCTCTCGTTCCTCCTTTTTTTTCTTTTCTTATTTTATTTTTCTTTCTTTCTCTCTCTCTCTCTCTCTTTATTTCGTCTCGTGAGAAACTTTTTTTTTCCCGTGAGAATGAGTTTGTGAGGGGTTTTTAAAAGATGTTAAAAGGGGGATTAGGTAGAGTAGATAAAGGATTTGTGGAGATTACATTGTATTTGTTAAAGATGCTAGAGCCTATATACCATAAGCGTGAAGAGTGTGTACATAGGATGTAATATAGCATGTAGTCATTGCTCAGGACAAAACAGTAGAAGGTCACAAGGAAGTTTTAGCCGCCACATAAAAACAAGACCACCCCTTTGAATCCCATACTTAAAAATGCAATATTTCACATAACCCCAAAAGAATATTAATCAAGTTTGACTAGTCTTAGTTAACCAACCTAACACGTTACTCTTCCTTTTTCCACAAAGGACAAAGCCATTAATCAAGTAAATTTCTTCACGTGGCTCCCCTCACATGGGAGTTGTTATCACATAGTTGTCCTATCCTCCATCCACTATTTCCTTTGCTACTTTACACTAATCATTTAGTAACATTGATTCAGTATAAATTTCATAAATTATATGTTCGATAAAAATTTACCATAAATTTTCAACCATCAAATTTCACGTACTATAGAAAAACTACCAATAAAATGTCATGAACTTATGCTTAGGATTTACTAACTATATTAATCTTTTAGATAGAAAGAGTGAGGGAATAGCATAAGATAAGGAAACAAATTCCACTAAACTAGGAAAGAGTAAAAAAGGAATCTGGTAATATATATTACTGGATTCTCCTCCTAAAAATATTCCAAAAAAAAAACAATCCCTAAAAAATCCTAACCAATTTGGATGTGGGAAATCAACACTCCCCTCAAGCTGGTTTGTATATGTTGAACAAACACAACTTGTGACTCAATTATTCAAACTTTGTTCTTTGGAAGAGCTTTAGTGAGTATATCTGCCACTTGAGACTTTGTAGGGGTGTAAACTAGCTGCACAATAGAGTTTTCAATCTTTTATGAGATGAAATGTCGATCAATCTCGATATGCTTTCTCTTGTCATGATGAACATGATTCTTAGCAATGTTTATGTCTGCTTGATTGTCACAGAACAACTTGATAGGTTTCTCAATTGTTACTCCCAACTCACTGAGTAGTCTGCGTATCCACATTCCTTCACAAATGCCAAGGGCCAATTCTCTAAACTCAGCTTCTGCAATACTTCTTGAGACTTCTGGCTGTTTCTCGCTTCTCCAAGTCACGAGATTTCCCCAAACATTGGAACAATGGCTAATTGTTGATCGTCTATCTATGACATCTCTTGCCCAGTCTGCATCTGAGAAGACTTCAACATCCCTATTTTAAGTTTCTTGTACAGTAAGCCTTTTCCAGGTGTCATCTTGAGATACCTTAAAATTCTGTATATAGGTTCCATGTGTTCTTCTGTGGGGTTATGCATGAATTGACTTAACACACTAACTGGAAAACCAATGTCAGGTCTTGTGTGAGAGAGGTAGATGAGTCTCCCTACCAATCTTTGGTATCTCCCCATGTTGACTAGTGCATTATCTTTCCCTGTCCCTATCTTCTTAGTTGAGTCCATTGGTGTATCTATAGGTTTACAGCCAATCATACCTATCTCCTTTAGTAAATCCAGGACATATTTACGTTGAGAAACAAATATTCCCTGTTTGGATCGAGCGACCTCCATTTCAAGAAAATATCTGAGATTACCAAGGTCTTTAATCTCAAATTCCTTGGCTAGAAATGACCTTTAATCCAGATAGTTAGGGCTGGTAAATGACCGAATCGAACCAAATACCTTACTATTTGAATTCAAATTTGGTCCATGTTCACATATTCGAATTCGTTATCATATTTGACTCGAATACTAAAAGACCATCTGAATTCAATTCGATAACATTTATTAACATTCAGTATTTATTCACGAATATTCGTTTAACAACAAACTTTGATTTTCGCTGCAATATTCATCAACTATTTGATACCTATTCGGCAATTATTCAAAATTAAGAACAATTATATAGTCCGTTCATATAGAAACAAAGATGTTGCACCTAAATAATTTTAGAAATTTTAATACAAATATGTATATTGCACTTTAATTTCAGAAATTTTAATACAAATATGTATATTGCACCTTAATTTTAGAAATTTTAGAAATTCCTACACAATAAAGCAAGAAAAACATAATTTCTTCAAATACAAATATTAAACATCGACATAAACACCTCTCATACAATAATCATCCTCAATATTACAAAGCCATTTGCATAGAAAAAAATATAGTAGTTTAAAGGTTCAATTTGACATACACCAACAAGATCACATAGTTCATTCATGATAAAAATCTTAAATTCTCCCAAAACATTTGTCAAAGGGAAGTAGGCTCCAAATGACTATTTGTTGCTTAGTGTTTCAGCCATGTACAACTTTGCTAATCAGATCCTAAGGAAGCACAAATCAAAACTGAGATCCTGAGGAAGCACAAATGAAAACTGAGAACCACGAGTTATAAGACGAGAATCCAAAGCTACAATATACATGAAGATCAATTTATATCTTATCTACTTTTAAATAAAAGTTGCTAACCGCGATGAACTGAAGCTATACCCTTTCCATTATATACTTTAGGTTTAAATAAAATAGATAGCGAACATTAGTTGTTCATAGTTTTACTTCCTTGATTATCTTGATCCAATGACTGGTAAGTTGACTTCTCTAGTTCTTGTTATTAAATAATAATTTATCCCTATTTTATCTTATCTTATTAAATAATACATCGCAGAATAGTTACCGAATCATCAAAGATTATCCCTATTGCTGTAATGAAGCCTTTGTATCTACTCATTTATTTACAGTCAAATACTTATATTTTTGATTAATTTAGGCAATTAAACATGGTATATGATACTACCTTCAAATGACCACTATAAGACAACAAATTTGAACAAAACCTTTCCTTATATGATAGAAATATTCAAGACGCTAGCAGCAGAATGGACCTGCAATTGTAATAAAGCACCAATCACAAGATCAACAACTTGATCTCATACATTTAAGAACAACTGCCTTATAATTACCACCACTAGCGAATGTATGAATCATGGTTGTAGTTAACTAAACATACGAAATTTAATTTATAAAGAAGTCATACATTCGCGATTGTGGTTGTATTTTTCTGATCTTAATGCTAAAACAAGATGTTACAATGATGTTTAATTCATATCTTGTATTCTATTACACATTAAAGTGCAACATAAAATAAGCATACCTCAGGGATTCGATGAAAATATCTCTAGTTTTTTTATCTTCACTCTGTATTATATAAATTAACAAAGTAGTAAATTATATGAAATTTAATTTATGCGTTGAATTAATTAAAGTGTAATTAGTCAATTACCTTCTTCTTTTTCTTTATCCCACACACCTTTCGCATCCAATCTCCTTCACAAATCAATGCTTCAACTGTTTTTGGATCTAAACATGCTCGATATGTATCTATTACTCTCCCCCTGCACTAAAAGCAAACTCCGATGCCACTGTGGAAATGGGAACTACAAGGATATTGACCGCCATTCTTGACAAGATTTGATACTTTAACTGATTGGCTTTCCACCAACCCAAAGCACTAAAATTTGATATTTCTTTTTCCTCACATATATATGCATGCTCCTCCAAGTGCATCTCCAACTCTGATTTAGAAGTAGGTACATTATCTATACTTTTCACAAAATCAAGAACATTGCTCCATGAACTCAATAGTAGATAGTGAGCTACTTATATAATTAGATGCCTCCGAAGAAGCATGTTCATCATTATCAGCATTATGTACAACAACATACTCATCATATAGCTCCTTCAAGGTATCTTTTACTTTTTCTATATTTTCCAAAGCATCTACTTCTGAATATATTTTTGGATAACAAAATTACACCCCACGCATTTTCAATCTAGGATCCATAAGAGAAGCTACTGCCATTTGCCATCAATAAATTGCATTCCCCCCAATATTTTTCAAATTTATCTTGTATTTTACTAGCAATTTGTTGAATGCAAAAATCATCATCAAGTAGTGACTTCTTTATAACTTTTTTAATCTTATAGACTTCAACAAGATACAAATTAGAAGTAGGATAGTCACTACTGGATATTAGATTAGTTACCGAATTAAAGACGACCAATAATTTGCAAATCTTCTCTAATTTATCCCATTCTTCAAGATCTGACATGCAATTTTAACTAGATTCCCTTTCCTTATACTTTGGGAATGCATCTTTAAACTTCATGGCAGTGATCAACATCAAATATGATGAATTCCAACGAGTAGGCACATTGAGAATCAATTTTTCTCTCTTGACTGCAACTATTAAACATAAACATAAATAAATTATTAGCACTTCAATATAAAAAGTATGAAATTTAACACTTATAATAAATTTTAAATTTTCCGTACCTATTGAACAACACTCGAAAATGTTCTAAGCCTAAATTTTCCGTACCTATTGAACAACACTCGAAAATGTTCTAAGCCTTGCTTCATACACAGATCCAAACAGTATAAGTGAGATGGAAAAAGAAAGGATTAAGTATAAAAAAAAGAACTTGACACTTTCCCGCATATTCTCATTTGTTGGTGCAATTATACTTTTTCGTCTTGGACGAGAAGATTAAGAATATGAGCACAACATCTTACTTGAAACAACTTGACATCACAAACTAATTTTCTAGTTCTAGAAAGGTTAGTTTTCAAGTTTCTTAGACAAACATCATTGTAGGATGCATTATCCATTGATATAGTAAACACTTTGTTTTCTATTCCCCAATCTTTGAAACATTTATGCATAGCATCGGCAACATCAATACCACGATGAGGAGGCGGTACATCTACAAAACTATGGACCACCTTTTGTAGGTCCCAGTTGTTATCAATGACCATATATTCAATTTTTTGATTTTCAGACTTCCAAAGATCTGATGTTAGACTTATTCTATCCATGTTTTTAAGTTGTTGCTTGAACTTATTCTTCTCGCCATTAAAGACTATCATGCAATCATCTTTTAAAGTTTTTCGTCTAATCTTATCAAATTGAGGGTATAGTCTTCATTGCGAAGACAAACCCCTCGTCAATTATTGTAAATGGACATTCATGCATGATGACCCAATGAGCTAATACCTCTCTAAATTTCAAATGATTATACTTGCCACTAGGTGGTGACATAGTTGAATGCTCAATAGTAGAACCATCTCGTTGAAAGTTAAGATTTTTCTGTCTTTGATCATTCAACTTCTTAGCAATGAAATTATTTAAATGTGCTTTTAGGTGGGATGTTGTTCCGGTTGAATTATAAGCAAGGTCATGCTTGCAGTGGTTACATTTCCACCTCTTTTCTTTATTAGGACGAATGAATTCGACAAAGTTATCTCATATCTCAGAAGTCTTTTTCCTTTTTCTCTTGCTTGATGTGTGTTCACCTTATTTTTTGTATTACTGTTAGAGTGTATAAGGGGCTGTTTGGATGCCTTTAGGAAACTAGAGTATTTATGACACAAAATAGAAAGTGATTATCCACCTCACCATTTTCCATTCGAGTGTTTACATTGTTTGGTTAGGAATCTTTGTGAATCCTAAAATAATAGTATTACATTGTTTGGATAGTATAATGTAAACTAGAGTATTTATGACATAAAATAGAAAGTGGTTATCCACCTCACCACTTTCTACAAGGTTTTGACTTTTTTATTATTATTTTGGACACATCTATGACATTGTGTCAGCTTTCCAACAAAATCACTCCTAATTTTGATGATTTTACTTTCGGTGACACCTCATCAAAAGGTGTAATCTTTTCATGTAAAAGAGAATTTAAACAAACAATGTGAAGTGATAAAAGCTGACATTGAGACCCACTTTTTTACACTTTCCATCCTTTTACATGGTAAAAACATACAACCAAACAACCCCTAACTGTGACTTCAGGAGCAAGAGCAGCAACAACATCAAGAGAAGATGATATTGATGTAGGTTACGAGCCACTTTGTTGATTCATCACGGGAGATGACATTCTGACAATAAAGATTACCAGAAGTCTGTTTAAAATATGATCACAACATGTGGGTTCCATCATAATATTACAGGGGGAAAGACATTGCTTGTTGACATAGAAGCAAATAGAAACTTTTACAGTGAAAAAGATTGATTCAGTACATATTAACATATTGTAAAACTTAGAAGCAATAAGGAACTCAAGGGATCCTCTAAGTACATTGGTAGGTAGATTAATTAATATCTGACCACCAAAAGGGTATCAAATTCGCAACATCTAATGCATTTGAATAGGGCTACAAGAAATAATGTAACAAGCAACTGATAGAGATGCTATAAGAATGATTCCATAAAGTGCAGATTGAAAATCTTAAAAGCAAATAGGAGCTCAACAAACACAAGAAACCTTCAAGTACATTTGTAGATCAAAGTGTTCCTAAACAATTAAGAGTCTCAAGGTCACAACAGAGAGTATAAAAACATATAACATCATATAGTGTTGAGCATTTCAACCATTATTAGTTTTTCCAGACACCAACATATATTTGAATTAGCAAAATTACAAGAAAATTGTGAAGGAAACAAACCATGGAAATGCTAACTTCATTTGAAAACAACAATTCGACGCAACCAACTCTCTCCTAAAAAACCAAGTGCAACAATGAGACTAAAATGTATTAGAGGTAACCTCAGCCGCAAAAGTTCAATATATACTTTGGCATGAGAATAATAGGACTTGTTTTTTGGAAATCAAGTTAAAAAGACTGAAATTAACATATAAGTCATTATAGTTTAGAGTTCACCTCTAATAATTAGATGAAGCTAATTGAAATTACTGATCCGCAAGGAATGAGATCAGATTTTCTGCAAAATTATCTGTAAAAAGCATATAAAAGTAATCTTTAGCAATTAATTTAAATTAAAAATCAAGAAAAATAGAAGCTGATCGTTCAACTTACATTTTGATGAAGAGGTGGTTGGTTGGGGAGGTAAAGAGACGTAGGTAGAGTTTAGTCGAGTTTGGGGAGATAGAGATGGGCGGGGACGCCAGCTTTGTCGAGGGAGGAATGAACGACAAGCTTCAAGGGAGAACAAGAGCTTTGAGTTGTTGACGGGGGAATAGCGCATCAGAGACTGGAGACCGAAAGGGAAATAGAGCTAGAGTCGATGGGAAAGAGAGCGGAATGTTAAATACTGAGAGAGGAGCAATCCACCGATTTGTGGAGTCAAAGCTGAAGGGTGGAGGCGGATAGAAACAAAGGAGAAAACTCTAACCCCTGGATTCCCCTCTTACCTATATATATAGGTAGCATTTGTAAATAAAAAATAATAAGTAAATTTGTAATAAGTGCAATTAATAGGACTAAAATGTAAAAAGTTATCGAATAGTTAATGAACTCTTTAATCAAACATACATTTGGTTAAATTCTATTCATTTATAAGACGAATACTAAAAATTATTTGTTTAATACTAAATGAACTGTCGAATCGAACTTGATCGAATATCTGGACGAATAATAATAAAACTGTTTATTAATTATTCGGTTCACTTCCACCCCTACTTATGGTTCTTCCTCATAGTCACCCGTTAGGATGATGTCAGCAACATATACAATCAAAACTGCTATTTTCTTCTCTGGAGAAAACTTCACGAACAATGTGTGATCTGCTTGGCATTGAGTGATCCATATCTAATTACTGACTTTACAAACCTGTCAAATCATGCGTGAGAAGACTACTTGAGCCCGTATAGGGATTTCTTGAGTTTGCATACCTGGTTGTTATTGACGGTAGTTTCCAGTCCTGGAGGTATTTTCATGTACACTTCTTCTAGGTCACCATTCAAGAATGCGTTCTTAACATCTAATTGGTGCAAAGACTAATCTTGGTTTTACCGCAAAAGAAAGGAGGACTCTGATAGTATTTAGCTTGGCCACTGGAGCAAACATCTCCTAATAATCTATTCCATAAGATTGAGTAAACCCTTTGGCGACCAGCCGAGCCTTTAACCTCTCAATGCACCAGCCGAGCCTTTAACCTCTCAATGCTTCCGTCAGCCTTATGTTTGATAATAAAGACCCACTTACAGCCAACCGGTTTCTTCTTGGGAGGAAGATCTATTATCACCCATGTGCCATTCTTCTCCAATCCTCTGATTTCTTCACTAACTGCCTTTCTCCATTCTGGATTCTTGAGAGCCTTCTGGACAGAGTTAGGAACCTGTACACTATCAAGAGTAGACACAAAGGCTTTGTAGGATAGTGACAGTCCTTCATTTGAGATAAATTGGCAAATAGGATGATCTATACAAGTTCTGACACCCTTTCTCAGAGCAATTGGAATATTTAAATCATTCATGGTAGGTGTTGTAGTCTCAAGATCAGTGTTTTGCTTACCAGAGTGAATTTGAGAAGGCATTGGATCCGGATTAGCTTCTTGGTCAAGTATGAGAGAAGTTGTGTGCTCTATCTCCTTTCCAGATTTCTTCCTCCGGGAGTAAACAAGTAGCTCCTTGTTTGCACTTTGTTGAGGACTGTTTCGGACAGGGGAAGGACTTTGACCCTTAGGTTGTGGAGAAGAGGTTGTATGGTCAATGGTTCCTAGTTGAGGAGTAAACTGTGAGATGGGTGATGAATTAGGCTGAAGTGAGAGTGATGTGTCCTTAGACCCGGACTGCATATCAAGATCCCAAAGCTGATATTCACTTATGGTCTCCCCCTGAATTGCAGGTTTGGGAAAAAAGGGTTGATGTTCGAAAAAGATCACATCCATTGGGTTGTAGACTCTTTTTGTTATGGGGGAATAGCACTTATAACCCTTTTAGTGTGATGAATACCCAAGAAAGATACATTTGATGAATTTTGTATCTAACTTGCCATGGTTTTGAGATTGTATATGGACAAATGCAGAACACCCAAACACTTTAGGGTATAAAGACGATATGAATTTAGTGTGTGGGAAGTTTTGGAGAAGAATTTTACATGGAATTTGGAATTTGAGGACTCTGAAGGGCATTCCGTTGATGAGGTATGTAGCTGTGAGTATTGCTTCTCCCCAGAAATGTTTTGGCACATGGGTTAAGAACATGAGAGACCTAACTACCTCCAACAGGTGTCTGTTTTTCCTCTCTGTAACCCCATTTTGTTGGGGAGTGCCAACACAGGAGCTTATGTGGATAATACCTTGACTCAGGAGATAGGTTTCTAGGATAGATTTGTAGAATTCTTTGGCATTGTCAGTTCTGAGAACTTGAATCTTGGTCTGGAATTGTGTTTGAATCATGGAGTTGAAATTTTAGAAAATTTGTCCCACTTCAAACTTTTCTTTCATGAGGAACACCCATGTCAATCTAGTATGATCATCAACAAAGGATACAAACCATCGTGCTCCCGTTATATTCCTTACCCTTGAGGGGCCCTATACATCAATTAAAGCGAAGGGACGAGATGGTTTGTATGAGGAATTTGGATAGCTATTATGAGTGTGTTTAGATTTTTGACAAACTTCACAATCAAAAAACTTGGGATTTTTATTGATAAATAACGATGGAAATAGTTTTTTGAGGTACATGAAATTCGGATGACCAAGACAATAGTGCCATAACATAACTTCACTATCTTTATTGACACAAGTATTTAAACATGACTGACTCTTAAACGAAACACATCTCGAATTCTGAATTTGGCTTCCTGGAGGATTATCATATTTGAGGAGATAGAGTCCAGAACACATCTCAGCACTGCCAATCGTCTTCCCTGAATCCAATTCCTGAAATTCACAATGGTTAGGGAAAAATTTAGTTACACAGTTGAGATCACGAGTTAATTTGCTAATGGAGAGTAAATTGCAGTCCAAATTAGGAACATGAAGAACCAACTGTAGGATTACATCCTTTGTGATTCTGATTAAACTTGTTCCCTTAACCTTGGATAGAGACCATCTGCTATTCGGACATCATAATTCTCAGGACATGGGCTGTACTCGTGAAATATGGTAGCATCTCCCGTCATATGATCTGATGCTCCTGAGTCAATAATCCAAGGACTTGTGTAACATTTGTTAACAGCAAAGGCCTTTGAAAGATTACTTTTATGTGCTAACATGCTAGACTAGGAGGAATCAGTTTTTGGCGGAGATGAAACATTCTGACTAAACAGTTTGTGCAGAACTTCAAGTTGTTCTCTAGTGAATGGATTATTCTCGGCTTGAGTAGAACTTGTATGACTCTCCGTGTCGTCTGAGATGGCTGCAACATTGACTCGGCTTTCTCTGTCGTTGTTTGGTCGAGATGGCTTCCAATTAGCGGGTTTGCCATGGATTTTCCAGCAATTCTCCCTGAGATGTCCTGGCTTGCGGCAGTGATCACACCACAGTCTTCCTTTCCTCTGCCTGTTCTCATGGGAGTTGTTTGTCTGAGGTCCACAGGCTGCTAATGCAGATCCGTCAAATGTTGGAGCAGAGTTTTGTGATCCCATCATTAACTTCTTTCTGCTTTCCTCTTGACGAACTTCAGAGAAGGCCTTCCTGATGCTTGGAAGAGGTTTCATAGCCATCACTCTCCACCTGACTTCGTTTAGGTTTTCGTTGAGACCAAGAAGAAATTTTAAAGTTCTTTTCTGCTCCATGATTTTCCTGTACAGTTTTGTGTCCTCGGTGCACTTCCATGGATGGATTTCAAACATGTCAAGGTGTTGCCAGTGTCGGGTGAGGGTATTGAACTATTGAGTGACTGTGAGATCTCCTTGGCGCAGGTTATGTAGGGCGGCTTCAACCTCAAAGAGTTCTAAAGTGTTTACAGAACTGGAATATGTTTTCCTCGTTGCATCCCATATCTCCTTTGCAGTCTCGTATAGGAGAAAATTTTCTCATATTTCATTGGTCATTGAGTTGATCAGCCAAGACATGATCATGTGATTCTCAATCTTCCATGTCCTAAATTTAGGATCTTTCTTTTCTAAAATTGTGACTTCACCAGTGAGGTATTCGTCCTTGCCTTTCCCACAAATGAACATCATTACTGATTGGGACCATTAAAGATAATTGTGGCCATTGAGTTTATGACCAGTGGTGAGAATAGGAGTGCCTTCTGTTCCTCCATGATGGCTGTGGGCTCGAGCCAATTTGGGGCTGGAGGTCACTTCTGATGTCGAACCTGATTTCTCAGTAGCCATGCCGTACTTGGTCATGAGGGAGAATTAGGCTTAGGTCTCAGAATGGCTCTGATACCATGTAGATTTTGAGAGAATGAAAAACTCTGTTTTTCTCAATATTCTTGAATGAAACGTATAGCTATATATATAGAAAAGCTAACCCTAACACACAATCCTAGGAATATGTGAAAAGCCTGTGTTTCTTGGGCAGCGCTCTTGCTACTGCTCCGCAGGCTACCATTTGATTCTCTTAAACCTTTAACTTTATTTACTATTCTTATTCATAGGTAACTTTTGTCTAACAATCTAGAAGAATTAGACTCGTATTTTAATAATGCTTTCCTTGGGTATATTACAAGAGATGCCTCTAATAGATTGCAAATGTTGGTTGGTTTTCATTGATTATTTGCATGATTACATCCTTTTAATTTCTTACTTCGGAAGAAATAAGTAAAGAAAAAAAGAAAACAAATGTGAACTACAGTAGTATAAATATCTTCTCATTGTTGATAATGAAAAAATCAGAATGTGGGAGATTTTTAACACTCTCTTCTATAGATTTTTGTATAATTTATGAGCTCCATAAAGGCAAATCTACTCTGGACATGGAATCCATTATCAAATTCTAGTCTGTAACATTGAATAGCACGTGCATCTCCGGTCAGGTGTTGATTTTCAAATATAGTTTTTACAACTGTTAAACTTATAATATTGTATGCTAGATTTTTTCTTGCAGATACTGTTATTGAGGAAATTACTTTTGGGTGGCCACGACAGAAAGCAGATAATGCAATGAGGGAGCAACTCGGTTTGAGACTTCAATATGCAATTAATGCGGTACCTGAAATTGTTCTATAAGTCTATGTATGTTTCTAAAGGTTGCTTGCAGCTTCAGCTAAGTAATTAAATTACTGAGTCATAACATCCAGATAAATCTATTTCAGGTTGGTTTAAATACTATCCCTTTAGATGAAGACCCACATTCTCTTAGCGGTGGCTTCAAGAGACGCCTTGCCTTGGCAATTCAATTGGTAGGAAACTATAGATTACTGGTACATCTGTAAATCAATATGATTAATCTCTATAAAAATGCACTATCTGATAGCAAGTGTGCTTCTCAGGTTAATAAACCAGACCTCTTGCTATTAGACGAGCCTCTAGCAGGCCTTGGTATGGACTTTCCTTTCCTGTTTAATATTTGTTTTCTAATTTTCTTATGTGTTTCTCATCAATTATATTACCATCAATTGTACTTTAGAGGCTACGGTCTGATTTTGACATCTTTTGAATGTCTAAACATTGTACGCATGGTATTTGTTTGTGCAAATCCTTGTAATCTGTTTCTCCAATTGAAAACATGGTACAACTTTTATGAAAATTTCGCTGATGAAATCAGATTGGAAAGCTCGTGCGGATGTTGTGAAGTTGCTTAAGCACCTAAAGAAAGAGCTAACTTTACTTGTCGTCAGCCATGATCTCAGGTGAGTACACCATCTCTATATACTTCTCTGGCTGCTAAGTAAACAGTGCTCATTTTTACCTTATATTATATCTGTGACTGTATATTATATCCGTGGTGTATAAATCATCATTGCCCTTAACAAAGTCATTATAACATGAAGTTATGTTCTTCTGCCTCCGACAAAATCTGACTGTTTTGTGGGTCACTGTACTAAATTAGGTTCTTTATATGTGCAAAACAACCATATATATATATGTACTAGTCAAATATGCATATGTTGTAGAAGAAAAAGCAATATATAGCCATGCATTTTTTTTTTCTGAAGTTTGGACCAAGAATCTCTTAGATTGTTTAGTAAAAGGTCCTTATGAAGTTCATTCAAACTATTAGATCTACCTATTCGCAGTGATGATTTCCTGTCCCTACTATCTGAGAACTATTTGTTAAGGTAAGGATTTTCTTTTCTTGCGGACCTTTTGGGGGTTTTATTTTCTTTTCCCTGCTTTTTGCTGTGTTACATTCATCCTCTTCTGTCTTGATACAACTCTGAATACCTATCCTTCTTGTTGGCCCCTCCTTAATTTTTTTTTCTGTATGCCTTGGTACCATCTTTGTTCTCCATCAGCTTGTGATGAGGACAATAATGTCAATTTTCATATTGTTATTTGACTTTCTTTTATTTTAGTTTTGAATAAGGAAGATTTGGCAAGTTTGATCATATCTTAATTTAGTTTTAATTGTGAGAAATTTGAGGAATTTTTCTATTTTGGTAGGATTTTAATTTTTGAATTTTGAATTTTGAATTTTAAATTTTGAATTTTGGGTCAAGTTTAGTAGTTAATCAGTTTTTAATATCTGAGTAATTTGAGGAATCTGATCAATTTTGAGAGATTTTGTAATTGCTCTATAAAAGCACGGATGTAATCAGAATGAAAGAATAATGAAGAATTGAATGAAATATTTTGTTAGGTAATTTTGTGTGAAGCCGAATGTTGGTGTGAAACATCGGGTGTGAAACCCTAGGCCGATTCTTCTTCTCCTCTTCACAACCGCCAATCTCCTCTTCACAGCTGCCAATCTCGTCTTTCACAGTCGACAACCTCCCACAAAAACGCCACGCCCTCCCCTAATCCCCTCCCCCTCAGGCCATCCGACTCCTCTCCAAACAGCTGTGTTATTCTCCTCCCTAAGCAGCCGCGCTCAGCCCTTCACCTTCTCCACTTGTTGCGGCCTCCTTTCCCGTTCAGTCCCCAACTCCATCTCACACAGCCATCGCTCCTCCCTGCTTCTCCACCTACAAACAGCCCGCCAAAACCCCCTGCTTCCTTCAATGAAGTCGC
>NC_033802.1:57956831-58017338 GCF_001876935.1 Asparagus officinalis
CCGCCAACCTTCCCTTCCCTGCTCTCCTTCCCACCGAGCAGCCCCACCAGCACTTCCACAATCCGCGCCTCCTTCCCCTGCTCCCCTCCATCCTCAGGCAGTCCCGACACCCAGCCCCGTCTCCCTGCCACCTCTACATCAACAAAACCCTCATCCCATCGCCTGCATCATTCCCTCTTCCGAACATCAACCGACCTTGACCCCCCCTCCTCCTCGACAGCCGCCTACCCACGGGTCATCACATCGCCCTAGCTCTGTCGACCTCGTCGTTATTCAGTTCGCCTCCGTCGTTGTCGCTCAGTTCGCCACTATCGTCGTTGCCAGTTTGATGTCGTTGTCGTCGCCGGTTTATCCGTCAACCGTCACCACTTGATAGTCCAGTAAATTATTTTTTTGTTAATATCGTTTTATTAGTTAATTACATGAGTATTCCACCTCTAAACTCTTATCATATATTCACTACTTAGATTATATTTGTGAGTTGAGAGTAATTAAGCATGTGACTGTTTAAATTTGATATTGATTGTAGAACTTGAGCATGATAATGAATATTGCAGCTAAATTGATCGAGATTAGAATTAATCATAACTATTGATGCAAATTTCGTTAAATCCATCTGTCACATTAGTTGTTTTGAATTTAATTTCTTGCCAAAAATCATGAAATTTGGTGAAATGATGCATTATTAGATTTACATCGCTGATTCTGATAGACCCCCTATCCTGTTTCACATCAGCTTGCCTCATTTTGCATCAATTCCTCTTTAGATTTCCCCCTTTCTTACCTTACTCCAAATTAATTTAATCGCTCTAGTAGCTTTCCCATGTATGCCTCTTTATTCTTAGTTTGGTTGAACTATATTTATGGATCAGTATTAAAAATTGTGAAATGCTGCATGACTTTTGATAAGATCACAAGGCAAGCACTGATTCAAAGTGCTGAATCATCTTGTACTTCCATCATATTTTCCTTTTAGCTATTCTAAGCTCATTAATTCATATTGCAGTTTATCTTCACCTTACCGCATCATTAAAATCTGCAGCTTTCAACTGGAGAATTTGTTTATAAATATTTCAATTAGGGATTTAGTAATCTGTCAATTGTGCTTCTTCATAGAAACTAACATATTATTCATATGAAGCCAACATATTAATATTTACATAGCCGGTTACTATGTTTTGACATTTATTGATGAAGTACATAATATCTAAACAAGCAAGCATTAATATGTACAAATCTTTTACCATATCTGTGTTTTGTTGTGCCTGTTGATACGTATACATACGTATTACGTAGGAAATATATACTACCCAGTTCGTGAAGCACTTCATGTGGTACCCAAAAATACAATATTAATGTACAGATTTATGAAAATTTATGTGGTATGTCCACTATCAGAAAATATACACCTAGACTTACAAAAACTACTTTATCCAAAAGCTTAAGCTATTCTGAGCTAATGCTGTAGATTCAATAATCTAACACTTGATGCTTCCCCTTATGCGGATCTTTAGGATACATGAAAGGGTCTCTAACAGAAAGATGGCTCACTTGTAAAGGGAACATGTGCAAGAGAAAATTAAATGCTTAGCCTGATGTCAGAAGCTAGGATGCAATATTTCTATCTTATTTATAGTTTTGAGAATTTGTTGTTCGTTAATATAACCTGAATATTTGCCAAGATCATGTACCAAGGTAGGCAAGATAACGGCATGTATCGAAACAAAGTATGCCAGTTGGCAGGTGGAGAAATTAACTTATTCGTTGACTAAAAGTGAAATTGGAATGTGAGAGCCTCTAGTTAGGAGTTGTGTTTACATATGCTCTAAACTAATTCAGGTTTCTGTGAACATCTGTAGGGTATTTCAACCCCTCTATACTATTATCTTTCGTTCTAATTCTGATTGATCTAATTTTTTGATTGAAAATATTGGCCTGATAGCAAATTGCAAACCATTTACCAATTCTAGGTTATATTCTAATCATCTTTTGAGTCGCATAGATAAATGGTTGAATACTAAATTAAACCTTGTCGGTGGATTGATAATCAAATAGTTTGAACTTATCAAACCGAAATAAACCTTGCAGATTGCTACTCTAAGGCCATCTTTCTTGCCAATTTATCGACTTTTTGTCTTATGGGTGTCATTCCTTTCCCCACCCTCTTATTCTTTCTCGGCTTGTAGGGAACTGTCAGGTCTTGTAGATGTATCATGGAGGATGGAAATGGGTGGAAGACTAAAGGAAGAGCCCCTACCGGTATAATAACATTAGTTCTTCCTGCATATTTGTAAGGCATATGACAATGTTTTCATAAATAACGGAGGTCAAGTTTTCCGCTGTTGGTGGATACATCCTAGAAGTATTAAGGATTGCATGCCGTTGTTGCAGTTTAGAGAAGTAAAATAAGGATTCCATAGATGATTCATTGCTCAAGGGAACAATGATGAGCATATAGTTTGATCTTTGATTATGTATGTCATTTTATGTAATTTTTTTAACAGTGTATGCTTTCAATAACTGTGCAGATAAAAGGCATAATTCTCAAGCTTGCAGGGATCTTTTGAGTGTCAATACATAATTCGAAGGAAATAGCATTTACTTTGGTTGTGAGCTACCAAAGTGATTATCATTGTGATTGACCTCATTTAACTTTCCTTGAGGATCATCCTTCCAACATACTCAATGTTTATCATCCAAGTATTTTAGAGCGAAACTGAAAAGATTTCACTGAAAACTGGATCAGGATGATTGCTTGAAACAAATAACTCTTTTAATGTGATAAATATGTATTAACGGTCAATCAAAGTTGACTCTATCCTAAATATGGTTTCTATGAGGGGAAAACTCCATCCATTATTTCCCTGATATACACACCTGGGTTCCAATTTTAGGATTCCTTCAAAAAGATTGCATATTATTATGACCTTTCTTAAAAAGTTATGGGGATATCAAATACACAACCGTACAAAAGGGTACGCAGTTCAATCATAACAAGATTCTCATACACTGCAACATAACATAACTATAAAGCTTGCGTTTTCTTTCTTCTTTGATGTATATATCCATATAGCATGCACTGGGTTAGCAGCTCCATGTCAGGTCCATGAGTACTTAAAACTACCTTAAAACAACTAACTTATACATCATATTGTTGGCGCCTGTATCTAACCACCAACCAGAAATATTGTTGGGAGTTGTTACCTTGAAGAGCATAGTCGCACAATCATCAACTTGATTGACATTGTGTGTTGTTTTCTTCTTTGATGCTTTGCAGTTTTTGGCAAAATGTCATTGCTTCCCACAGTTGAAGCATTTGCCGCTCTTCTTGAACTCCTTCTAAACGTTCATGTCCTTCGGATTCTGGTTCTTCTTTTTGTTAAAAGACTTCTTCTTCTTGAAAGATGAATTATTACCCTTTTCAAAGTTAGCAGACGCCTTCTGCTTAGCAATGAGCTCAGTCTTCGTGCGAGTTCGAGTCTCGTCCTCGATCTGAATGAACCTTTTCAAATCAGGCAGAGTCACCAGCCTTTTCCTTCTCCGAATAGCAGTGGAGAATGACATCCAAGATGGAGAAAGTTTGTTGACAATTACACCAGAAATGAATGTTTGACAAAGACTTATCTTTTCATCCTTTGGCTTCATAACAAGCTTTTTAAGATCTTTGACTTGAGGTAAAACTTCAGTGTCGTCTTCGACCTTGAACTTTAGAAATTTGTCGATGAGGTGAGATTTGGACAACTTCTCCTCATCCTTGTACTGGTGCTCCAGAGCATTCCAGATTTCCTTTGCAGAGGGCTTGTTGGTGTAAGCATCTGCTAAATGATCGACCAAGCAGTTAAGAAGATAACTCCTGCATAAGTGATTATCTCTAGCCCAAGAGGTTTCAGCTTCAAGATCTTCTTCAGAGTTTAGTTTCTCCTCAGAAACCACATAGTAGATTTTCAGGAGTTGCATCCCAAAAATTACTTTCCGACGTCATGCGTTGAAGTTAGAACCGTCAAAGTTTTCTAACTTAAGACAACCCATTCCAAAAGTCCTTGCAGGATCCATGGTAGATCAGAATATTGCTTTAAGATTGTTGGCGCCTATGGTTAAATCTAAAATAATACAGATATAGAGCACCAAATAACTGAAAGAAATAAAAAGTGCAGTAATTTAAATTTTTTTTAACTCAACTGCTGTGTGTTTGTAAAACGCTGTGCTTAAAGCAATATTTGGCCTACTCCGGTGCAAGGATCCCAATGCCAAATTGCTTCCAGGAACAACAGTACAATACTCTAGTGTGCACTGACCCAGTACTGTCAAGATTTCCTTGATCTATAAGGCAAATATCTCCTCGATCTATAAGGCAAAGATCTTCTCGATCTATCAGACCTTTCGGTTAAGGCAATGATCTCCTTGATCTATAAGACATTCTCGGTGCAGGCACTGTTCCTACGAGCACTAGCTATTTTACAACATATGTATCTGTATATATTAATTGTTGTTTTATGAATGAATTTTCCTTAAGGATTTGACGTTTATTTATAACATTTGAGAAAATACTATGCACTAATAAAATAATATATTTTACTATGCATGTGAGCCCCGTATCCAAAATTTTCTTCGATGGAGTAAACTTTAGGTAGCAACCCATGAGGTTTCTAACTTTGATTAAAAAATTAACATCCCAACACATGTGCCTTGAGAAATTTTCATTAGGGGAGGTTGGATATAATCATACAGCTTTTACGCAACCTTATGATGCAATTGTATAGTAACTTTATGAAAGAGCTTTACGTGACACAGTATAAAGAGTATGCAAGTGCACAATTGGTAAAAATAAAGCTATTTTACAACATATATATCTGTATACATTAATTATTGTTTTTAGAATAATTTTTTTTTAAAAATTTGAGGTCTATTTATAGCATTTGAAAAAATACTATGTACTAATAAAATAATATATTTTACTATGAATGTGGGCTTCGCGTTCAAAATTTTCTTAAGTAGGACCCACCACTTTTGAAAAATTAAAGAAAACATTAACGGCTAAACTTCAGATAGCAGCCCATGAGGTTTCTAACTTTGATTAAAAAATTAATATCCCAACACATGCCTTGAGAAATTTTCATTAGGGGAGGTTGGATATATTCATACAGCTTTTCCGCATCCTTATGATGCAATTGTACAGTAACTTTATGAAAGAGCTTTATGTGACACGGTATAAAGAGTATACAAGTGCACAATTAGTATAAATAACCCTTTGAATCTATTCGCTTTGATGCAGTTACAACAAGCGAGACAACAAATGTATTTGTATTCTTCAAATGGGTCCAAAGGCGCTTTAAGACTAACAAGAACTGTCCATGAACTCTACCAGCAGTTCATGCACCATTCCCCTATCAGGCATCTTTCCCGCTGCGCCATAAACTGGAGCAAGCCCTCCAGTTATTGGACCAGGGTTTTCTCTCACCTAAAATATAACAATCCACAAGTTTAGGATACAAAAGTTTATAGAGATTATTTTTTTATGTGATGCGCTACAAACGAACATGAGCGTACTACAAAAAATTTATAGGAAATTGCAGATCACCCCCCTCGTCTATATCTTCAATTGCACTTATCACCCTCAAACTAGTTTAGTAGCAGTTAGCACCCTTGAATTCATAAAGGGCAATGGTTATCTGCAATTTTTTCCTTCTCAAAGTGTGAAGCCAGGGGCGTCAAATGCTAGTAAAATAGCTGAGGGGGGGATTAAGTGCAATTTGAACATATAGATGAGGGGGATATCTGCAACTTACACAAGTTAATATAGTGCTTTCTTCTAGCAATAACGCTCAAAAGAGCGATCTTTTAAAGACTTACGGTTTTTACAGAGTCCTTTAAGTCTCTCAGGAATTCTTCATATACTGGAACATGTTGAAGGGTCACACAGATGTGAATGCTGTAAGAAAATGCTTACGAAATGATCAGAATTGGAGGTGTTTGTTTATTGTTTTTAGCTAATGAAAATATGTGGATTATCAAAAGTCTAACCTATTAGGTCTTTGCAATGCATTCAAATGCCACCCTTTTGATGACATTATATCATTGACCTCGAAAATGTTGACTGTGTTTGAGCCAAAGGCGATAACCGTCATATCCGGTTTCCCAATGATGAACAGCTCAGGAATCTCTTCAATCCTGGTTACAATTTAATGTTTTAAGGGAAAAAATGACCATATATTATAACTGGTATGTAATAGAGATTTCGGTACCCTTTCTGTATCTTCTTGGATGATTCCATGATCTCTCGTGTATTTTCCAAGTAGCCTGAAAAAAAAATGATTTCCTTGATGTCAATTAACAAACTAATAGAAATTACTCAAACTGTATCAGAGATGAACAAATTCTAGAGACCAGTCAGCCCTAATGACACCATAGCAGCCCAAGCCCCAGCAATCAATCCTCCAGGTCTGCTTCCAGCAATAGTGGGAGAGACATAAAGCCCACCGGACCATTCAGTAACTGTACCAGGGAGATAAGCAATGCGATAGTGTCAGAAAAGGTTGCTAAGGATTTACACTTTATATTAAGATGTATACAACCATTTACTCTGTGCATTTATTTTATCCTGAAAAATTTCCGAATTACTTAAAACTAATGCAAGTATTCCCTGCGTCCCAATAAAGACTCTGAAAATGCATATTTCCCTCAAAATATTTGAGCACAACATTTGAAATTTTAACCTTCAAGCCTCATTACAATGTGAGATTTATGGTACCATGGAAGAGACCTTTTAACATGGTATCAGAGCAACACAGGTCAAATTCCAGAAGCTCCGCGTTTAAACCAGATAGGAGAGAAAAAAGAAAAGATACCATCGTATGAGTCCAAGGTGTGAGCAAAGGACCCAAACTTGCAGGGGCATGTTGTAGAGTAAAAAATTTATAATTCTCATCATGACTTAAGAGTTGACTTAAGAGTTTTGGTGTAGTTGAAGGGACCTTTGACAATTTGCAAAACCATAAGCAATCACAAAAATTGTTAAAAGAGCAATTCCATACTGCAAGTGTGATTTGTGATGATTTCAAGATTATACGTTTTCCTGTGCTATGATGAGTTTTTTGAGTCATGTGAAGAGAAACAAACTAGAGCGAACCTGATGGTCACATGAAAACGAAATAACTAAAATAAATAAGTATTACACAGGACATCAAAAGAAAAGCCATATTCACAGGCCCAATAATTAGACAAAGTAGAAGGAATGACCTACCGGCAACAAATTGGTGCTGTAGAAGATTGAGACAAAAACCAAGATACACATCATCCAGCGAAAAAGAAAAGGAAAAAAGGATATCAGTAATCAAACTACAGGAAGTATCTGCACAAGAGTAGAAGCACATTGCATGAATAAATTTGGTTGTAGTTCAACGTGAGTAACATATTATCCTGCTTTTGATCTCATGGAAATCAAAATCTTCATTTAGGGAGTAGTTTCGAATGAATGATTTAAATCCAAGAGCATACATTTTTAAGAACTGTTAATCACTTGCACACAGGTCTAGCCATTTCAAAATTAGCCAAGTAAAGAACAGTCCACTTGGAAACAGGAATATAAGCAAATGAACTCTTGGAGGATATTTCTAGTGAGTAATTGGACACATAAAAGTGTAATTTAGCACAAACATTAATAAGATAAAGTGTAATTAATAACCAGAATAAATATCATTACTTTTAAAATATTTTAAAGTAAACCATAACTGTTAATAAGTTCAGTGTTGATAAGAAAGAATTTTTCAAATGCTTTAAAAGATATACCAAATGGAAGGAAAGATAAATATCGAATAGGGTATGGGAAATATATAAGGAAGAAATATCGAGAAAAGGGAGAAATTTGATTAGTGGTAAGATGGGAAGAATTTCAAGGAAACAAGAAAACTAAATCTCAATCGCAACTAAACTTTTAATTCTGCAAATTTCATACAATCAACAATACTACAAGTATCTGATTATATCACTTTCTTTTGAAAGCAATTCCAGGTATTAGATAAAACTACTACCAAATCAAATTAAACAACAACTTTATATAGAAATACAAATAAAAAATAACTTAAATCACATCTGAGCACCTTGATGCTGAAACTGATAAGAATAGTCAATCCAATCCTATCTAAAAATATCTAATAAAAGAAGACTAGCATATCTCATATTTTAGAGAAAACTGTTAAGGAATGATACGTGAGTCTACTTTGTCTAAATACCTATCCATTTAGTTTCAATTCAAGAAGTTTTTTCATATGCCAGTACATTCCCAAAATTTTAAGAGTATTAACACCACAAACTAACTCAAGCAGTCTCTACATAAATTTTATGGAGTGGATTATATGATCATTACCTTTCTAATTTCATGGTTTCTGTAAAGAACAATACTTGTGCCTTTGGGAGCTAAACCATACTTGTGCACATCTGTCGAGATTGACGTGACTCCTTTAACAGAAAAATCAAAAGGTGGAATTGTATACCTGCATAAAATATATCTTTCTTTAGGTTGCAATACAAGTCAAAGCAAGCCAAGTTAAAACCACATGACTACAAAAAAGATCAGTTCCCATATTAAAGAGTCTCATAAGCAACAGTTTTAGCAACCAAATAAAACTAAGGTGCTAAGAGAATATGTTGCACTGTTTCAGCTGAAAATGAAGTGGGCAAATGCTCAACAAGCATTAATCAGACCACATAACTAAAACTAATAGAAGGTGATAACCATAACTAACAATCACTAATCAGACCACAACTAAATCTAATAGAAGGTGATAACCATAAAACTAATAGAAGGTGATAACCATAACCAAACCTAGTTTGAACTTACCCTGCAGTTTGACAAGTAGTTGTTTCTCCTAGTGATTTATGAGCGAAGAAAATCAGCAATTTTCATTGTTGGTATAAGAACTCAGTCATTTTAAAGACATCAGGATCTCACATTATTACATGGTATAAGATGTGGTCCATTTGACAGCAAAATTGCCATGTCTCTTAACAAAGGTAAGGCCACCAATATATACCAGAAATTCTAGATCCTGTGACTAATGGTACTTTATGGATCATAAAGATGATTAGAAATCAGATATTACCTCAACCTACTTTATTGTTTCCTGCTTAATTTTACCTCAAACATTTCAATGGAATTGCTAGTGCTTTGAGAGATAAAACAACTGGCTCTCAGCAATGCCTTATGACTTGATACGGATCATAACTTCCTATTAGTTATTTATCGTCAATAAGTTTTAAACTTTTTAAGACACTTGTTCCCATGTACATTTTTGTTGTGTTTCTATCACGTGTCACTACCTGCAGCCGCCATCCCCCAGTAAGAGAATTTGTGCTCACGAAAGCTGCAATTGAAGTGGTTGTCAGGCCGGAGTCCATCCCAAGCCAGGAGTCCTGGAACCTAAGTAATATATAGCTCAACAAGAAGTCAAGTTTTAACTTATCTAATCCCAGCGTGGCTTGAGAATATCGTCAGATCTAGAATAATACATTGTGTTATAGAGTTGGAACTTAGGGTAATGCTGCCTTCTAAAAACAGTAGATGAGAAGAGAATAAGAAAAGGTGAGAAGAAAAAAGTAATATTTCCTGTTTCCTCTAGCTTCAGAAACAAAGGGAAAGTAGCAATTAAGAATGTATGAAGGAATCTTTTTTTTTTAATGTGGATGTACACAGGTGTATTGTGGTGGTGGTAATAATGGGTTCAGTAGGGGTAATATAACATAATCTACAGTATCTCTTAACAATCAACTTGAACTACATCCACCTTATCACATTTCTACTAAAGTTACATTCCGTGAATCCATTTTTGGTTCTGAATCTAAATCCTTTAGATTCTAAAAGATTTCCCCAGGATTTACCTTGAAAATTGGATCACCAAAGCTAAGTAAATCAGCTGTGTGAGCAAGTTGATAAATGCAACTATACTACTGTAGTAATAACAAAAAGGGAAAAAGTAAACATCGCTACAAAACTGTAGTCAAACGAAACAGAGGCATACCCAAGCTTCCTAGCAAATGGCAACACAAAGCCACCAAGGCATAGGTCGACATGCAAGCAAACTCCATATCTGGACGCCAATACCCCAAGCTCCTGTTTTAACCGAATCAGTAAAGGTCACAAGTGAGAAAGGTTAAACTAGAACAAGTAAATTAGACTAACAACACAAATTTTACATACTTGAATAGGATCAATGACGCCATGTGGGTAACCTGGTGCAGATCCGATAATCTGTAAAACACAAAAAGGTAGATAAAACCGCAGCAAAGTTTTCATGTCCAACTCATGCAAAATTGTAGTATCCTTTCAGCAAAAAATTACAATATTTTCCATCTTTTAACAGTGATCCAACGGGTTCTGTAATGAAAATAGCGTTTAGAATGTCATAACTATTTAGTCACAAGTTTCAGGCAGTTGCTGATCAAACTAGGTCTTCCTGACATTGTCCCAGTTGTTTTGGAGATTGGCTATTGAACAATGTAAGTAAATTGACCTGAATTAAACTCATAGGTCCAGGATTTGGTGAGTTGGTCACACAATCAAGCCAGGGCACATTCGCTTCAAACACAACCCTGTTTTCAAAAAGAGAGTTCTTCCATGCAAACGTGATTTCATATGTCTAGCAAATTAGACATTTACAGGAATCCTACATTTAACAAGGTTTAATTCCAACCTTCCCATCTTTCGGGAAAAAAAAAGAAATGAATTTAAAAACTGAAATATTAAAAGTATGCTTTGTTAGAATGGAGTCCCAACAGTAATGATAATCACACGACAGTGGGAAAGACATTTACTGTTTCTTCTACATGTTACTGAGCCCTACAACACAAGGTCATTTATGCCATTCCTACCTTACAGGGCCTTTCAAAATATAACAAATTTCAAATGCTTCTTGAACATTTCATAAGAAGTACGGAATTTCCTCCATAGCCACATGAGCAACTGCAATTAAATAAGGTAAGGTGTTTCTTCCCTCCGTGTGCCCAGCGAGTCGACAAAACAAATCATTGAATATTATTGCTCAAAAACATGTATCATACATTAGTTTACAAGATTACCTTCCTAATACAAGAAGCCTACCTTGAAGGATGCAACAGAACACTGACTATAAAAGTAAACTGATATCAAAAGAACAACAACAACAACAATGGTAATAGTTGTCTACCCAAAAGTAAAATTTACTAGGTTATGTCAAGCAAGCTCACTCAATACAGAAATGAGAAAGAAGATGGAGTACCAAAATTGTGTTGTTGTTTATGCATCGCCTGATTCCTTTCACATCAGCAATAAATTCTTTGGTTACAGGAACACGGCGGATCTTAATGTTGAAATATTGTGCAGCCTTGTCATAAGCAGAATGTGCAGATTCAGCAATTATCCTATAAATGAAGAAGCCCTTAGTGGAAACAGAAACACAAACTATAACCAACGAATTGGAGACATGACAACAAACATACACACATTTCTGGTTTTGTTATCCCTTTTTTTGCTCTCATATAATCACGTGATGTTTTGACTGCTAATAATATACTTTCAGTTCCGCCAGATGTCATATTTCCACAAATTTGCCCTCCAGATGTCTTTTCTTTACTGCCAAGCAGGGCGGCAGTCATTGCAACTACTTCTGCCTCAAATCGTGCCACACTCTGAAATACATCTTGGTGCAATGGGTTTGTATGTGAGAACCTGAAATGAGCTCTCAGATGAAACAAGTATAGATGACAGACAGTGCTCACAAAACAAAGCAAAAAATAAATAAAATAGAGATGCCAAACAGTGAACAACAAAATGAATGCTGTTAGAATATAAGTAATGCAAAGAACCATAACCAGTGAAAGTGATCCTTCTCTATATACAATCACTATTTATTTGGTGTGTACATCAGACATCAGTAAGGTGTTATTCGTTCCGGACTCTTGAGCACGACTAGGATAATTGTCCATGAACCCGACATTCTTGGATTGGGATTAGAAATAGACTTGTTTGGTTTAGAGCCCTAGATTAATGGATTGGATTTTTAAATTTTTGAGTAGAGTTCTTGAAATTTTGGTTTGGATTATTGGATTAGAGGTTGATTTCTTAGACTAAAATTTATGTTTATGGACTATTTTAATTAGGAATTTTAATATTAAATTAATATGTTAAATAATAATTATTATCAACTAGAATTAAAATTCATTTCAAGAGGCACCATCATTTTGATTAAGGAATAGCATGACAAAAGAAATTATATAGAAACTATTAATTTTGACACAGACAAATGCATATGCGAAGGAAAAAAATAGGAGTTAAAAGTTTTTAACTAGAGGTGATATGTTCAAAATCTGATTAAACTATTGAGTTCTTAATCATAAATTAGATGTAGTAATTTATTAATTTAATTGTTATAAGAAAGAGAAATGATATTCGCTTATCATAACAAATATTATAAAAGAAAGTTATTATTTGAAATTACTTCTTATAATTTCCAACATAATACATAACTATTTATTATATTTTTATAATTTTTATTAGATATTTAATACCTTCAAATCCATTGTTTTTAATTACTTTCAATAATTTTCAAATATAGTAAATATTTATCTAATATATATTTTTATAATATATATCATATAATGACATCTATTGTATTTAAATTAAAATTACATAAAAGAATTATATTAAATTATTATAATAGAATAGACGTTCTATTAAAATCCAAGATGAGAACAGGAAACCCACAAAATTTTCCTTGGACTTTTTGAGGTCTCAATTAATTAACAAAATATGTAGTTGCATCGGAATATGGATTCTTGAACTCCAATCCCAATCACAATCCAAAATAACCAATAACACCTTAAATTTCAATCCAAATCCTAGTCCTTAACGAATAACACCTTAAAATTTAAGTCTAAATCCTAATACTGTATGAATTACACCTTAAATTTAAATCTGAATCCTAGTCCTAAACAAATAACGCCTTAAATTTAAATCCAAATCCTAGTCCTAAATGAATGACACCTTAAATTGAAATCCGACAAAAAGTCTCAGTCCAAATTAACAAACACGAACGAATAACTGCCCTAAGGGGCTATTCGGTTCATGGATTGCATTTTGATATGTAAAGGATTTTCAAAAATCCATACTCAAAATCTTACTTGTTTCCAATGGGTATTAAAGAGAATTGCATGAGATAAAATCCAATCAAATTTTGTTTGGTTGCACATGAATTTTGTTGAGGATATGTGACTAAAACACAAATTCGAATGAAATCATCATAATTTTAGGGAACCAACCCCAAATTCTTGGTATAGAAAATAACAAATAAACATTTTATTTGTTAAAAACTTAAAAATCTAGGATTTAAATCTTGTGGGTCCCATTTTAAATTCAAAACCAACCAAATGTACGGAAACAAACAGCCCAAGAGAAGGAGATGAAACGGAAATGAATTTTCAGGCAACCTATTAGTCAACTACAAGCTAATAGCTTCACATGATGGAAATTGCATAAAGTTTCAAGTAAGAAACATCAATCTATACATATGTTTTCTCCCATAAAATATGTTCTATAACACAATTTTCCCATAGCTAAAATTCTGATTGTTGAATGTAAAAAGAGATGACAATCAAGCTCCAATAAACAAAACTAACAACAAGGCATTATTCCAAAAGAGTCAACTACGAAGTGCACTAAGTGCTCCCAGCACGAAATTGACATAGCAAGTGTACCATATTTTTCGTTACTAACATTGAATAAGCCTCATTTATCAAGGAAAAGTGGCCTTCAGACTCCCTTCCCCCAATATATCTGCAAATGACATAACAAAGAAAGTTACAATAAGCAAAGAGACAATTTAAGCTGATAAGCATTGGTATATTCGAACATACACTGTTCCAGAGCATTTTCCTTGCCAAGCTACATCCTTCCTTTTCGAATCTTCCAACTTTTCTATAACTCCTCTTCCAAGTCCTACACTTGGCAACTCAGTCATCCAGTCATCTCTTTTAGATTTATTTCCGGACTGTAATTTCTCCACAACCTGAAGAAATAAATGAAATTAATTTCAAAGGGATAACCCTGATCTATTAACACTAGCTAGTCAATCAAAATCTAAAAATGGTCAAGTAAAACATAATTGGGTTTTTAACCTATACACCCCCAAGACTAGCTAATCAATCAAAATCCAAAAATGGTCAAGTAGAACATCATGAGGGGCTTTACCCATATGCCCCCCAAATCATCCGCAGCCTCAAATTTAACCCAAATCTACAAATTTGCTAATTTAACCCCCAATTCTAGCACATTGAAACCCTCAAACATATCGTGTCTAGTTTTCAACGGTAGGTTGTGGAATATTCGGGTCAACAACTAACAAAAACCATAGTATTCTACTCAATATGGCAGAAATGAAGGGTTTCAACAGCAAATATCTCAAATTTGGGGGTATATTTGAAAATATGGTTGAGTTAGGGGTGTATAAGTAAAATAACAAGATAATTCGATGATGTTTTAGCTCGCTCACCTTTCTCTTCTCGGATTCGATGTAGCTGCTCACTCCCGGCACCAACCTGCACCAAAATCAAGCAATCTCGATCCGAAACCCCGAGAAAACCCTAAAATTCCACAAACAGAGCGGATGCCGATAACCTACCTAACGAATCCCATCACAAACCCTAGAACCACGCCCTTGATCCCCTTGTCCTGAATCAAACACATCAGACAGTGGAGAACTCGAGCGGCGATCAGAGCGAGCGGAGGAGCGAGAACGAGAGCGATCGGTTCGTATCGCGAGAGGAAAGAGTTCGCCGATTCTCTGTATCGGATCACTAGTTCCTCCATCGTCGCCATTGACCGAAGCTTAGAGAGATGAGGAAGAGAGGCGGTTGAAATAGTTGCCGTCTATATAAGGATTCTGGGTTTTTGCGATAGTAGCCCCTCAAATCTTACATATTTCGAAATTATGCGCTCACATTGTGATATTTTGCTGGCCCCTCAAATCTTACATAAGGGGGAATGTTATACATTAAAGCCTCGTTTAGCTGTTTGCTGTTCAAAAGTCAGAGCCCGTAGGAATGGCGGTGACCAGATCTTTGATTTTTTATCAGCTTTGCCGCAAAAGGCCCCATTGATTATAGGATTCTTCCACGTGAAACAGGATGGATATTGGGTTGAAATACAAGAAATGAAAATTTACCAATGTGAGATCAAATTGGTTAAGTGGTCATTCTTATTTAAAAACTGAGGATGAGATCAAATTGAGTTAGGTTACAACTGAGGATGAGATCAAATTGGTCATTCTTATTTAAAAACCGAGCTTCTGAATCCTATAAATATGGCCTTAGGGCCTTCATTTGCACAGATCTGAAATTCTCGTGCCTTAGCAAAGTCCTGTTGGATTGGAGAGTGAGGATGATGAATTTCGGAGAGGAGGAAGAGATCTTGGCGAGTTCTTCAGCACAAAGAGGAGAAGATTTTGAGAGATCTGCATTCCGTTCATCCATTTTCCTTGAGATCACACCTAGCTGTGACTCTAGAGAAGAGTGATTTTCTCGCTGTTGCCGAGATAATCACTTCAATTTCTTTTCTCCTTTGTGAGGTAACAAAATCTTTATTCGGATCTAATCAGTTGGTAGTCCACGGATAAACCCCGGCACCGGTAAAGATCCTGCACAAGCAGAAGACCGATAAACGATCTCTCTGCGTGTGTTCTCAGGAAAATTGTAATCTTTTTTTATTTTCATTGTGTAAAAAAAGACTTATAAAAAAGACTTTCTTTTTTTGAACTTATTGTAACGACTGAAGTTGTAATGAGTCCCGTAATGAACAAATCAACTTTCGACACGAACATGTTGGCGACCAAAGTGGGAGCCAATAACCTCGCTGTCGAGACTGTCGTGCCGCAGCCGATGATCAAGATCCATATAGATGAAGAGATCGAATACGAGTTCAACCAGTAGAAGTTCAAGGAGTACATCTTCTCCTCCTCCTTCAGATCTTCCTCTCCTTGCAAGCGCAGGAAGACCACTTTCGTGAAGAAAGTTCATTGGCCTTCAGATCTAAAGACTCAGGGTGACAAACTTCGCCCTAGTGTTGTTGAAGACTCCTCCCCAGCATTCAAAGAAGTCGGATCTGAGGCTCGTGGCAACTCCTCACAAGTCAAGGAGTTGCCTGTTAAAAACGCGCCAGTTCTGACGAAGAGGGCTCCTCAGAGACGGCACCAACGTCTTGCCCGTCAATTCGCCAAAGCAATGGAGTAGGTGGACGGACTCCGCTATCAAGCAGATTTAGAATTTAGAAGGTGCCAAATGACTAAGCCTTCACCGCAACAAGCAATGGGTTCCTCCTCCCAACCGCCGACTAATAAATGGGTTCGTGTCAAACAAACTCGTTCTACTCTCGAGGAGCGCATCCAGATGTGCCACGCACTTCTTGCACATGCCCGGATCCTTGTGCAAAAGGCACAAGAGTTACAAAAAGAAGAGATGGTCAAAGAGCCACCAAGATCTAAGCAGGTTTTGGCGCCAAAGGCCAAAACAATGCAAAAAACGGCACTAAAAACAACCAAGACGCCTCCACTTTGGGAGAGACACTAGTCGTGTCTCTCATCTAATTCCAGCCCTAAGGCTGCTTCCTAGCTTCTGTCAGCTTCAGATCCTGCTCCTCTTTCTCTCGTACCTTCGGTGAAGCCCTACGGCAGCATGGATCTATCCAAATTCAGAATTTCGTTGAAAGATCGCTTGGGTCCTCTACATGAAGATCGAGGCAAAACTCCTGTCAAAGAATGCTTAGGTCTAGTGAACAGATCCCGAGCAACTCTTCAGACTGGGGGTCGTATACATCCTCCCAACAAACTGATTCCCGTACTACCCACTGTTAGACCCTAGAGGGGGGGTGATTAGGGTCTTATGCTAATCTAATCCGATTAAATGCCAATCAAAATTAATTAACAAGTTGTATTCTTGCAAGATAGATATACAAGAGTTATAAGCAAGAATAAGCAATATATACAAAGTGATATATCGTATATGATGAAATATATATATGTAAGGATATATAAACTAAGGGTGATATAAACATAAACAAGATAAACAAGATAGTGGACAATGTGAACAATAGATAATGGCGACAAGAATGATATGAATAATAAGCACAAGTGAGACGCCAAGACAATCACAAACACACAAAGATGATCACGGAGTTCGGACCTTCTGTCCTACATCTCCGCTCCCCACTCCCGGGGAGAATCCACTATCACAACCGGGTTTTCTACGCTCACCCGAACAACGTTTACACCTCACAATTTCTCTCACGGAGTTCAGTCCCCTCGACCTACGTCTCCGCTCCTCACCTCGAGGAGATCTCCACTCACACTCTCACAATGTGGCTACACTCCACCCTCACAGTACGGTTTTCTAGCTAACCGAAAACTCTACAACACTCACAATGTAACAACAAATGATTTGTTCTCTAATACAGATGAGAACACAATAAAAGCTCACACTCAATGTTACAACTCTCATAACCCTAATATACTATGTATGCAAATACAATAAGCTCAAAGTGGGTGTGTGTAACAATGAGTGAAATCAAAATCAAACTAAACTCAAATATAAAATCTAGCTTAAGAACAATGATAATCAAACAAGTATATAAATGTAAAGCTAGAGTTTGAGTTTAGAAAACTTCTCAATTTGATAACAAGAGATGGAGGGATGATAGTTGGAAGCTCAAACTTCAATAGATAATCTCCTCAAGCTCTTGTGGAATTTGATTCACAAAATCGAAACACTCAAATGCTTAAAAGCTTATAAACACACTTTAAACAAACTTAAACCCTTGATTAAAACTTTCTTAAACTTGTTTTAAAACTCTCTCATAGTTAGGTGGAGAGCTGAAGGCAATGGGGACACTTAAACCAAACTAAAACCCTTGTTAAAAACTTTCTTAAACTTGATTAAAAACTCTCTTGGATTAGTTTGAAAAGACATCAACAATGGGGTATATATACCCTCTCAAACTTCAGCCAAAAACCTGAGCAAAAGACAAAACAGCCCCAAGGCAACGGTGTCAAAAAACTAGCCGTTGGAAGATACTCTGCAAAACCTGATTTTAAAACTCTGTTTAAAAATATCAAATAAATTCAGAAAAATGTAAAACTTTGGGGAATGATTGTAGACATGATAATACACATGCTACAAAAACTGGTTTTCTAAAAAGGCTTCCCAAATGAGAAATATCATCATTTTGCAAAATAGTCCAAAACATGAAAATGTAAACATATGAATCTTGACATTTTAGCTTAACCATGTTTTGAAACATTACAAAATGATTTTGTAGACTTAATAAAAGATGTATATGATTATTGTTAAGTCTATAAACCAAGAAAACAATATTTTCACAAATACAATAGAAAGTAAAACGTATGAGTATGTATATGAAAATATATTTGTTTCATATCTATGAAATTAAACCAAAACAACTTATCCACATAGAAAACAAGCATGTATACACATTTTTTGGAATTTATTTGTAAAAACTTTGTTTGTGGATAAAACTAAAAACCAAGATGTATATGTATATAACTATATATATATATACTAAGAAACTAATAAATGTGTGTGTGAATATAATATTGAGCTTAGAGTATATAACACACATAATATAAACCTATACTAAATATACCCAAGCTTGATCTTGATCTTCATTGAAGCTCAACTTGGTACACATGCGGATGAAGCTTGAACTTGATCTTTAACTTTGAATTTGCAAGGCTTCACCGACATTCCGCCAACCTCCTTTGGATATGATCGTTGAAGCTCTATTCCATCCATCCTCCAACAACGTTGTTTGTCTACAAAACATAGGAATGCACAAACACTAGACAAACAACATTAGTAATAAATTGTTTGTTAAACATCATCAAAACAAGAAGGCCAACAATCTCCCCCTTTTTGATGATGACAAACAATTTACAAAAAAAGGATATATGCATGAAAGTTTGACCAAAGAAAATTTGTTTTCATAAAAAGTTTCAAAGCATAATTTTCAAATAACCAAGAAAAAGGAAAAATAAGAATACTAAAATTCTTGGTTTAAAATTTAAATTTGTTTTGGTACCCAAGAACTCTTGGTACCAAAAGATTTAGGGACATGACCCCTATCATTAAAGCTCAAAGCCTTAGGGTTATGAACCCTCTTAGGCACATATGGTGCACTAACATGGTCAAAACAATATTCATTCAAATGACCCTTCCGATTGCAATTTGTGCAATGAAAGAGATCCATTTGTTTTTGTGGACCATTAGCTCGTGCACGGGAATCATTTGCAAATAAAGATTTTCTTTTAAAATTATTTTGCAAATGAGAAACATTCTTAAACAATGGTCTATTTGGAACATATTGCAATTTAGAAGCTTTTTGTATATCAAAACAAAATTTAGCAAGATGTCCAAACCTACCACAAACATCACATTTAAAAACATGTGGTCTATTGGAAGCATTTGTCAAATGAGATTTTCTTTTCAAATCAAAGCAATATTTGGCCAAATGACCAAAACGACCACAATAATCACACTTGAACACACTAGCATGCTTATGATGAACTTTGTGAGAATGAGCATGTGAATGTGTAAGTGTACAAGATGAAGAAGCTATATGAGATGCACAAGGAACATTAGAATTCTTATGTTTGTGTGCATCATAACAAAACTTAGCTAAATGACCTTGACGGCCGCAAATAGAACACTTATAAGTTTTGCTATACATGTGTGCATAATGAGTGGATGATTTTGATTTAGTCTTGGCACACATGTCCATAAGCTTCTTATGGTTATTAATGCATATTTTCAAAGTTGAATCTAAGGATGAAATACTATTTTTCATAAGATTCAAATCTTCATTTTTAGGCACATATGCATTTTTAGAAGTAGAACATAAATAGTCATTTATAAAAGAAGCTGTATTATTTTGTATGTTCTTTACTTCTAACATGGCATTATCTCTTTCATGAGTTAAACTAGCAACGTTTGAAGTTAAAGAAACATGATCCAATTTTAATTTTTCATTGTTTTCTTTAAGGATCACATTTTCATTAGAAATAGTTTCAAACTTAGATGCTAACAACTCATGATCGGATTTCAAAATTTCATGCTTGCTTTGTAAATTAATGAAATCATTTTGCAATTTGTTAAAGGCATGTAATAATTTTTCACTAGCACAAGCAAGTTCATCATTAGGTAAATCATTAATAGATTCGAACTCGCAAACCTCACTAGGGCTATCGCCTAGTGCACGTGTGCATGAAGCTCCTTTTGAACTTGAAGCGGGATCCTCCAAAGCTTGTCGGATCGCCTCCAAGTCTCCTTGATGCGCTTCTATGAATTTCCATAATGTATAAGCGCTATCAAAAGAATCAAGCTTGTTAGACATAAATGAATCAAATGCATTTAATAAAAATTCTAACATAAGCTTGTTCATAATAAACATCTTTTTATCATGTTTGCTCCACTTGGATTTCTCCAACGTGGGCACAATATAAGCACAATCAATGATTTCCCATAAATCGATATTTTTAGATTGAACAAATATTTTGAATCTAAAACACCATTGAGCATAAGGGAAAGCATTGAATTTAGGAGCAATACTAGAATCATAGCCTAAACAAGATGCATCATTCATATCCATAATTTGTAAAAATATGCAAGCAAGATACAAATGCAATCAAAACAAGATTAGCACAAAAAGATAACTTGGATCTTTAACTCAAGGCGATTAGACCTTAAATCAAAGAGCACCAAGCTCTGATACCAATTGTTAGACCCTAGAGGGGGGGTGATTAGGGTCTTATGCTAATCTAATCCGATTAAATGCCAATTAAAATTAATTAACAAGTTATCCTAGCAATATGAAATACAACAAGATATGTGAGCTAGGATAAGCAATGTGAACAACAAGATATATCCTAACAAGAGATATAGGCAATGTATATGCAAGGATATAAAACTAACACAATGTGATATATCCTACCAAAGAGATATACAATATGATATATGCAAGGATATGTAACTAAGGGTGATATAAACATAAACAAGATAGTGGATCATATAAATAATGAGCTATGGACAATGGCGATATAAGATATGAACATAAATATGAATGAACGCCAAAGCACACTCAAACAAGCAATATGATCACGGAGTTCGGACCTTCCGTCCTACGTCTCCGCTCCCCACTCCCGGGGAGAAATCCACTATCACAACCGGGTTTTCTACGCTCACCCGAATAACGTTTACACCTCACAGTGTCGGTTTTCAACGCTCACCGATCAACGTTCACACTCACCCTCACAATGTCGGTTTTCAACGTTCACCGATCAACGTCCACTCCTCACACTCGGTTTTCTAGTTCACCGAAAACTTCACAACACACTCTCGGTTTTCTAGCTCACCGAAAACCTTACAACACTCACAATGTAACAAATATAAATTTGTTCTCTACAATAGATGAGAACTCAATTAAGCACAACTCAATGTTACAATCTCTCACAACCCTAATATACTATGTATGCAAATACAATAAGCTCAAAGTGGGTGTGTGTAACAATGAGTGAAATCAAAATCAAACTAAACTCAAATATAAAATCTAGCTTAAGAACAATGATAATCAAACAAGTATATAAATGTAAAGCTAGAGTTTGAGTTTAGAAAACTTCTCAATTTGATAACAAGAGATGGAGGGATGATAGTTGGAAGCTCAAACTTCAATAGATAATCTCCTCAAGCTCTTGTGGAATTTGATTCACCAAAACAAACTCTCAATTTGCTTAAAAGCTTTTTAAACACACTTAAACCAAACTAAAACCCTTGTTAAAAACTTTCTTAAACTTGATTAAAAACTCTCTTGGATTAGTTTGAAAAGACATCAACAATGGGGTATATATACCCTCTCAAACTTCAGCCAAAAACCTGAGCAAAAGACAAAACAGCCCCAAGGCAACGGTCAAAAAACTAGCCGTTGGAAGCAGAAAAATCACTCGTCGCCCCAAAACAAAATGACCAAAAACCCCAGCAAACAGCTCAGAGAAAGAGCCGTTAAAAGACAACGGTCATATTGTCGGTCGACCGAAAATCCCGTCGGTCGACCGATGAGAGCAAAACCACGAAGAAAACTTTCTGGATCATCGTCGGTCGACCGGTGTGGTCGACCGATGGAGTTTTTCGGTCGACCGGACCGGTCGACCGACAGACTCTCTGTCGCCCAGTGAGAATATGAACTCATGTTCGGTCGACCGGTGCGGTCGACCGAAATCTGACATATTCAAAAACTGTTTTGCTGATTTTAAAACCCTGTTTAAAAATATCAAATAAATTCAGAAAAATGTAAAACTTTGGGGAATGATTGTAGACATGATAATACACATGCTACAAAAACTGGTTTTCTAAAAAGACTTCCCAAATGAGAAATATCATCATTTTGCAAAATAGTCCAGAACATGAAAATGTAAACATATGAATCTTGACATTTTAGCTTAACCATGTTTTGAAACATTACAAAATGATTTTGTAGACTTAATAAAAGATGTATATGATTATTGTTAAGTCTATAAACCAAGAAAACAATATTTTCACAAATACAATAGAAAGTAAAACGTATGAGTATGTATATGAAAATATATTTGTTTCATATCTATGAAATTAAACCAAAACAACTTATCCACATAGAAAACAAGCATGTATACACATTTTTTGGAATTTATTTGTAAAAACTTTGTTTGTGGATAAAACTAAAAACCAAGATGTATATGTATATAACTATATATATATATACTAAGAAACTAATAAATGTGTGTGTGAATATAATATCGAGCTTAGAGTATATAACACACATAATATAAACCTATACTAAATATACCCAAGCTTGATCTTGATCTTCATTGTAGCTCAACTTGGTACACATGCGGATGAAGCTTGAACTTGATCTTTAACTTTGAATTTGCAAGGCTTCACCGACATTCCGCCAATCTCCTTTGGATATGATCGTTGAAGCTCTATTCCATCCATCCTCCAACAACGTTGTTTGTCTACAATAAATACTAAAACACAAATACTAGACAAACAACATTAGTGGTAAATTGTTTGTTAAACATCATCAAAACAAGAAGGCCAACACCCACTGGGGGGTGCGTGTGGAAGACCAAGAGCCCGTTAGGGTTCCACCCTCACGAAGGCGTGGTTCCAAACGTGCGACTCCCGATAACACCAACAAGACTCTAGAAGAAAATGTGTCTGTCAAACGATAATATTACATCTGGAAATCCAAACCAATAGCTGATAGGTTGTTCTAGCCACAACGCCGAAGAGTTGTACTATCGAGCTGGGGGTACGAATAAATCTCGAAAGAGAGGTATCCTAGAATCGGTCTCTCACTATCCTTGTGAGAGGCTTATCAATGCAGTATTATCAGAGTGTAGCTACCCTAAGACTGCTCCACAGAGGGTCTCAGTATTCCAAAGGCTTTCCATTAAAGCGTCAAAAACACAAATCAAGATGCTCCCACAAAAGAAGATTGATCATTTAAGATGACAAACTCCCAGAAATCACCATCAACATGGCTGACAAAAGAAAGTCTATGTTCACTTGGAATAACGCTAATCTCAACTTTTCTTTGGGAAGAAAAGTCGATTTAGGAAGAGACCAACGAGTGTCTCAGCTCAAGTTAGAAGCCATCAAACATGGGGATTACCCGAAGATGCATAAAAGACTATCTTCAGAAGATGAACTTTCGGATACTTGCTCCGTAATCGCCTCCAACGATACAATTTCTAACATGGGGCGAGCTCAAGAAGTATTCATGATCACTACCGAACAAGTGGCTCAACTTCTTTAAAAAGCCTTGGCCAAACAAAAAGAATATTTTAAAATTGAAATGAAGATGGTCGTGCAGCGGGTCAATGATTTACATGCTCAACAACTTCAGGAGTTGTTAAATCAGCATGGTTAATCCAGTTGTCACCACACTACCAATCAGGTAGATAGCGACTCAGAGGTAGAGGAGACTATCAATGCTGATGCTCTTCCTAATGACAAAGATACTGTAGATGACCCCAATAATAATACCAACACTGGGGGTGGCCCCATCACTAATGACAACGCTGAGGGTGATCCTATCATTCGTCCTCAAATTTGCCCGAAGAAAGATACATGCTATGACGAGATGATGAAAGAGCTAGAGAATAAGGTTAATGCCTTAATGTCCACTCAAGAAGTAAAAACGAGTATTCCATGCCCGTATCCAAGAGAGTGGGATTCCATCTCGTACCCAATAAAGTTCACCCTAATTAACTTCACGCCATTCGACAGGAGAGGCTCTCTCACTCAACACTTGATCTATTTCAAGTCTCATCTAGGAGTGATCTCCGGGAATGAACCACTGATGATCCGGTCATTCGTAGGCACCCTTCGTGGGGACACCTTTGATTGATATCAACATCTCAAGCTAGGAAGCATCAACTACTTGGACAATATGGAAAGTTTATTCCTCAGAAATTTCTTTGATGACACTGAAGTGTCAATTGGAGCTCTTCTGGATGAGAAGTAGAAGAACGGAGAGTCTGTTGACACCTTCGTCAAACACTTCTGAAACAAGGCGATGAACTGCCGAGATCCGGTCACAAAAGAGTTTATACTCCAAACCTGCCATCATAATCTCTCCCTCGATATCCTCGAAGTCATGGGGGTTGTCCTCTTAACCACCTGGAAAGAATTAAAACTACATGAAGAACAGGTCAGGCGCTTCCTCAGAAGAAAGAAGGCCAAGAGAAGCCAGCTAACAACACCTATGGTTGTTGTTGATGTTAATCAAATGTCACAATAACAACCTCAGAAAGAGTGAAGGACTCCAGATTCGAGACTCCAAAAAGAGTACTCCTTCCGGGATGAGGAAGTTCCAGCCATCTTGAATACCTCCTCGCAAATGACAAGATCGAACTACCGCCTATTAAAGATTAGGAAGGAGCTAAGAGGATTATAGATCCAAACTATTGTGCGTACCACAGAAGGGTTCTTCATCCCACTAAGGCTTGCTTTGGCCTCAAAAACAAAATCCAAGCCTTAATTGACTCCGACATCATAACGACAAAACAAGCCAAATGAGAACGATGTAGACTCCGATGAGTATATGAGTATAAACTGCTTCTCCATCAACTCTGATGAGTATATGAGTATAAATTGCTTCTCCATCAACTCTAAAGAGTATACGAGTATAAACTGCTTCTCCATATACTCCAACAAGTTATATGAGTATAAACTACTTTTCAAACCTCCAACTGGTACACGAGGCTAATTGTTCCCTACCTTTGATGGGAAGTTCCTAGAGAATACTACATATAGTATTCTTAAGGATAATCCAAAACCAATAAATTCTTAATCATATTAAAGAATGATTAAGAACCTCCCACTTTGGCTATTTAATCATTTTCGAGATGATTAAAACCCTTCCACTGTGACTGTGGAGTGCTTAATCCCTCACTGATCAAATCAATTAATGGTGGGTCCACTAAAAATTATTTCTGGTTTAATCCACTCAAACTCCCGCTATGTCTGTACACTCAACACTTTCATTGTTAGAGTCTGGACATAGTATTGAAAGTTTTAAACCCCATTGTGTTAAGGTCCTTGCAACTTGACATCAAAAACTCCCACTGTATTGACACAATGATTTGTGCAAATTGACACTCCCACTGTTATTTGTACCACCTCACTCCTATCTTGTCAAACCTTTAAACAGTTAGGACCACAACCAAAATCCCATCTCGATTCCTTCCATGAACGAGAGGTCTACAAATTAAATGATCAAAGCTTTAAATAGTTAGGGTCATTCCAATCCCATCTTGGTCAAACATTTAAACAGTTAGGGCCAAAGCTAAAATCCCCTCTCTCTCGATTCATTCCATGAACAAGAGATCTGTTTTCAAATTGAATGATTAAACCTTTAAACAGTTAGAGTCATTCCAAACCTCACTCAGTAAAACCTTTAAACAGTTAGGGCCAAAACCGAAGTTCCCTCTTGATAAACAAAAGACCTCCACCCCCATCGGGCTATCAAACCTTTAAACAGTTAGGATCATCTCAATCTCTCCTCTGATCAAACCTTTAAACAGTTAGAGCCAAGTCTAGAATTTTATCTTGGTAAAGGAGAAATCCCCCTTCAGATTTGATAATCAAACCTTTAAACAGTTAGGGTTATCTAAATTTTTTCGATTCTTAGAGTGAAGATCCCACTTTGAGTTTCTCTTGCAGTAGGAGATAGAATATAGAATTCTTCCTCTCTAGCATCAGGTTCATCTTTGCCCTAAAAGAAGACACAATCTCTTAACATCAAATCCATGCTTCACACGCATGGAGGATTTTATCTCGATTCCTAAATAGAGATAAGTCTGTATTTAATACATGTTGTCGGTGGTCTGTTCCCGTGAAAATGACCAAGTCTACGTATTCGATATCATAGCACTAAAATCAATACTTTTTATGCATGTGAGACTTTATCTTGATCCCTAAATAGAGATAAGTCTGCATCTAACACATATTACGATTAGTCTTTTGCCATGAAAAAGATACTAGATTCCATGTCTAGGGGATATTATCTCGATCCCTAATTAGAGATAAGCCTATGCCTGACACGCGTTGCCGGTTAGTTTTTTATCGTGAAAAAGACACCAGAATTCATGTTTGAGGGACATTATCTCAATCCCTAATCTGAGATAAGTTTACGACTAACATGCGTTGCCGAGTGGTCTGTTCCCGCGAAAATGACCAAGCCTATGTATTCAATATCATTGCACCAAGTCTAAGAGAGTTTATTCTCTTAGCGCAACGTTACATGTGGAACAGACTTAAACAATCTGCATGCTAACCCGATTCAAACGGTAGTGGGTAAAGGCACTTCAAACCCGTTGATGGCTGAGGGTTTACCAAAAATCCTATGAGTATTATGCTTATCTATTCTAAATGGAATGGGTAATCATAATAAGGGACAAAAGTGACTAATGCATCAGCTTCACCAGTTGGTCTCTGTTTGCGTCAAAAGTTGGTTTTGTTGTGGAATTCATTATATCTTCGGTCGATTACAATAAATTCAAAAGAAATAGTCTTTTTATAAGACCTCTTTTACACAAAAAAGAGAAAATTACAACTTTTTAGAAACAAACGCAGGATCGTTGTTTGGATCGCTGCTTGCGTGGGATTTTTGCCTGTGCCGGGAGCGCTTTGACTCGTGGACTACCAAATCACAGATTCTGATTGAATCGTGAGGGGTTTAATGATTCTTCCTTCGTTTATCAAAGTGAGAATTTGAAATGAGATCTTATCAAAGTAAGATAGTCGTTCTTCTTAAGATCAAGTCAAAGCTCGAATCTCAAGGAATGACCAGAAGCTCAGGAACTCTGCTCTCTCTGCTCCAAAGTGCTAAAAAATGATCATCCCCCCAAACAAATGATCACAGGGGGGTATTTATAACCCCTGGACGAATAACCACTTCCGAGACAGTGTTTGCTGTCTCGGCGGTCGAGACAGCAAAGACTGTCTCGGGTTCCGAGACAGTAAACACTGTCTCGGAAAACCCAACTGCACAGTGGTTTCTGTTTGGGCTTGTATGATCTCCCATGACTTAGATACTGATGTTTATCACCTTCTCTTTGTCTTGAGTGGTATTTGGATGTCTGTAAGCATTTTTCGACGTCTACAGAGAGCAGCGTTTATCGTCTTCTCTTTGCTTTGAGTGGTATTTGGATGTCTGTAAGATTTTTTTGACGCCTACAGATACCCCCTCCAAAGTATTCCAGACTCATTTTTGTATAGAGGAGTCTGGGATACTTTGGATAAGATGGGTCTAACTTTTAATCCTTTCAATACTTGATTGAGTAGATCGTACGGAAGGACCCATAAATGGCTTCAACTCTTGATTTCTTCATCTTTTAGCCTACTCAGTGCTTTGTAGAATAGCTAAAATTCCTTCGGTGCTGCGTTTATCACGTGACCGTCGTCGAAGTTTTGAATTAGAACTGCTATTGAAGAGTGGAGAGATAGTTTATACTCATATACTTCATTGGAGTGTTCGGGAAATAGTTTAACCTCATATACCCGTTGGGAGGTAATCAGGTTATTCTTAAGAATATTCTGAGTAATATTCTCCAGAAACTTCCTGTTGAAAGTAGGGAAACAGTTTAGACTCGTGTACCTATTAGAGTATCTTGGTCTCTTTTTTGTTGGTAGAGATGAACCCGATGATGGAGAGGAAGAATTTTATATTCTATCTCCTGGTCTCTTGTTTGTTGGTAGAGATAAACCCAATGTCGGAGAGGAAAAATTTAATATTTTATCCCCTGGTCTCTTGTTTGTTGGTAGAGATGAACCCGAAATCGGAGAGGAAAAATTTTATATTCTATCTCCTGGTCTCTTATTTGTTGGTAGAGATAAACCCAAAATCGGAGAGGAAGAATTTTATATTCTATCTCCTGGTGCAAAGGAAACTCGAAGTGGGATCTCCACCTAGAGAATCTGGATTGGTTTGAATAATCCTAACTGTCACAAGGTTTGATTATCCAATTCAAAGTTGGACCTTTCGTTCTCAAAATGAATCGAAAGGAGATTTTGGCTGTGGTCCTAACTGTAGTAAGGTTTGACCAAGTGGGAGTTTTGAGGTGATCCTAACTGTAGGAAGGTTTGATCACTCGATTTATGGGCCTCTCGTTCATTGAAGGAATCGAGAGGGGATTTTGGCTTTGGTCCTAACTGTTTAAAGGTTTGACCAAATGGGCAGTGAGACGATCCTAACTAAAGGTTTGATCGTTCAATATGTGGACCTCTCGTTCATGGAAAGAATCGAGAGGGGATTTTGGTTTTGGTCCTAACTGTTTAAAGGTTTGACCGTTCAATTTGTGGACCTCTCGTTCATGGAACGAATCGAGAGGGGATTTTGGCTTTGGTCCTAACTGTAGTAAGGTTTGACTAACTGTTTAAAGGTTTGACCAAATGGGCAGTGAGACGATCCTAACTGTTTAAAGGTTTGATCGTTCAACTTGTGGAACTCTCGTTCATGGGAGGAATCAAGAGGGATTTTAGCTTTGGTCCTAACTGTTTAAAGGTTTGACCAAATATGAGTTTTGTGAGGGAAGATTGATCTAAAGAAGTGATCGAATCTCACCTCAGCAAGAGAGTATTCGGAAATCACCATGGGATATAATGTTTATCACTTTGTTTGTAATGATCAGGTTATCCCTAAGAGAATTACATATAGCATTCTTCCGAGAACTTCCCGTTACATGAACCATCCACCCCCAGCTTCCTTCGCGAAACTGGGTCTAACATTAAACTGAGTTACATGACTGGGTTATCCTTAAGAATATTGCATGTAAAAAAATTCTCCAGGAACTTCCCGTCGAGAGTAGGAAATAGTTTAGACTCATATACCTATTGGAGTATCGATGAGCAGTTTATACTCGTATACTCTTTGGAGTGATGGAAAACAGTTTATACTCGTGTATCCAATGGAGTTAAGGAGAACAGTTTATACTCGTGTATCCAATGGAGTGTGAGTCTTTACTTGGCTTGTTTCGCCGTTATGACGCCAGAGTCAATTAAGGCTTGGATTTTGTTTTTGAGTCCGAAGCAAATCTCGGTGGGATGAAGAACCCTTCTGTGGTACGCACAGTAGTTTGGATCCGTAACCCTCTTAGCTCCCTCCTGATCTTTAATAGGTGGTAGCTCGATCTTGTCGTTGGCGAGGAGGTATTTCAAGATGGCTGGAGCTTCCTCATCTTCGAAAGAATACTCCTTTTGAAACCTCGGATCGGGAGTCACGTTCCCAGTGACTGCATATGTCATCGGTCGGCTTCTCTCAGCTTTCTTTCTTTTAAGAAAGTGTTCAGCTTGTTCACCACGCATTTTCAAATCTTTCCAAGTTTTGGATGGTACGACCCCCAGGGCTTCCAGGACATCGATAGAGAGATTATTGTGGTATGTTTGCAGGATGATCTCCTCTGTAACAGGATCTCTGCAATTCATTAACTTGTTACGGAAGCGCTTGACAAAATTGTTGACTGACTCTCCGTCTTTTTGCTTCTCATCTAAAAGGGATCCAATTGATACTTCAGTGTCGTCATCGAAGAAATTGCTGAGGAACAAACTTTCCATGTCATCCCAGCAGTTAATGCTTCCTGGCTTGAGATGTCGGTACCAATCGAAGGCGGGCCCACGAAGGGTGCCAACGAATGACCGGACCATTAAAGCCTCATTTCCAGAGATCATGCCCAAATGAGACTTGAAATAAATCAAGTGCTGAGTAGGCGAGCTTTTCCCGTCAAACGATGTGAAGTTAATCAAATTAAATTTTGCCGGGTACGGTATTAAATTCCATTCTCGTGGATAGGGATACGGAATACTCGTCTTCTTTACTTCCTGAGCCGTCATCAAAGCGTTGATTTTATTTTCAAGCTCTTTCATTTTATCGTCATCGTCTATGACTTCATTCGAAGGACGTTGAGGAGAATGAGTTAGACCACCCCCTGTAAGAGGTGCTATGGAACCACCCCCAATATCGTTATTGGGAGGATGCGTTAAACCACCCCCAGCGTTATTGCTATTGGGAGGTGTATCAGCCATAATGACTTCATCCACTTCTGGATCATTATCATCTGCTATATTCTGAGTGCGGCGGCTAGATTCAGCTCGCTGACTGGACTCAGGAGGTTGAGGCCGTTGAGTTAGCAATTTTCTCACTTGTTGGATAGCTAACTCCATCTCTGTCTTCATTTCAGCTCTAATTTCTTCACGTTGCTTCGTTGGAGCTTCTTGAAGCATTTGAGCAAATTGATCAGAGGTGATCGTGAGTACTTCTCTGGTTTGTCCTATGCTAGATATTGTAGGCGTCAAAAAATACTTGCAGACATCCAAATACCATTCAAAACAACATGCGAGAACAATTTACTCGTCATCAGGCAACACAAGGTGGCGCGGCAACTCATGGTGTCGCGGCTAAGGCGCGACAGCATATAGTGCCGCGGCTTAAGCGCGACAGCTTGTCGTGTCGCGGCTTGGGCGCTGCAATCTAGGGTGCCGCGGCTATGTTAAAGGAGTGTTGCAGCAGTTACGAAACAGTTATATGATGATTTTTGAGGCCCACATGGCAGCATACCAGAAACAGAACGTGTGCTGACGTGGACAAGCAGTTAAACCACGAAAAAAGGTGGTTAAAAGTCGTGGGAGAGCGGTTTTAAGCACGATCAAACGTGCTGATAACTGCCTCTTCGGCCGCGGCAGCTTACACTGCCGCGCCAATAGCCGCGGCAGTGTAGACTGCAGCGGCCAAAGAGAAAACGGCCAGTCAGTTATTTCGCCTCCGTTTCAACTGTGGTGCACTGAGAGCCCTATAAATACCTCCCTAGGCACGAATTAAAGGGAGGAGAGCATTTTTGGAGCAGAAGATACTCGAGTCTTTGGTGATTTTGAGAAAGAAAGAGAGAATTTTCACCCTCTGACAAGCATCATTTGGTGAATCCTAGAGATCTAAGCTCAGACTTGATCTTTGGAAGAACGGACATCTTACATCGATAAGATATTCGTTTTCAAATCTTTACTTCGATAAACGAAGGAGAGATCCTTAAACAACCTCTCGATCTACGAATCGGTGGTCCACGAACTAAAGCATTCCCGGCACAGGCAAAGTCCCACAAAAGCAGGAGTTGATAAACAATTTCTGTGTTATTTTCTCGAGAGTTGTATTTTCTTTTATTTTCATTGTAATTCTTTGTAAACGATCGAAGTTTTAATGGAATCTGCAATGGAAACAACTTTCGCTGAAAACAAACTGGCGACCACAGTGGGAGCCAGCGGCCTCGCTGCCGAGGCCGCAGTGTCGCAGCCGATTAAGATCATCGTCACCGAAGAGATCGAATATGAATTCGATCAGGCAAAATACGAGGAGTATATGTCATCCTCGTCATCAAAATCCTCCTCACCCCGCAAGTGCAGGAAGATTTCTTCTCCCAAGAAAGTTCCCGAGTCTTCAGTTCCAATGAAGACCGCAGGTAGAGATTCTTGCCAAGTCATTGCAAAAGAATCAACCTGCGACATCTCTGTTCCGAATGACCCTTCACCAGTTCAAGGGTCCTTAAACCAAGATGCTCCGGTATTGACAAAGAGAGCTCGTCAGAGACAACGTCAACGCCGCGCTCGTCAATTGGCTAAGGCCATGCAACAGACCGACGGGGTCCATTATTACACGGACCTAAAGTCGAGGAATCAAAAGATGGTTCAGTTGCCCCAAAGGCAAAATAATCACATCTCTGCACAGCTTACGACAGAGGAATGGACTCTGGTCAAAAGAGCCCGTTCTACCCTGAAGGAGCGTATACAAAGGCGTCAAGCAAAAGCTGCTCACGCTCGTGCCCTTCGTCAACAAGTGCAGGAAAACAAAAAGGAAGTGGTAGATGGAAAACCACAAAAGAACTGTAGAGTTTGGGTTCCCAAAAACGAGAACACCCAAAGAATACAGAGGAAGTCAGTCTTCAACCGCGGCAGCACAGACTGTCGCGGCTCATCATATAACCGCGGCAGCACGTACTGCCGCGGCTCATCATATAACCGCGGCAGCCCATACTGCCGCGGCCCATCAAACAACCGCGACAGTTATGGCTGCCGCGGCAAAGAGAAGGTCAATGAAGACCCCATTTCAACTCCTTCAGCATCCGTCCCAAGCCCGTCTGCTGCGTCACCAGTGAAGATTCAGGACAAGCCGGACATATTGAAAGTCAAACTCACAGAATTAGATCTCCTTAGTTTGGCATTTGATAATCAGGGCAAAGCCCCAACCAAAGAGCAGTCAAACCCAGCAAGTAAACCCTTAGTGGTTTCTTATACAGGGGGTCGTAAACATCCTCCTGTCAGAACTGCACAAGTCCAGAACGAGAGAATACCAGTTCATTCTCGTCTAGGACCGATGATGACACCATTCCCGCAAGGGGGTGGATTTAAAAATCCAACCTTGGATCGCTCAGAAGCGACAACAAGTCGTCCTGCGCACGTTAACAAGGTTCAGAAGAAAGAGATAGGTTGCTCAAATCGTAACAACGATGAGCTGTACTATCAGAAAAATAACTCAAGAAAAAGAGTTGTACAAGAAAACGAGTCTCACTGCTCCTGTGAGAGACTCATCAAGGCAGTGCTGACAGAATGCGGATGCTCTAAAGCGAATTCAACAAGAGTCTCCGTATTTCAAAGACTTTCAAGTGAAACGTCAAGACCCAAGATGAGACGTTTCAACAAGAAGAAACCGGCAGTCCGACAAGATGAGTTCCCTGAGGTCACTATTAATATGACCAACAAAGGGAAGCAAAAGTCAGTCAATCCCGACCCTGATTTCTCTCCAGGGGGGAGAGTTGAGCGGGGTCTTTCTCAAAGGATGGCGCGGTTACAAAGAAGAGCCAACCTACGACGAGACTACAGGAAAATGCACGAGGGGCTATCTTCAGATGAAGAAATGTCAGATACTTGTTCAGCCATTGCATCGGACGATACCGCATCCAGTGTTGGACAAGCCAGAGAATCATTTGCAATTACGCCAGACCAATTGGCTCACATGCTGCAAGAAGCATTGGCTAAACAACGCGAAGAAATCAGAGCTGAGTTCAAGACTGAGATGGAGTTGACTATGCAGCAAATGCGGGATTTGCAGGTTCAGCAACACCAACCGGAATCAAGCCAAAGAGCGGAATCCAGTCGGCGTAATGAAGAGGATGAGACGATATTTGAAGATCATCCTCTAGATAAAGACAACTCCGGAAGCGATCCGACCAAGTCAGCCACTCAACCTCCACAGATCTATTTGAAGAAAAGCGAGGAAGAGGACAAGAAGATGCACGATCTTGAGAGCAAAGTCAACGCTTTGATGACGGCTCAAGAAGTGAAGAAAACGGGCATTCCATACCCGTACCCAAGGGAGTGGGACCTGATTCCTTACCCCCAGAAATTTAATTTGATTAACTTTACTCCTTTTGATGGCAGGGGTTCACCAACTCAGCACTTGATTTATTTTAAGTCGCATCTCGGCGCAATATCCGGGAACGAAGCCCTGATGGTTCGGTCATTCGTGGGGACCCTTCGCGGGCCTGCCTTCGATTGGTACCGACGTCTTAAGCCCGGGAGTATCACTAGCTGGGAGGATATGGAAGAACTATTCCTCACCAACTTCTTCGACGACGACACAGAAGTCTCGATCGGCACGTTGTTGGACGAAAAGCAGAAGGACGGGGAATCTGTTGATGTCTTTGTCAAGCGATTCCGGGACAAAGCAGTGAACTGCAGAGATCCACTTACTGAGGAATTTATTCTACAAACATGTCATAATAACCTGTCCTTGGATGTATTAGAAGTGGTAGGGGTTGTTCACTCTAAGACTTGGAAAGAATTGAAAATGAGGGGTGAACAGGCTGAGCGCTTTCTCAAGAGAAAGAATTTGGAGAGAGGTTTGCCACCAGCCAATAATCAGAATCAGAAGCAGAACTTTAATCCTCGAGGCAGAGGAAGAGGGTCGGTGGCCGCTGTCGATGCACATCAAACGTCACAACAGCCACCGCAGCAACAACCGCAACAATCATCCTTCCAGTTGGCGCCAAACCAGAATCAACAGCCTTCGAAGCAGTTTAAGAATTCTGAGCCCAGATTCCCAAAGGAATACTCTTTCAAAGATGATGAAGTTCCGGTCATCTTCAAATACTTGTTAGAGAACAACAAGATCAAGCTTCCACCGGTCACAAACCAAGAAGAAGCAACGAAGATCAATGACCCAAAATATTGTGCATACCACAGAAGGGTCCACCATCCTACTAAGACATGTTATGTCTTAAAGGATAAAATACAAACATTAATTGATGTTGGTATTGTGACGCCGAAGCCAAAGGAGAAGAAGGTAGGCGCAAACGCGGTCTCTATTAGCTTCGGATCGGTTCCTTTGTCCTGGTTTCAAGCCGAGCCAGTATCAAAGGTCAAGATGCAAACCATCAACGATGACCCTCATGGACAGCGCCAGAAGGGGCTCGTATCTCACACAGCCCCCAACGGCGAAATCCTTTGGGTTCATCCGGATTTGCTTGAAGATGAACAGTGGACGACACCCACATCAAAGAAGAAGTCAAAAGGCAAGGGAAAGGAGAAGTCCTGCTATGGAGCCTCGGCGATTCCCGAGAAGAACGATGAGGATATAGCAGCTTTATCACTTTCTGATGGAGAACAGGAAGTTTTTGCTACAAGAAGTGGAAACGAGTACCATTATAGGTATCCGGAAACCTCAGATCCAAATGCCAAAACTCTTACGGAGCTGGGGGTAGCCATAACTCCACCAGTAGCAGCTGAAAAACCTCAGAAAGTTGTTAAGCAAAAAGAAAAAGAACCTCAACACAGAGAGGTTCAAATTCCGAAGCAGTCTCGTTTTAGTCGACCGATTGGACGAGACAAACCGGAAAGCTCGAACGCACCATATCGTTTCGACGTTATGGCTCAGCTGGCTAATATCCCAGCAAGAATCACATTGTACGAGTTGCTGCGCCTCTCAAAAGAAACCAGAGAAGCTTTACAAGAAGCTTTGGCTGATTCTGAAGTATTCTTAACTCAGGTCAAGCCAGCTCCTGAAGAGCCAGAATCGTCAGTGCAGCATTGCAATCTGGCAGCCACCAAATTTCCTTGCATTGCTTTCACAAAAGAAGACATGCAAGTCAGGAATTCAAAGCATGATAGACCGTTATATTTTACTGGATATATCGGTTCGAGCATGGTTAACCGGATCCAAGTCGATCCGGGTTCCGCTGTTAGTATCATGCCACTTCGTTTGATGTACCACCTCGGAATTCCCGCCAGCAAGTTAGCCTCCACTGGAACGGTTATCTATGGTTTCAACACAAGCGGGTCACGACCGTTGGGAAAAATCCGGGTGAAGTGTCAACTCGGAGATCTGAAGTCTGAAGTCACCTGCTATGTGATCGATGCGGAGACTTCCTATAACTTACTGTTGGGTCGCCCATGGATCCACGGTAATCTTATAGTTCCCTCCACCCTCCATCAGTGTTTGAAATATGTCGACACTAATGAGGAGGTCAAGACGGTGGTCGCGGATAAGCAACCATTCAAGGGGTTAGAAAATTACTTTACTGACTCCCTTCTTTATGGTGCTGAGTCCGAAACTGAACCATCGGCCCATGGCACGGACAGCGGAGAAGAAGCTGATACCGAAGCCGGGCTCGATTATAGTGAAGGTCTTGTACTAAATGACATTGAACCTCTTGTAATCGATCTTGACGGTGATGAATCGTCGGACGAAAGTTGTAACTGGCAGCTTGCCGATGAAATAATAAATCATGATTTAGAGTACTCGCATTGTCTTGATGATGTAATGCAGAAATTGTACGACGACTCTAGTCTACATATGCCACTTCGTTCGTCTTGTACGGCGACGAAACACCTCCAAAGCTCATCTGGAACAACTATGATCCTACCCGCAAAGGCAGGGGGTGAAAAAGAGATAATCTTTGGAAAAGGGGAATCATCCCCCACTCCAGATCATTTCTTAGATAGTAATTCGGATGAAGAAAAACCCGGGCGACACTTCTCTCGGTATAGTTCTCAAGCGAATGATTATATGATGAGTCGAGGCTATGACCTTTCACTTGGTGAAGGCCTTTATTTTGGTCAAGGTATTAGGGTTCCACCCCGTTCTACCTATGTACCAAAAGGAAAACCAGATAATTACTACAGTCGTAATAGAGGTCTGGGTTATGATTCATCCGAAGACGATTATGGCCAACAAATCATTAACCAATTAATAGATAGGAGCGGACATTCATCCGACACTTCAAATTGGGATTCTGACGTGAGCATTGGTGAAAGATTCAAATCCCTAATGTCGAACATGGCGACGGTTGACCCTTCCACAACAGAAGAAGACGATCAGTTACCTGTTTGGGAAGATCCATGGATGCATTACATGAATATCCAATACGGTGATCGATTTGAGCAAAGAGAACCTCCTACCGAGGATAAAGTGGTTCAAGTTAATATGGGTGACGAAAATAATCCGAAGCCTATATTTATCAGCGGTGATCTCCCGCCAGACGAAAAAGAGGAATTAATTGCCCTCGTTAAAGAGTATATCGACGTTTTCGCATGGAACTACGAAGATATGCCAGGACTCGACCCAAATGTAGCAATGCATACCCTTAACATAAAATCGGATGCTAAACCTGTCAAGCAACAACAAAGACGGTTTCGTCCGCAAATTATGGAGGCAATAGAAGCTGAAGTTAAGAAGCTAATTGACTCGGGTTTTGTCAGAGAGGAACAACATCCTGAATGGTTGGCCAATATCGTTCCAGTCCTCAAAAAGAACGGAAAAATCAGAATCTGTATTGACTTCAGAGATCTGAATACAGCATGCCCCAAGGATGATTTTCCCCTACCGATTACGGACGTCATTATCGACAACACATGCGGGTTTGAAAGAATGTCGTTCATGGATGGATTTTCTGGGTATAATCAAATCAAGATGCATCCGGATGATGAAAAGCATACAGCTTTCAGAACACCTCTTGGCGTCTTTTGTTATACCGTTATGCCTTTCGGTTTGAAGAACGCCGGTGCTACGTATCAACGGGCGATGACGAAGATCTTTCAAGAACACCTTAGGAAGACAGTCGAATGCTACGTTGATGACCTAGTCGTTAAGAGTCGTGATAAAAATGACCACATTAACGATCTAAAGACAATGTTCGAGCTTATGAGAACTCATCAGCTGAAAATGAACCCGACTAAATCCTTCCTGGGAATGTCGAGCGGCAAATTTCTTGGATTCGTCGTCACCACAAAAGGTATTCATATTGATCCTGATAAGGTGAAGGCGATAAACGAACTGCAGCCTCCAAGAAATCTTAAAGAACTCAGAGGATTGCAAGGTCGATTAGCATATATCCGTCGGTTTATATCGAACTTGTCCGGAAAATGTCAACCGTTTTCCAAACTCGCAAAGAAAGGCGTGTCGTTCATTTGGGATGAAGCATGTCAGAAGGCATTCGAAGATATCAAGAAATATCTAGCGAATCCACCTATTCTCGTTGCACCGAAATCGGGCAAGCCGTTTTTGATTTATGTCAAAGCGACGAGCCATTCGTTAAGTGCCTTACTTGCACAAGACGACGATAACGGTCACGAGCAAGCTGTGTATTATCTGAGTCGTACATTGGTAGGAGCTGAGTCTCGTTATCCGATGATTGAGAAGGAATGCCTCGCTTTGGTATTCGCGATTCAGAAAATGCGACATTATTTAGTCGGACAGACGATTTATGTCATTTCCAACATAAATCCCGTCCGAGTGTTCATGACCCAACCGGCTTCCATGAATTGGCGTTTGGCCAGATGGGCTTTACTCTTATCGCAATATGACTTGTACTTCAAACAGCAGAAATCTGTTAAAGGACGAGCTATTTGCGACCTTCTGGCAGAAAACCCTACGAAGGATGTAGTCGAATTGTACGACGACCTGCCAGATGAAACTCACGAAGTTAATACCACCTCACATCAACAAGTGTGGCAATTGTACTTCGATGGGGCTTCCCGATCAACCAACGTGGCAAGTGCACCCGGATGTTCTAAAATCTCCTCAGGAGTGGGGGTCGTTTTAGTTTCCCCGGAAAAGCACGTCTTGCCTAGAGCATATTCACTGACTGAACCATGCTCTAATAACGTGGCTGAATACAATGCATTAATAATCGGACTTAATTTCGCCAAAGAGCTGGGGGTCGAATACCTTGAAGCTTTTGGAGATTCTCAACTGGTGGTTAATCAAATACGAGGAGAGTATGAAGTCAGAAATCGAGACCTGATTCCATACCACCAGGTGGCCATCGAAATAGCAAGCTCGTTTGAAGAATTTTTCATCGAGTACGTTCCGCGTCTCCAAAATACATACGCGGATGCATTGGCAGCATTGTCAGTATCCTTGGCTCAACCTCCCGAAACAGAGCAATTAATTACAGTGAGGACTCATCAGCTTATTGTTCCAATCTACGATTCGAATGCTAAAGAGGTATACTCAACTGGAGTTGAACCCGAAGTTCGAGATTGGCGTTTTCCTATTATTGACTACGTCTTACATGGTATATTACCTGAAGATGTAAGAGAAAGGGAATCGATTCGGCGAAGAGCGCCGAGATTTTATTACAATGCCACATCGCAAACGTTGTATCGACGAGCTTATGATGGTCTTTTACTTCGTTGTCTATCCAGTAAAGAAGCGGAACAAGCACTCAAAGAGGCACATAATGGGATATGCGGTGCACATCAGCCCGGTCCTAAACTCTGCGACCGACTTAGGAGAATCGGATATTATTGGCCAACTATGGTGAAAGACGCAGTCGATTACGCACGACAATGTGTAGTGTGTCAATTGCATGCAAATTATATGCACATACCCCCTGAATATCTGCATCCTTCGGCGACATCGTGGCCGTTTGAAACTTGGGGAATGGATATAGTAGGTCCTATTTTTCCACCTTCGGTTAAAGGGGACCGTTTCATTCTGGCAATCACCGATTATTTCTCGAAATGGGCAGAAGCAGTTCCACTTAGAGAAGTAAAGACGACCAATGTCATCAAATTTATCAAACACCATATCATATATCGGTACGGTGTGCCAAGGCGAATAGTGCACGACAACGGTCCTCAGTTCGTGAGCAACGCATTCATCAAGTTCTGCGGTAAATTCGGGATTAAAGACGTTTCGTCGACTGCTTATAATCCTACAGCTAACGGATTGGCCGAAGCTTTTAACAAGACTATCATCAAAATCCTGGCAAAATTGGTGAAAACCAATAAGCGAGATTGGGATGACAAACTCGGCGAAGCTCTCTGGGCTTATCGTACGACCGTCCGCACGCCTACCGGAGCCACCCCGTATGCTTTAACGTATGGGTGTGAAGCCGTTCTTCCATTGGAAGTGCAGATTCCTTCTCTCCGTATCGCTCTCGTAACGGGAATGACGACGGAAGAACATCATCAGAAACGTCTCGAGGAATTAGAGATGTTAGATGAGAAACGCTTGGAAGCTCAACAACAAATCGAGTTTTATCAAGCTAGAATTTCTCGGGCTTTCGATAAAAAGGTCCGACGACGAAGCTTTAAAGAAGGAGATCTAGTTCTCGCCGTTCGAAGACCTATGATTCTCACTTCTAAGAAGAAAGGCAAATTTGAACCTAAATGGGAAGGACCGTTTGTGATAGAAACAGTCTATTCGAACGGTGCATATCGCCTGGTTACCCAAGATGGCAACAAATTGATGATGCCAATAAATGGGAAGTTCCTGAAAAAATATTATCCGTAATATATTCAGGATAACCTGTGTAAAGCGGGAAGTTCCTAGAGAATCCTATATAGGATATTTCAGGATAACCCGAGATCAGTTCACTATTTTAAATGAGAAGCTGGTCATTTGAATAATTCATTGTTCTTTTACAACTTTTGTTGAGATGAGATTTAATGATAGTTAATCTTTCCTCAGCAAAACCTTGTAATATAATCATGGAAGATGAGATTTGATGATTTGTAATCTCACGCTATGAAACCCCCATCGGTCGGATTGATCAACGATCATCAGTATGTATCAGTCGACAGATTATTTCGTGTCAAATTCTTATGTTTAAAATCAAAATTTCCCACCGATTAGTTTGTGCAAATCAACAAACTCATTGTTATTTGCACCCTACTCCTATTCCTCACTTGGTCAAACCTTTAAACAGTTAGGACCAAAGCCAAAATCCCCTCTCGATTCGTTCCATGAACGAGAGGTCCACAAATTGAGCGATCAAACCTTCCTACAGTTAGGATCGTCTCAAAATTCCCACTTGGTCAAACCTTACTACAGTTAGGACCACAACCAAAATCTCCTTTCGATTCATTTTTGCGAACGAAAGGTTTACTTTTGAATTGAGTAATCAAACCTTATGACAGTTAGGGTTATTCAAACCAACCTATTTTCTCTAAGTGGAGATTCCACTGTGAGTTTCCTTTTCATCAGGAGATAGAATATAAAATTCTCCCTCTCCGATTCTGGGTTTATCTCTACCAACAAACAAGAGACCAGGAGATAGAATATAAAATTCTTCCTCTCCGATTCTGGGTTCATCTCTACCAACAAACAAGAGACCAGGAGATAGAATATAAAATTCTTCCTCTCCGAGTATGGGTTTATCTCTACCAACAAACAAGAGATTGAGAAATGGAATATACAATTCTTTTTCTCTCCGATTTTGGGTTCGTTGTCCTATATAGGAAATGCAACCTATTCACACTTTGAAATCCATGTTGTTCACACATGGGGGATGTTATCTCTATCCCTTATTAGAGATAAGCCTACATCTAACACATGTAGCCTACATATTCAACAGTGTAGTTCAAAGTCTAAAAGAGTTTAATTCTTTTAGCGCAACGTTATATGTGAAACGGACTTAGATAATTCACATACTAGCCCGATTCAAACGGTAATCGGTAAAGGTATATCAAATCCGTTGATGGCTGAGGATTTGCCAAAAATCCTATAAGTATTATGGTTATTTATTCTAAATAAGAATGAGTAATCATAATAAAAAACCTCAATGAGCAAAAAGATTCAATATAATGAGCAAAAAGGTTCACTATATTGACCAAGAATTTTCAAACAAAGCTACAAACAAAAATATAATGTTCTCCGATTACAAGAGTTTATATTGACTAATTTGATTTTCAAGTTTTGACAGCTCTAACGCATAAGTCTGTTCAAGCTCAGCCGTCAATTTAATTTTGAAAGCTTCTTCATCAACACTTTGAAGCGCGGCGACCTCTTGTTCCTTTTCAGCAATTATTTTATCTTGAAAGTTCAGTTGCTGTAACAGGTCTTCCTCAACATGAATTTCCTGCGTCAACTCAGACTCCAAGACATCAAGAGCATCCTTGGCCATTGCAAGTTCCTCCTCTAAGCGAGCTATTTCCGCTCGACTCGATTTTATATCTCGGCGTAGGTTGACCTTGGCTTGTGTCCTTTTGCCAATATTCACCCTAAGCTGATGACTGTGGGCTCTTAACTGTTGGAGTTCGGAGTTGGCAGATTCTTGAGAATCACGCCACGCTTGCAGCCTGGATTCCATATGAGAAGCGATGTAAAAAGGTACGCCTTTGGTGCGAAGAGTTTGCAGAAGTTCAATATGTTGCCTCAAATCAACCAAATAAGCGGTGACTGAATCGGCTAAGTCGTTATACCCTTCCTCTCTGAACCCTGATATAAAACGCTCAAAAGATTTTTTATAATTCTCAAAATACGATCTTTTGAAGAGAATGCGATCGACCATAGAGTTCAAAAAGGAGATGAAGCCTTGGAGATTAGAGCAGATAACAGACTTGTCCGGATCGTCATCAACCAATAACGCTTGGATTTGAGTTGATAATGATGAAGGAACTGCGAGAAAGTCAAATAAGTCAGTACAGTATATATATATGCATACAAGACAACAAACTAAAGCATACCAAATTCGACGGAAGAACCTTCAGCATGACTTGGTTCGCTCAAGGATGATAATCTGGATTCCTGAACAGTCAAGATTGGTTCAGGAATGGTAGCTGTTGATGCACCCGCTACATCAGGGACTTTTTCAACTAAAGTCTCAGAGGACGGCGGGTCCAAACTAAGAGACTCTTTAAGAGGAGATTCTACAAACAGGAGGATTACAATGAGCATAATGATAATCCGAGCTTGAAACAAACGATAAATGAAACTCACCAATTCTAGTCACAACATCGGCCGATGTACCAACTTCTTCAGTTGGTCTCGCTTTTGTTGCAACTGGACTAATCTGGGGAGTGACAGTGACTTCTATCATCATGGGGTCCATAGGAGTAGAAGGTTGAGGTTCAAGAACTGATGATTGCAAATCAACCTCAGTTCCTGCCCATGGCACGAGTTCACTACCCTCCGGTTGTTCAGATGTTTCGGTGATGATAGTAGTATCAGTTCCAGTAACTGGTCCTATAATTCAAATACTTATATGGTTAATCAAGTTAAAATATATATGTATGCATATATGGAGTTTACAGAATAAAGGTCTTACTTTCAGAAGGACCTGCTTCTGTTGAACCGACTCCAACACTGGATTCCGTGGCTGCACCAGGAGTTTTCCCCGATAATAAGTCGGAGATATACTCATGGTCGCCTTCAGAGAGATTGAAATCGAGGTGATGTTCATTGAATTCCTCGACCTCTGTTGTATGCGTGGTCTCTCCTCCAACAGATTCGTGCATTGTGACATCTACAAAATGTGTTGAGTCGTAAATGACACATAAATTTAGACGAATTTGCTCAAAAAGACAATTAATTTTACCTTCGTTGGTCGGGGCTGATTCGAGAGCTCCACTACTGGTACCTGCTTCTTTTAATTTGACTAAAAGGAGAGAAAGCGCACAGGTCATTAGAGGAGGCACACGGTCCGACTCATTCATTTCTCGGATTTCTCTTCCGAGAGGAGAAAGATCAGTACCTGTGTCCGCAGCTGATGGATCAACGTCAGGAGTGGGTGGAACATCAGCCGATCCTTCCTTCAGAGCATCATGCATTTGTTGGACGAAGCTTGTTTCCTCAATTTCCATACCTCCGGGAGAAGCAGCATCAGCTGGCAATTCTCCTTCCTCTCGACTCCCTGCAGAAGTTGAACATGAAATAAGTTTGAACATCAAAAAAGTGTAAAAGCTATAAAAACAAATCGCTACCTTGTTCATCAGAAGAAACACTACGACCGGATGTCTCTTCTACAGCAGGAAGATGAACGCGCGGTTTAGAAACAGCTTTCTTCTGTTTCTTCAGAGGGCGTGCACCAGAACCTTCATGACGATGTTTGGTGCGTAACTCAGCTCGGGGAGAAACTTGAGTTTGAGCTTGAGTAGAAGTTCGAGATATTTGCCGACGAATGAGAGGCACCATATCCTCTTCATCCTCTTCGTCGCAACTAAGAACTTCTACCGTCATCCGGTTAGGATGTTCCATGACGACTCTTTCCTTACGTTTCTTTGGAGCAGCTTGTGGTTGGGTCGGAGCGACAGAAGGCCTTACAAGTCCTCTATCAAAGAATGAATCGGGAAGGCCAGATACTTCCTCAGAACTTGATTCATTCTCGTCTTCCCCTTCTGAAGTTTCGGTTGCTTCACTATCAAACTCCTCTTCACTATCAACTGGGAGAGCCGGTTCCTTTCCTTTCCTTGATGATTCAGCAGCCTCTTTTCCTCGAGGCGACATCACAGCTTCACGAGGCGGTTCTGTTGCTTGTCGTGGAGCTATTTCCTCCTCTGAGTCTGATATCCTCCTACGTCGAGTGGCAATATTGGTGGCTATCAGCCATTTGCAAAAGAGGAAAGTCATCCGTAGAGGCGGCGTCTCTAAGGGGAGATCAAATTCAACATTGGTGCAGCCGGCAATGCTCCAAAACCAAGCTCTCGCCCCGTCGATAAGTCCACCTCGAAAGCTGAGGTGACGATTCGGGTTGCCGATGTATATCTGATCATACCCGAACTGACGGGCGAATCGACATGGAAGATAGGGTTCGATGTGGCAAACATCCCTTATCCTGAACAACAGATATCCAGGTCGAATATTCATCAACCATCTGAAGCACCCGACATCCAAGATGGTACGATTCTGCCTTGGGTCTTCAGCATCCACTAAGGTAGTGTTGTAAGTACCGGAGAACTGAGGGAAGCAAGGAAAAAATTCCCAACATTTGTGAATTTTAAACTGCCTCGTTATGTCCGGCTCTCGATGTTTGCTCCATTTGCAATTCTCGAGATTTTGCAACAGAGGGACACTGAGATCTACCGTATCAGGAGCCTCCATTAAATCTGGTCGATGAAGTACCAACCAGGCCATTAAGTAAGTATAGGGCAGCTCCAGCTTCGGAACGGACAGGCTGGCGGAAGGTTTCTTTTTCTCCTGGGTAAATGCGGAGATTAGTTGCCGCAATCCACTATGAATATCGGCCACCATAGCGGGAAGCAAAGATAATTTGCGACCTGTAGGAAAAGAACCTTCATGTTCATTCAACCAAATTTCAGAGCCACGGCAAAGTTTGTCTGGATCTTCTACCGAATCTCCGAACAGATAATCAGTCTTCTTCAACGGTTCAGTAGAATCTCGAGTTGGAGTTAGGGGTGAATCAGTCAATAGAGCGCGCAGGGTACGACGACCTCCCTCACGAACAAAAATGCTTACAGACATTCAAACACCACTCAAGACGATATAGAAGAATAATATACACGTCATCAAGCAACATATGGCGGCGCGGCAGGACATGGTGCCGCGGCTATGGCGCGGCAGACCAAGGTACTGCAAAGAAAGGTTGGAAAACAGTTGGACCAAAAAGGCTAACAGACGAGAAAACCTTCACTAAGTAGCCGCGGCAGGTGTTGCTGTCGCGCGTTACCGCGGCAGTATACACTGTCGCGCTCAGGCGCGGCAGTACGAGCTGCCGCGGTAACTGAACAGCGACTCTTGATTTTGAAAAGGCACGAGTTCGACGAATACCCGTGTCTTAACTGTGGTACATGCCTTGATTGAACAAGGTATGTGTTTTGAAGCGTCAATCCCCTCGGTGGGGGATGTCAACTCTTCCCGAATGCCTCTCAACGGAGACAAACGAGGTTATATGCACAAAATCAACAGTTTCAGAGAAGAGAAGTGGAAGAAACTTACCCCCAAAGGATGGAACTGCAGCCTCGACATCCTCAGGTGCTGGTGCCGCTGATTTTCCCTTCGAACCACGAGTCTTCTTTGGAGACATAGTGAGACCGGCCTAAAGAATGAAAAAAAAAAAAATTCGCATAAGATGCAGGGTTTTTGTGAGATCCCAAACAAAAGAACGGAATCGGACCATAAAGCATAAGATGCAGGGGCGATTTTTACCTGGGATTAGAAGAAATCAAGTTAAGAAGAGATCAAAATCAACGAGGAGTCAAAACCCTAGATCTCAAGAAAACCCTAGCACCCGAATAGGAAGAGTTGAAAGAGGGGAAAGCCAGAAAAAATCCCTTTATAGGGTTTTGAAGAGGTTTTCGAACTCAGAGAGGCGGGGAAAGGTGACCCGAAGAAGCCCAAACGTCAGAGTTATAATCTGACTGGCCGAAGCGCTGCGCGGCACTCGACACTGTCGCGCTCGAGCGCGACAGTCTATGTTGCCGCGCTAAAGCGCGACAGTGTAAGCTGCCGCGGCAGCTAACACACCATGGTTCACTCTGGCATGTATAAATACTGTGCATGCACGATAATTCTTCGACGTTTGAACACATACATCTCTTGCTGTATTTGGAATACACATCTGAACACTCCGATGAGTATATGAGTATAAACTGCATCTCCTTGAACCTCCCAACGGGTACATGAGGTTAAACTGTTTCCCGAACACTCCAATAGAGCATATGAGTATAAACTATTTCTCCATTCTTCAACAACAGTTCTGATTCAAGACTTCGACGACGGGCACGCGATAAACGCAGCACCGGAGGAATCTTAGCTATTCTACAAAGCATTGAGTAGACTAAGAGATAAAGAAGTCAAGGATTGAAGCCATTCACAGACCATTCTACGCAATTTCCTCAACAAAGAACTGGAGAAATTGCAGGGAAAGCCTATCATATCCAAAGTGTCCCAGACTCCTCTCTAAAAGAAATGATGAGTCTGAGATACTTTGGAGGGGGTATCTGTAGGCGTCAAAAAATACTTGCAGACATCCAAATACCATTCAAAACAACATGCGAGAACAATTTACTCGTCATCAGGCAACACAAGGTGGCGCGGCAACTCATGGTGTCGCGGCTAAGGCGCGACAGCATATAGTGCCGCGGCTTAAGCGCGACAGCACATAGTGCCGCGGCTAAGGCGCGGCAGCCTGTTGTGTCGCGGCTTAGGCGCTGCAACCTAGGGTGCCGCGGCTATGTTAAAGGAGTGCTGTGGCGGTTATACATTTTTGGAGCAGAAGATACTCGAGTCTTTGGTGATTTTGAGAAAGAAAGAGAGAATTTTCACCCTCTGACAAGCATCATTTGGTGAATCCTAGAGATCTAAGCTCAGACTTGATCTTTGGAAGAACGGACATCTTACATCGATAAGATATTCGTTTTCAAATCTTTACTTCGATAAACGAAGGAGAGATCCTTAAACAACCTCTCGATCTACGAATCGGTGGTCCACGAACTAAAGCATTCCCGGCACAGGCAAAGTCCCACAAAAGCAGGAGTTGATAAACAATTTCTGTGTTATTTTCTCGAGAGTTGTATTTTCTTTTATTTTCATTGTAATTCTTTGTAAACGATCGAAGTTTTAATGGAATCTGCAATGGAAACAACTTTCGCTGAAAACAGATATAGTATCATCCGAAGCAATCGTAGAACAAGTATCCGAGAGTTCATCCTCCGAGAACATTCCTTCTTGCATTCTCTTGTAATCCCTGCGTCTGATGGCTCCTAATTGGAGTCGGGACATCCGTTTGGCAATTCTTGAATTGACTTTTCCTCTCGAGGAAAAGTCGGGATTTGATTCATTTGAATGCCGCTTAGATTTTCCTTTATCAGCCATGTTGATGGTGACTTCAGGGAATTCATTCTCTTGAATAGCAAACTTCTTGCTGAAACATCTCGGCTTGGGCTTTGACATTTTGGTGAAAAGCCTCTGGAACATTGGGACTCTTTGCGGGATGGCTTCTCGTTTGGAGTAGTCATATTCCGACAATACTGCTCTAATGAGTCGTGCACAGGAACAATGAGAGTGAATAATTCTCTTTCAAAATTTATTCACACCCTCAACTTGATAATACGATTCATCGGTATGATTGCCAAAAAATCGTATCGTTTGTTGGCATGACCTCCCAGGTATGACGATGTCTTTTGGTGAATGCGTCTTCTTCTGGGGGTGGAAAACCTTGTTGGCATTCTCAGGACAATTTATTACTGTCTTTGAGCAATCCAAGGTTATGTCGGGAGTCACACATTTCGAACCACCCCCTTGCGGGTATGGAGTCTTAACGGGCTCCGAATGCTAATTTTGCACAACTCCAGACTTTGGAATCCAAACTTTGCAGAGTTTTGGCGGTCCTTCGGCCACCGTTTACCTGTTTCTTTCTCGTCTTTGTTGTAAGAGAGCACGGGCATGAGCAGCGTTTGCACGACGCTTTTGTATACGTTCTTTGAGGGTTGAGCGAGCCCTCTTGACTAAAGTCCATTCGTCTGTTGTTAATTTAGCAGAGATATGAGTAATGGTTGTTGAGACAACTGAACAACTCGATGCCTCCTCGACTCTAGGTCCGCGTGATAACGAACCCCGTCGGTTTGTTCCAAGGCCTTAGCTATTTGACGAGCGCGGCGCTGACGTTGTCTTTGACGAGCCCTCTTCGTCAGTGCCGGTGGGCTATGATTCGATGATTTTTTAACTAGATAAGAGTCATTGTAAGCAGAGGTGTTGTGAGTAAAATCTTTAGCAACAATCAGGCGAGAGTCATCATTTTGTGCCTTCTTTGGCATGTAGGTCTTCCTCAATTGTGGGATCCTCTTATACTTGCGAGACAATGAAGATCTTGAAGAAGATGACGAGAGATATTCCTCAAATTTGGTTTGGTCGAATTCGTATTCGACCATGGATTCAACTGGAATCTTGATCGGCTGCGACACGACGGTCTCGGCAACGAGACCGTTGGCTCCCACTGTGGTCGTCAGTTTGTTTGCATCAAAAGTTGGTTTTGTTGTGGAATTCATTATATCTTCGGTCGATTACAATAAATTCAAAAGAAATAGTCTTTTTATAATACCTCTTTTACACAACAAAGAGAAAATTACAACTTTTTAGAAACAAACGCAGGATCGTTGTTTGGATCGCTGCTTGCGTGGGATCTTTGCCTGTGCCGGGAGCGCTTTGACTCGTAGACCACCAAATCACAGATTCTGATTGAATCGTGAAGGTTCTTCGTTTATCGAAGTGAGAATTTGAAACGAGATCTTATCAAAGTAAGATAGCCGTTCTTCTTAAGATCAAGTCAAAGCTCGAATCTCAAGGAATGGCCAGAAGCTCAGGAACTCTGCTCTCTCTGCTCCAAAGTGCTCAAAAATGATTAGCCCCCCAAACAAATGATCACAGGGGGGTATTTATAACCCCTGGACGAATAACCACTTCCGAGACAGTGTTTGCTGTCTCGGCGGTCGAGACAGCAAAGACTGTCTCGGGTTCCGAGACAGCAAAGACTGTCTCGGGTTCCGAGACAGCAAAGACTGTCTCGGGTTCCGAGAGGGTTCCGAGACAGTAAATGCTGTCTCGGAAATCCTCAACCGCCCAACAGTTTTCTTGTAACTGTCTTCCCACGTTTTACAACTCCGTTATTTTGGCAGTTATCAACGTGATTCTCACCCACGACGTTTCCCACATTCTTAAACAGTTGGTGGCCACGTGTTGGCGGTTACAAAACGGTTTCTGACTTCTTTGAGAGCTGTCTCGTGGATGAGATAGGGAATACTGTCTTGCGGGCGAGACAGAGAATGCTGTCTCGCGGGCGAGACAGAGAATGCTGTCTCGCATGGCGAGACAGAGAATGCTGTCTCGCATGGCGAGACAGAGCAACTGTCTCGCCTGGCAAGACAGAGAACACTGTCTCGCATGGCGAGACAGAGAATACTGTCTCGCCTGCGAGACAGTAAAGACTGTCTCGCGTGCGAGACAGCCCATACTTGTGTTCTTCTGCCTTTTTTGGATGATATCCTTTTTGAACTGTATTCGGATATCTTTCAGCATTTTTTTTTGACGCCTAAAGTCTCATGACTTGAACAGCTAAGCTAACCTCAACTCTAGCCGAAGCTATGAAGATAATAACTTCATATGTTCGGCAACTTCAGAGATAGTATCTATATCAGCACCAACGACTAGTCCTACAATCAAATCTTACACAAAGAGCTCAACCTGGCGAGCATCCGATGCATTCTTAGCTCATTCTTCCCACACTTCGATGAGTCTACGAGTATAAACTACATCTCCTTGAACCTCCAATGGGTACACGAGGTTAAACTGGTTCCCGAAACTCCTAGAAATATACGAGTATAAACTGGTCCTCCCTGCTCCAACACCTTAAGAGCCTAAACCGTGTAGACTCCAGTTGACGTATGAGTATAAACTATGTTTACACTGATCAACGCGTTCCGATGAATGTTAACGCCGAGCAACATGTTGCGATGAAGGTTAACGCTAGCCAATACCTATAATGAAAATCAGCACGTCGACAAATTTTGTCGAAACACGGCTCAAATCAAGTCCAAGCTTCAGGACGAGTCGACACCTCCTGTGTCGACTCGAAAGGCGAAGCCAGTCGACACGAAGCCCGAATAGACGAGTCAACACCTCCTGTGTCGACTCAAAATGAGAAGCCAGTCGACACGAAGCCCGAATAGATGAGTCAACACCTCCTGTGTCGACTCAAAAGGCGAAGCCAGTCGACACGAAGCCCAAATAGGCGAGTCAATACCTCCTATGTTGACTCGAAAGGCGAAGCCAGACGACACAAAGCCTGAATAGATGAGTTGACACCTCCTGTGTCACCTCCTATGTCTACTCGAAAGGCAAAGCCAGTCAACAGGAAGCCTGAATAGATGAGAAGACACCTCCTGTGTCGACTCAAAAGGCGAAGCCAGTCAGTATGAAGCCTAAATAGATGAGTCAACACCCCATGTGTCAACTCGAAAGGCGAAGCCAGTCGACACAAAGCCCAAATAGACGAGTCGACACCTCCTGTGTTGACTCGAAAGGTGAAGTCAGTCGACACGAAGCCCAAATAGATGAGTCAACACCTCCTGCGTTGACTCGAAAGGTGAAGACAGTTGACACGAAGCTCGACCAGACAAGTCGACACCTCCTGTGTTGACTCAAAAGGTGAAGCCAATCGACACAAAGCTAGTCAACATGAAGCCTGACTAGACAAGTCAACACCTCCTGTGTTGACTCGAAAGGCGAAGCCAGTCGACACGAAGTCAGTTGACACAAAGCTCGGCCAGACGAGTTGACACCCCCTATGTTGACTTGACATATCAACTAACCAGACGAGATGATGCCTCTTATGTCGACACAAAAAGCGGTCTTAGTCGACACGCCCCGCGGTATTAGTCGACACGCCATGTGGTATCAGTCGACACAACCTCTGATTCTTTAAGATTGTATGATAATCCCAGGAAGTTCAATCATAATTCAAATATGAATCCCCGATAAAGATAGTCAGTTCAGTGTCAATTCAACAACACGAGTTAAAACCAGAAATACACACACCAACTTCAATTCGAGACTTCGACAACGATAAGACGATAAATGCTGAGCCGGAAGAATTTCAGCTATTTGATAAAATATTGAATAGACTAAAAATCGAAGAAGTCAAGAACTGATGCCAATTGTAGGTCCTTTTATACTGACTGAAGGTTGGACCTATCACATCCAAAGTATTTCAGGCTCTTCTATAAAAGAAACGAGACTGAAATACTTTGGAGGGGGTATTTGTAGGCGTCAAAAATTACCTATGGGTTCCGACACACAGTTCAAGATAAAGAGAAGATGATGAACATCATCTTCCAAGTCAAGGGGAATTATCTAACATTGACAAGTATATGAAACGAGTCGATGAAGCGTACAAATCAACGGAGCGGCAGGATAACGAAAAGATGATTCGGTCGGGAGTTACGTTTCACTCACGAAAGAAAAAGTGTCACTCGTGTCTCATCCACTCCACTTGTGATTCACCTATGGGAGATTGTAGATCTCTTCTCTGGCTTTCCAATGCATGTTGAATCACATCATTCCGAGATCGGACCGGGAAATTAAAAGGAAAACAGTCAAGGCGCGCTAAAACGACGTTTCGACCAAAACTGAGACACATTTTGTGTCTCGGCCAAGGCTGAGACACATCTTGTGTTTTAGCGAAGGATAAGACACACTCAGTGTCTCGGCCAAGGCCGAGACAGACTCTATGTCTCGGCCAAGGCCGAGACACGAAGTCTGTCTCGTACCCTAAAATGTTGTTTTCGCTGCTAACCACCGGGATTTTAGTATATTCTAATCCAAAGCCTCCCCAACTGATTTTAAGCTATCTTATAATGTGGTTAAGTGATTACAACTAAGAATGAGATCAAATCGGTCATTCTTATCCAAAAACCGAGCTTCTGAAGCCTATAAATATGACCCTAAGGTCCTCATTTGCACAGATCCAAAATTCTCGAGCCTTGGCAAAGCCCTGTCAGATTGGAGAGTGAGGAGCATGAATTTCAGAGAGGAGAAAAAGATCTTAGCAAGTTCTTCAGCATAAAGAGGAGAAAATTTGAGAGATCTGCATTTCGTTCATCAATTTTTCTTGAGATCGCACCTAGCTGTGATTCTTGAGAAAAGTGTTTGTCTCGTTGTTGCCGAAATAGTCACTTCAATTTCTTGTCTCCTTTGTGAGGCAACAAAATCTTTATTCGGATCTGATCAGTTGGTGGTCCACGGATAAACCCCGGTACCGGCAAAGATCCCGCATAAGCAGACCAATAAATGATCTCTCTACATGTGTTCTCAGGAAAGTTGTAATCTTTTTTTATTTTCATTGTGTAAAAAAGCCTTATAAAAAGTCTTTTTTTTTAACTTATTGTAACGACTGAAGTTGTAATAAGTCTCTCAATTAACAAATCAACTTTCGACGTGAACATCAATATCTACACTTAACCATCTCGAATGCGAATATTCCCACTCAACTCCTGACTAAGCAGAACTAGTACATCAAGTGAAAAATCCAAACAAGGAACCCTCCATATATATACCATGTGTTCTGAATGATTAGGAGCTAAATGTTAATACCCCATTCTAGCGTTAAATATAAATATGACCAAATCATAAATAAAAGTAAATCACATCAATCAATCAATTTACTTGTTCAAACAGGTGCGGGTAGTCATGATGCATATCCTCTTCGCGCTCCCAAGAAGCATCCTCAGCTCCTTTCTGGTTCCATTGAACTTTTACTAGAGGAAGCACCTTGTTTCTAAGTCTTTTGTCTTCCTTGGCAAGAATACACACTGGAATCTTAATAGTAGTCAAATCATCTTGAATTTCAATCTCTAGCGCGTCTAATACTAGTTGTTTCTCCTTGTCGTGTAGATGCTTTTTAAGTATCGAAACATGAAATACATCGTGTATACTCGACATCGATGGTGGAAAATCTAACCGCTATGAAATGGCTCCAATGCATTCCACTATCCTGAATAGACCAATATACCTCGGAGCAAGCTTCTCCCATTTACCAAATCGCTGAATTCTCTTCATTGGTGATACTTTTAACAACACATAGTCCCCAACCTGGAACTCTAACGGTCGTTGTCTCTGATCTGCATAACTCTTTTGACGACTCTATGATGTAAGAATGCACTCCTAAATCACTGCCACCTTCTCTGTGATCTGTCTCACTAACTCCGGTCCAAGCAATAGGCTATCCTCCGATTCTACCCAACAAATAGGTGATCTGCAAGGCCTCCCGTATAATGCTTCATACGGTGTCATCCTAATAGTTGCTTGATAACTATTATTATAAGCAAATTCAATTAATGGGATGTGGTCCTCCTAACTACCCTGAAAGTCTATGACACATGCCCACAACATGTCCTCCAATACATGGTTAACTCTTTCCGTTTGGCCATTTGTCCGCGGGTGGGAAATACTGGAGTATGATAACTGGCTACCGAAAGAATTTTGGAAGCTCCTCCAAAAGTGTGAAGTGAAAACTGAGCCTCGGTCTGTTACAATCGTCTCTGGAACTCCCTGTAATCTCACTATCTACTGGATGAATATCCTTGCATAAGTCTCAGCCGTGTAGGTTGTTTTTACTGGTATAAAATGTGCTAACTTCGTCAACTGATCAACTATCATCCAGACTGAATTGTTCCCCTTCTTTGATCTCGGCAATCCTACAATGAAGTCTATGGAAATATATGTCCATTTTTATTCCGGAATGGGTAAAGGCTGTAGGGTTCCTGCTAGTCTCTAGTGTTCTGGCTTCACTTGCTGGTAGGTAAAGCATTTAGCCATATATTCTGTAATCTTCCTACGCATGCTGCTCCACCAAAAGTGCTTCTTCAAGTCCTTGCACATTTTTGTTGTGCCTGGATGCACTGTGTATCTGGTATGATGCACTTCATCAAATAAGTCTTTCTTCAATTTTGGACTATTCGGCATCACCAATCGACCCTTCATTCGAAGTCCTCCATCTGCTCTAATGGTTCAATTAGCCTTTGACTCTTTGGAAATCTCCTCCTTTCGGATTTGAATCCAAGAATCCTCTAGCTAAGCTCTGACCACTCTATCACTCCATGATGGCTGCACTAACAAAGCTCCTAAAAATGCACTGCTCTTGCCGATCTCTGGCCTAAAGTCAAACTGGCTAAGGGTGTGGAGATCTCGATACAACGAGCACCTCAAAGCCGCAATCCGATGCCGATGTTTCCTGCTTAATGCGTCTGCTACTATATTCGCCTTTCCCGGATGATACTAAGCGTGAACTCATAATCTTTAATAAATTCAACCCGTCATCGCTATCTATGATTTAGCTCTTTCTGAGAAAAGAGGTATTTCAAACTCTGATGATCTGTAAATAGCTCGAACTGTACTCCATACAGATAGTGCTTTCATGTCTTCAGTGAGAAGACCATGGCTGCTAGCTCCAAGTCATACCTAGGATAATTCTACTCATGAGTCCTCAACTACCTTGAAATATAGGCTACCACTCTCTAGGTCTGCATCAAAACACCTCCGAGACCTGACAATGATGCATCCATGTAGACAACAAAAGTCTTATCACTGCTCGGAATGATCAACACCGGCGCTGTAGTCAACTTAGCCTTCAAAGTTTCAAATGCCTCCTAGCACTCTGTGCCCCAAACAAACTATACACCCTTCTTTGTAAGGCATATAAGTGACGTCGTAATCTTCGAAAAGTCCTAAATGAACTTCCTGTAATAGCCGACCAAACCCAAGAAACTATGGATCTTTGAAACTATCTTCAGCGGCTCCCAATCTAGTACTGCCTCAACCTTAGCTGGATCAACTATAATGCCCTCTCTGCTGATGACGTGGCCTAAAAATCTAACCTCATATAGCCAAAACTCGCACTTGCTGAACTTGACATATAACTTATGCTCCTGCAAAGTCTGCAAAGCTAATCAAAGATACCGCTCGTGCTCTACCTCCGATCTCGAATATATAAGGATGTCGTCGATAAAACGATCATGAACTAGTCCAAGTATGGGCGGAAAACTTGGTTAATCAAATTCATGAATACTACAGGTGTATTAGTCAGCCCAAATAGCATGAAAAGGAACTCAAAGGACCCATATTAAGTTAGAAAGGCGGTCTTGGAAATATCAATCTCCCAAATCCACAACTGATGCTAGCCAGAACAAAGATCAATCTTCGAGAAATGCTGCGCTCCCTACAGTTGGTCGAATAAGTCATCAATCCTCGATAGTGGATACATATTCTAGATAGTGACCTTGTTCAACTGACGATAATCAATACATAACTGCATGCTACCATCCTTCTTCTTCACAAAAAAGGACAGGCGCTCCTTACGGAGAATGACTCCGGCAAATGAAACCCTGAGATAACAATTCATCTAACTGGATCTGGAGCTCCCTCATCTCAGCAGGCGTTATACGATAAGGTGCTCAGGATATCAGTGTTGTGTCTGCCTGCAACTCTATGCAAAACTTAACCTCTCTCACTAGAGGTAAACCATGTATATTCTGGAAGACATCCTGATACTCTGAGACCACTCGCGTCCCACTCAAATCGGCACCCTGATCCTACATTATCACCTTTTCGATGTATGCCAGATATGACTCCGCAAATTGGTTACCCTGTGAGGTTGCTACCACTAGCACAGATCGATCAAATACTCGCAAGCTGACTGTCTTCGCAAAACAGTCGGTACTCAAATGGTAGAAAGATAGCCAATTCATGCCATGGATAACATCAAACTTGGATATACGTAGGACGATCAAATCAACCATGAACTCAGAATCGTCTAAGCTGGCGATACATCTCATATAGATATTCTCTAAGAGGGACACCTCTCCCAAAGGAGTAGACACAGATAAAAGGATATCTAAAGGCTGCTACAAGCTGAAGTCTAATCATAAAATCATGGGAGATGAAAGAATGCGAAGCGCCTTAGTCAAAAAGAATACAGGCTAGAAAGGAGTTCACAAGGAACGTACCTTCCACTATGGCCCCAATCGCACCATGATCGCGAGGAATAACCGTATACACTCTACCGGTGGCTGACGTCTATTGCACGGCTGGCAGGGAAACATACGGGACCATATGTTCCTCAGGAATCTCCTGGATCTCATGAATCTAGCTTGCTAGCCCCTTAATCCTTGGAATAGCTGGTGATGCCTCAATCCTCTGTTGTTGCTGCTGATCGTAGCCGTGGCCCTGCTGATGCTAACCCTAACCATGGTTCTGTTGCTGACCATATCCTTGTCCTTGCTACTGGCTCTGGCCTCTGTCCTACTGGCCTCCTGCCGGTGTACTGTGACAATCCCTAACCTTATGGACAATCTTGTTGCAGTTGTAACATGCACCTTGAATTTAACGCTATTGCGATGTTGTCGAACCATGCTGTGCTCCTTTCTTATACTGATCCTGTTGGTGATGCTGAAAACCCTTACCCCATTGCTAGGGCTCTCCAGATCCATCAAAAGATCTCTTTCCTTTGCCCTTGTCATTCTGTTGTCCTGACTTAGCGTTACCCTCCTTGGTCTTATGAAACATCACAGTCTCGGTCTCCTGTAAAATGGTTGCATCGGCCACCTCCCACACTGAATGAAATCGCCTAGATACGAGATATCGACGTAAACTCAGGCAAAAACCAATCAAAAAAAATCTGCACATGCCGCTCTTCAGTATGCCACATGCTCGTGAATCTAAGTAATGTCATGAATTTACTCTCATAATCTGACATCGACATGTCTCCCTGCTCTAATCATACTAGCTCCAACTCCTTCTCGGCTTTTGTTGCAGCCGACGCATACTGCTCCTCAAAGAAGTAAACAAAAGTCTCCCATGAAATCGTCATTCTCTGCTCCGGACTGAACCAAAGTTGATACCATCCTCCTGTATCACCCTTGAGGCTGAAAGCCGCTAGTCTCTACTTCTGCAATGCGTCGACATTAAGCATATCCAAGATATTACTCACATCCTCCTTCCACTTATGTGCTGCAATAGAATCTGACGTGCTGTGAAACTCTGGTGCCTTTAACTTCTGATACCTCTCTATCAAATGAAGCCATGCCTCCTGTTCAACGGCTCCATCAACAACTGGTGGTGGTGTTGGTGCATCTACCGGTGTCTCTTCTGGTGACTCTTCATGAATAGGTATCTCCTGTGGAGCCTGATTTGCTAATTGCTCCTCTATCGCCGCTAGTCGAGCTACTAACGATGCTATGAGATCGACTAGATACTATAGAGCCTGATGCAGCTCGGGCTCTGTATCAGCTTGCACAGCTTCCTGAGCACGAGTACTTCTATGACCATGTCCTCTTCCTGACATCTATATATTTAGAAGTAGAGCTTGTTAGACATAGTAAATAGGACCTCAAACATAAAGATAAACATATATTAATAGGAAAATATTATCACTTATCATTCATACAAATACTTTTCAATCGAAATAAGATAGTCATAAAAAAAATTCGTAATTTTTAAACTATACGTATATAACGTCCTCACTCATTCTAGGAATTCCTATCAGATTGTATACATAAATCCTAAGAAACTCTATCCTAGCTCCACGACTCGATACAAAATGATCTTGAGGATACTAGAACTAGAGCTCTGATACCAAATGTGATGTCCCTGTTTTCACACATGGCTGTAGTCCAAGGTAAACCCAGAGATGTCAAACATGCCATACACCCACACTGTGCAATAACATGTTTTACCAATCACAGTAATATCCTCTAGTGGAATCAAAAGAAGCGTAGGTAAAAAATAGGCAAAATAAAGAAATAAATGTAATAGACATGGTATAGAAAGAGAGATTCACAAATAAAATCATGTCTCAACTGTAATACATCTAATATCTGGAAGAATGAAAACGTCTCAACATGAATCAACTGAAAATTATACTAAGGCACACTGCTTTTACAATATGAAATAAAACTCTAAAGTCTGAATGAAATCATAAAAGAAATCTACTGTGGAGCCTCTACTAATAACTCATGTGACAATGACTATGCAAGAACTTCGTCATCATGTAGCTCTCCGAACCTCTGTACTACCTGAAAGAGGATAAAACAACAAAAAGAACCACATAAAGAGCGTCAGAGCGCTACAACAAGATCACCTCCATCCATTCTCAGGGAAAGGGCTACTAGATAGAGTGAAGGCTCTATCTATAAGCATAGTCTACCTAGATCATTTTCCCTGTATCTAAGTGGAATTAACAATATTTAAAGACCTACAATACGAGACGTAGTACGTCGAGCGAAATAATCCAAATAAGAAAACCCTTATGTATATAATATTGTCTCAAATTGTAGATAACTAAATATTAATACCAAACTAAAAATAAACAGGCTAAAGGAAATCAACAATTAGGAACCCACAACACGAGAGTGGTACATCGAGCGAAATAATCCAAACAAGAAAACCCTCATGTATATATCATTGTATCAAATTGTGAATCACTAATTATTTATCCCAAACTATTAAGTAAAGAAAGCGGTAAAGGAAATAAAAGCATCAATACATCGTATTTATAATATCTTTCACTGTCACTATGAAGATAGAATAAATACCAACATATAATCTTGTATACTTTCAAGAGGCTAGTATCTCGGTCCTATAGCTCAAAGATATGACATATTGATAACGGACATCCACCCAATGACTTATGCTATCAATCAATAATCTCAAAGCAACAGACTCATGTAAGTGTCCTAAATAGTGTACACGGCTTATTAGTCTCATCGCGATCTCACCATGTAGCCTGAGTGTGGGACGACCTACCATATAGGTATACAAATAGATGGCCTCACAAGCCTCATAATTATACGGCTCACAGCCTCATCGCACACTCGTGCGGACGGACTGCTATACAAAGCTTCCAAACCTGACTCAATGGCCTGTACATATAGAATATCGACGCACTACCTCATGTAGTACTGAACTGAGCTCATCAACAATATCCATCTAATGTATAAACTATGTAAATCTAGTATATCAAAGCACTATCCCATATAGTATTGAGTTGTGCTCATCAACAATATCCAACGAGTGTATGAACAATCTCTAACTCTATTATAAACAACCCACTTATTGTCAAAACCCCCTTTGGATACTAATGTATGTGCAATACCACTGTACTTGTGGATTCATGTAATTACATGTGAGGAAGTGGTGCCGAACCCCACAAACACATCTCAAACAAATACAAAACAAAACTCAGGAAATCAAGTCTTAGTAGTCGACTACTAGCATGAGTAGTCGACTACTCTGAGTTCCACCAGAACCTGGAAGATTCTAACTAAGTGTTAGTAGTCGACTACTATTAATATTAGTCGACTATTCTGCTATGAAACAGACTCTGTAAAATGCATCAGGTAAGGAGTAGTCGACTACTCTCTCCGTTAGTCGACTACTTTGAGTTCAACAGAAGTCACAAACTCAGAATTTTGATGTGTTAGTGTTTTATTCTCAAACAAAACTTGTTTAATTCACAAGCAACTTAGGAAAAAAGGTTTTTGTCCTTTGAAAACAATTATCATAGATTAATTAACATGATTCGACGCTTGAATTAACACTAATTAAGATTTAATATCTTAATTATCCATATTCTCACATAACACATGAATTTAAGACATAAATTAACTCTGACATAGTTATATCTGAACATGAAACAAGGACTAACTGATTTAAACACGTTCATGTTACTGTGATCTGACAATGTAAGGTTCAAACATGATTAATCTACAAGAAGACTTAATTTATTATCAAATTAGGGTTTTACACATGAGTTAGACTTTGATTATCATATTAAAACGAAATTAATATTTACCCTAATGATCATGATCATATTTCTAACATAAATAGTAAGGAAAAACATTAGATCTAACAAGGATCATAGATCTATTATCAAAAATCTACCTTTTTATTTCATGAAACTAAGAAAAGGCATGAATAACATTGATTTAATCACTTTAAATCTTATAATTACTAAGGGTTCAGGAACGGGTGAAGATGATCTTGCCTTAGATTATTGCTAGAGTCCTCAAACACATGTGTGCAAGATCCTTCTTCAACAGTGATGCCAAAACTTCACCTTCCTCTCGACAAAAGCCTCAAAACTCTCTCAAAACTCACAAACTAGGGTT
>NC_033802.1:58018338-58039934 GCF_001876935.1 Asparagus officinalis
GTGATGGACCGCTCTATGGTATGCGCAATACTTCGGATCCGTCACTTTGCTATCCCCTTCTTGATCCACAATCGCCGGCAATTGGATTTTGTTGTTCTCCAACAGGTACTCAAAGATGTCAGGAACTTCATCGTCTTTGAAAGAGTACACTTTAGGAAACCTCGGCTCCGAAGACTTCTGCTTCTGAGGCCGTTGTTGCCATTGCGACTGCGACTGTTGTGGCGCTCGTTGCTGCTGCTGTTGCTGAGGTTGCAATTGAAAAGTCTGATTAAGCTTGTGCCTTACCTTTCCCCCGTGGGACGAAGTTTTGTTTTGGAGCACTTGTCGCCGGTTGGCCTCTTTCCGCCTTCTTTCTCTTGAGGAATCGCTCAGCTTGCTCTCCCTGGACTTTCAAGTCCTTCCATGTCTTGGATGGTGCTGTCCCCATTGCTTCCAACACGTCCAGCGCGAGATTGTTGTGGCAAGTCTGGAGGATGAATTCCTCGGTGATCGGGTCCCGGCAATTCATCGCCTTGTTCCGGAATCTTTTGACGAAGGTATCGACTAACTCTCCGTCCTTCTGCTTCTCATCGAGCAACGATCCGATAGATACCTCGGTGTCGTCGTCGAAGAAATTGGAAAGGAACTTGGTCTCCATGTCGTCCCAACTATTTACGCTGCCTGGCTTGAGGCGGCGATACCAATCGAAGGCGGCTCCGCGAAGAGTGCCGACGAATGACCGCACCATCAAAGGCTCATTACCAGAGATAACTCCCAAGTGCGATTTGAAGTAAATTAAATGCTGGGTAGGTGAACCCATCCCATTAAACGGCGTGAATTTAATTAGATTAAACTTCGCCGGATATGGGATCGATTCCCATTCTCTTGGGTATGGGCAAGGAATGCCTGTTTTCTTCGTCTCTTGAGCGGAAATCAATGTATTGATTTTGCTCTCGAGGTTTTTGATCTTCAAATTTTCACCGGTGTTTTCGCCAGCATTCTCATTACCACCCCCTGTGTTGACGGGAGGATCATTGGTGTTACGAGCATTTGTATCCTCATCTTCCACATTAATCGGGTTACGATGATTCTGCTCGCCTTGTTGGTTCGCCAATGCTTGGATCTGTTGGTCATGCATTTCTCTCATCTGCTGCATGGCCATCTCCATCTCAAATTTGAAACTTTCTTTCTGCTTAGCCAAAGCGTCTTCAAGCATCTTGGCCATCTGCTCCGCACTTATCATCAGGGCCTCGCGGGGTTGTCCCTCGCTGGATACTGTATTATCTGATGCCACCGCGGAGCCGGCATCAGATTCTTCATCTTCTGAAGGGCGTCTTGTCCGAATCCTACCATAAGTTGCTCGCTCTATGGTTCCGGACTGCAGACGGGTTCTAGGTCGGGAAGCTTTCAGAATCGACTCGAAATCTTCTCGTGCCGATGTCCCTTTGCTCAGGCTCTCAGAATCGACTCGAAATCATCCCGTGCCGATGTCCCCTTGCTGGTCATGTTGGTGGTGACCCTCGGAAATTCTCCGTCTTCAATCATCCTTCTTCTTCGTTGAAAACGCCTAGGCCTGGGTTTTGGCGTTTCCGCATTAAGTCTTTCAAAAACTGAAACTCTTTCGGGGACCGCCTTAATGCAATTGCATTCCGACAATACCGCCCGAATGAGTTTGGAACAGGGACATTGAATTTCCCGTTCTCGGGGACTCCTCTTCCTGGTTCTATTCGTACCCCCAGCACGATAGTACAACTCGTCATTTTGACAGTCAGAGTAACCTATCGTGTGCGGGCACGCCTTCTCAGGTACAACACAATCATTATCAGATGATAATGTTTCCATCTGAGGTTGACTTGCCTTCTTTGGGCTTTCAAAGGTTACCCGCCTCAAAACATGCCTTTTTGGGCGTGAATTTTCGGCGTGATCTTGGACTTCAATGCGCAAATTGGTGCGCGCAGCTGCCTTGAGGTCTTTGTCATGCTGGAGGTGATGGCGACCCCCAGTATGTTGAGTCGTTCTGGGCTTCTTCATCGGGCCCAAACGCTCGTGAATTGGAGCTTTGCCTCTCACGTCAGGAATTGGACCGAGGCGCTCCAAAATTGGTTTCTTCTTGCGGGATGACTCTGCATGATCTCCCGGAGAAGTTATTGGGATTGACGGCGACTTTGGTTGACTCGCCGGAGTTTGACCTTCCTTAGAAGGCTGCACTGGTTGCTTTTTGGCCTGAGTCGCCACTTCAGACTTAGGCTTCCAGACTTGTCGTGTTGGTGGTGGCTTCTTCTCCACCTCCTTTTGCAGCTTTCTACGGGCTTCCTGAGCTTGAGCCCGTGCCTGCGCTGACATCGCGCGGCGCTTGCGAATGCGCTCCTCGAGTGTCGAACGGTTCCGTTTGACGCGGACCCATTCTTTCTTTGGCGGCTTGGAAGAGTCGCCATTCATTGGTGGTTGAGGCTGTTTGCCTCTTCTGTTCTTCAACTCCGCGTGGTAGCGGAATCCGTCCGTAGACTCCATCGCCTTAGCGAATTGCCGCGCAAGGCGTTGACGACGCCTCTGGCGGGCTCTCTTTGAGAGAGTCACAACGCCCTGAACAGTAGAGGCGTTGGCGGGAGTTGGGTTGACCTGATTGGAGGTCGGTGGAACTTCATTTGACGCAACTTCGGCGTCAGTTGGGTTGAGAGCTTCGTGGGCTTCCCGAGCAGCTTCAAACCAACGAGCTTTTCTCCCGGAGGAGAACTTCTTGGACTTGCGGGGGGAGATAGAGCCGGACGAGGACACGTACTCCTCGAACTTGGCTTGTTACAAAAGATCCGGTCTTTTTTAGATCTGGTTACAACGAAATCAAAGAAAATAAAAAAAAATTACAACTTTCTCCTTGTGAACAAATCGCGAGCTCCTGTTTTGCGGTCACTCGCTTTTGTGGGTTCTTTGCCAACGCCGGGGTTAATCCGTGGACCACCGCGCGATCTAGATCCGGTCGGATCTACACGATTTGACGGGTATTATTCCACGAAGGGAATAATAGCCGGGAGGGATTAGTTCACTAAGGAAATAATCGCTCGGATCTCGGGATCTAAGACCAAGCTTAGATCCGGAGTGTGATCTCGTGTAGATCTCAGATCTGTTCTTCCCTTCTCTCGAACTCCTGCCTTTTGTGATGTGGATGCTCGCCGAGGATCAGATCTGGATGTCCAAGTCTTCAAGTCTTCAAAACTCTAAGCTCGATCTTCAATCCGGCAGAGTTTGGGCTCTCAAAAGTCCAACCTTTGAAAATGAACAAAAGGGGGCCTATTTATAGGCTACCCTCACTGTGCCTTGGGCACAGTGCAGCCGGCCACCTTGAGGTGGCTCGGCTCTGGGCCGGCCACCTAGAGGTGGCTCGGCCTTGGCCGAGGCCCCTAGAGGTGCTCGGTTTTGGCCGAGCCCCTCTGGGTTTGCTGTTTTCCATCGTTTTGCGCTGTATCCGTTTCTCGGTTCTGTCCGTGATTCGGTTGACTTAGATTCTGATTTTGTTGATCTGATTTGGCAGTAAATCCGCTTCTGATTTGGCAGAAAATCTGCTTCTGAGTTTGAGTCCGAAACTGGTCTTGATTCGATCGTGATTCGTCCGAGTTTGTCTTTGGTTGGATCACTCATTGACTCTTCAACACTTGGCTTGATTCCGAACGCGAATGGATTTATTCCGTTGCTTGCGTGCGATTCGTCGCCTCGTTGGTTCGTCGGTTTGTGCCGAGCTGTGCTAAGGGACCTATAAGCAATTTTATATGCCTACAATAGAATTATGCTCTTCGTCCTCCACGTCATCACCTAGCATGTTGCCGACGTCAGCATTCTCATCACCTCTATCTTCATCAGCTACATCACTAATCGAGGAGCCTTCATAATCTACTTGCTCCTCGTCGTCCTGTATGGCTGAAGATTCAAGAAGACTCGTGCCAACAGCTGGTTTAGTCATAAGTCCCGTTGTCGAACTAGGACTTAAACCGCCAGCCTGTAACATTTGTGCTGAAGGAGGAGGGGATAGATTCTCTTCATGGCCCTGGGATTCTAACACAGGAGCCCTAGGAGGGTCTGCTGCTGGAGAAGATTCTGCATCTGTGGCTATTAATTCATTCTCTTCATCCTCGGAGGAATGGTGAGAAGAAGCTTCACTCGATAAAGCCGGGCCATGCGAACGGAGCCCAGTTCTATGGGGCAGGCCTGCAACTAAAGATTCATGTTGTTCTTCATCTTCAGCAGCTCTGATAGCATCAGCCATCAACTTTGGTTAATGTTGGCCTTTAGGAGGAGGAGACCCAACCATCAGCTTCCGGCGGGTCTGCTTATCATATTGGCCCGTTTCATCTGCCGAAAGTTTTCTCTTCCTAGCTGCCCTTGCTGTAGGAGAATCTACCACCCGGGGTTCCTCCACTGGAGCAGGTTCAGCTGCTTGCTCCTCTTCCTGTTCAACAGAAGGGTCCTCAATGGATAAAAATTTATCGATTCCTCTTAGGCGGGATGTCTTTGATCCCCTCCTTGAAGCATACATACGTCAGATATCTTTCAGACAAGATGTATTTAAGCTGTAATTGGGAGTCTGGGAAGCGACAAAGTACCAGTTGCAGAAGCTCATGGAAGTATAGGAATTGGGTGTTTTGTGGGGAAGCCTGAAGATGGCTTTGGTACAACCTACCACAGAATAGTACCAAGCCCTAGCCCCCTCATATAAGTTACTCACAACTGAGAGCTGAGGTCGGGGGTTTCCAACATACAACTGATCATATCCAAATTGGCGAGCGAACCTATAAGGTTGGTAGGGCTCGAGGAAACATTTGTCTCCTTGCCGGAAGACCAGGTAGCCTGGCCTGATAGAAAGGAGCCAATGGAAGACGCCCTCGCTCAACTGGGTGAATCCGTTAGGCCCCGCCATGTCCTGATACTCTGCTCCATAGACCCCGCCTTCAAAATCGGGAAAACAACGGAAGATGTGGTAGTTGGTGTCTCGCGACAAAATCTAGCGAATCCTAACCATATAACTCCCCTCCCATTTTACAGATTCTAGTCGTTGCACAAATGGGATGAATGAGTCACCTGGAGGAGAGGCGGCACTCATTATGGAAGGACAGTGAAGCACATACCAAGCCATCAGATAAGTGTAAGGCAGTGGTATCCGAGGGTTGGGAGTTTTGAAAGCCTTGTTACCACCAGACTCCACCTCTATAACATCAATAAAATCCAAAGCCAAGTCACGCAGCCCACTCTGCAAGCAACCCACCATGGCGTAAAACAGATTCAATGGCCTCCTGTGCGCCAAAAGAACAGCCGGGTAAATCACCTCAACAGCGAGAGCATCAATTGGCCTGGTAGGAACGACGCACCGCTTGAGCCACAGCATCAAGAATCCAGCCAACAGCGTTGTGTCGGAAATTGGGATCAGAGCTTGATAGTGGAAACTTTCAAACTCCGTATGAGCTGGGAAAATATCTTCCTTGGCTTCATTGGTATAATGAGAGGTAGCAGCATCGATTCGGGCTTGAACCTCCTCTAAAGTGCTGGCAGGCAATCTGGTCACCGAAGCTCCTTTATTAGTCAGGTTCTGGAATAAATACTCCGCCCAAGACACTTGTTTGATGCCACCTCCTCGAGCCCCTGTCTGCTGCATACAAATATGGAAGTGACACATAACTTCCCAAAGAGTAGAATAAATTTCGGGGCTTGCTTTTTTCAAAATTTTAAGTTCCGTTGATCCTGGAACAAATTCTTCATATGACAGATCCCCGAGAAGAAGACCCGAGACGTGGTGCATCTCGTGAAGAGCAAAGCCTAACTCTCCCACCGAAGTGAAGAAAGTACAGGTCTCAGGATTATACCTCTCTAATATAGAGAAGAAATGAAAGTGGCTCTGAATGATCCCGAATTTAGTAGCCCGCACCGGAATCTCTAGGCCAGCTCGGGTAAGAGGCGTTTCCAATTCCTCCAAAATAAATTTGGTCATTCGGGTCCACCATCCTATCATCGGAGAATGAACCCAGCCTGGAGTTCTAAACCCTTGCGTGGGAAACTCTCCTTTCTTTGCCATAAACTTTTTGACAAAGCTGTTCGCCGGGCTGGCCACTTCACCAACAGGGTACTCTTTAGCGAACAAGCCTGAGCGTAGAGCTGCCACATGTCTGTTATAACCAGCTATGCAGGCCCCCTAAAAAGTTAGTGTTCCGAGAACAACTCCATCCTGATCCTTAACAAGGCTCCAATCCATACGCCTTGGGATGGAAGCGCATTGAAAATATGATAGGGGAACATCCTCTCCATATTGGGTAAGAAAAGGTTGCGGTCTCCAACTTTCCGCAGCCACTTGTAGTCCCCATCATAAGCAATGCCCGCCTCAAAGTCAACAAAATCCCCGAAGAGGAATCCAGGTTTGACTATCGGTTTACGGCTCAGGTTCTCAAGTCTAGCGTCCGTAACCAATATCCTAAGAGTTTCGGGAGAAGCTTGGGTGATTAGTTCCACACGGCTCTTCTCCGTAATTCAGAAAACCGGGAGTTCTCGGCGCAGGTTGAATGTCATGTTCAGATCCACACCACCTTCGTGCCCAAAATAATGGCAAAAAAGGAGAGGCTCGCTGGTATGACGCACTGCAAAAAAATAAAGAAAGAAGTTAGACAAGGCAAAGGTAATCAGACGCGGAGATCGAGTCTCACGTCGAAAATCTTAGACGTGGAGATCGAGCCTCGCATCGAAAATCTTAGACGCGGAGATCGAGCATCGCATCAAAAATCTTAGACGCGAAGATCGAACCCCGTGTCGAAAATACTAAATGACAGAGTCTAACTCCACGTTATCGACACGAGTCTCCTCGTTGATTCAAAAATAGGAACTCACCGCAGCGAGTTTAACGACCACAAAGGTCATGCTCACCACCGATTAGAGGGAGTTGAGACGGCGGCACGCTCGCCTGAGTCACGACACCACCGGCCGACGCAGATGCCGACAAACCCTGAGCCAAAGCAACATCGGATTTGGAGGGTCGAGAGACGGTCTTCTTCTTGGGCGCCATTGATTTCAGTCAAAGGAGAAGAAGAATCGCTGTCGCCGGAGATGAGAACGAAAAATTTTGTTAAAGTTTCAAGAAGAGTCGAATGACTCTTGATTCGACCCTCAGCTGTCTATTTATAGATAGCTATGAGCTGTCAAATCGGAACGGGATTCTAGGCTAGAATCCCGCCCAAACTCGATCTCAACGTTCGAGTTGTTTGAACTTCCAAACGCGAGGCTCACCCACGCGTTCAAACTCTCGAGCGCAGATCCCACCTACACGTTCCAATCCTTAAATGCAGAATTTATCTATGCATTTGGACCGCTATAATAGCAGCTTCTCGACTACCAAGGCTACGGCATAGCCCCAGATAACTAAAAAAAGAGCTAACAGCGATCATCAAGGTGACCAAAGCCGAGAAGAAATAGACGACTTCGCTGTGGAGTCTATTGGATGAGTACATATAGATTACAATCAACAACATTGAAATCATCTGGCTCGATCCGGCACACAACTCATTCTTCTAAGTGGCTTAACATTCCCACCAAGATTAATGAAGCCAGGAGCTGTGCATAACTCATTCTTCTAAATGGCTTAACATCCCAATGAAGATTAAATGACGACACGATTTGGCGCGCAACTTATTCTTCTAAATAACTTAACATCCCAACAAAGAGTAATGCTGATATTGCTAAAATTGTCACCACCAGTTGAGCTGATCAAGAAAGGAGATAAAGTGGATTCCTCTGAGGCTGCCCTCCTGACTAAACTTAGGATAAAGCCCCTCTCATGTAGGCTTGCGATTCTCTCTGTCTATGACAATGGATCTGTCTTAAGCCCAGAGGTGCTCAACCTCACGGAGGATGACCTCGTTGATAAGTTTGCAGCTGGTGTTTCTATGGTTGTTTCGCCGTCCTTAGCTCTCTCTTACTCAACTCTTACAGCTACGCCTCACATGTTCGTCAATGCCTACAAGAACGTTCTTGCTGTTGCTGTTGACACTGAATACACCTTCCCACAGGCTGAGAGGGTGAAGGAGTATCTAAAGGATCCGAGCAAGTTTGCTATTGCTCTGTTGCATCTGCTGAGAATGCTGCTGCTCCTGCCTCTAAAGAAGAAGAGAAGAAGGACGAGCCTGTCGATGAGTCTGACGATGACTTGGGATTTAGTTTCTTTGACTAAGTTCATTGTCATCAAGACTCAAAAGTTACGTTGTTTGGTTTAGGGTAACATAATTTTAACATTACAACAACCAAGTTCGTGATGTCTTCAAATCAGACGGAGTGAACAATCGATCCACTAAATTTTGGGATCCAAAGTATTTCGAAAATTCGTCCCAGTCAACCGCAAACTTTTAAAAACTTTGGAGGGGGTTTTGTAGGCTGTCTAAAAATCACAATGGATAGCTGATCCCCATCAAGCTCTGACAATGAAAGTTACAATCAGATAGCTTTCATGCCAACAAACGAAAGCTGCAAATGGAGGACTTTTCACATTTCATGCCAACAAACGAAAGCTGCAAATGGAGGACTTTTCACATAGAGCGAGAAGAGTTACAATTCAACGACACTTCACATAGAGCGAGAAGAGTTACAATTCAACGACACTTCCGACAACTGATGAAAACTCTATTCAGCAGTCTACACAATCTACAGTGAAAGTTACAATCTGACGACTTTCACACCCCACAACAGCTAATGTGAGGATTACTGAACAATGGTCCCTGCAACGCTTTACAGAAGAAGTTACAAATCAACTAGCTCCTTCTAAATTGCGGAACTCATCTTCGCGTTACAATTCTTGAAATGCAGGCGACCCCCGCGTTTCTAAGCTGCAACAAGCAAAACACAAACGACCCTCGCGTTTTTGACGTTCAGTCAACACCCAACCTCGCGTCTCAATTTCAAGACGCGAAGTTAGGGTTCTAAACGCCAAATTGGGCGTTTGACTCATTCAAATATGAGTCGAACGGTTTAGACGCGAAGTTAGGGTTCTAAACGCCAAATTGGGCGTTTGACTCATTCAAATATGAGTCGAACGGTTTTAGAACCGTTTTCCGCACGATCTGAGAAAATCACGCCCACTTAGGAGCGGATTTAGAGGACAGTTATAACCCCTTATCCACCTATAAAAACTCAAAAAACTCAACCGAGTAGAGGGATGGTTTTTGGTTGGCTGATAGATTAGATCTTGAGTATCTAAACCGCACAAAGAGGTTCGAAGCTTGGGATTTTCTCTAGAGATAGCAGAGGCGAATTCTTCAAAACAGAAGATTTAACTCAGAATCAGAGGATCAAATCTAAAAGAATCCTTCAATAACAGAAAATCTACTTGGCCATCAACCGAATTTTTGGTTCTAACAACTCTTTTCATGGAGTTCTAACTCGTTCTGAGTTCTTAAACTCGTTAAGAGTTATTCATCAAACTTTCCACAGAAGTTCATTGTTCCCACAAGATAAAAGACGATCGGATCGTCAACGGAGAGCAAATTCGACGCAAGCAATCGAAGGAGGCACTCCATCGCTACCAAGAAGAACCCAGTTTTAAACAAAGGGGAGAATCAAATTCGTTCTCCTCTCTTTTGTAATCAGGAAATCCAAATTGTAATCGATTTTGAGAGAATACAAGTCAATTTTCTTTCACTGTCTTTTTACTATAATTTTTTCCACAAATAGTGGGTAGCTGACAAGTCATGGAGACCATCAAGCTAGAATCAGGATAAGGCTTATCTGAGGTGGACTGGGATGCTGACATATATTCTGGGGGAGAGGCTTGATGTGGAGGTTATTCCTCAACTTAGTCGATAGGGAATGTTCACCAAGTCATCTCCGTGAGTCGCCGAGTACATAGTCAAGTGCCCCTGGTGGGTCGTCTTCGATGATAGGCTCGGTTGACCCCACTTTTAGTGTCAGCCTAAAAGAATGTCGACTTGATGAGTTAGTGGGGTCGATGCCTCTGTTGGGCTTGGGCCACTAAGTTGGTTGAGACTAGTTTGCTAGGGTTATGATTGTATCATTTTGCAAATACTCGTATCTTAGGTGAGTAAACTCCATAACACATGGGATCTCACATCTCTTCCTCCGAAAAAGATCCTAATTAGCTGTAAGTAGACCTACAAGGTCAATACTAGAGCGGACAGAACCATTGAGCGCCACAAGTCTTGGTTAGTTGCTTGCGGTTTCACACAACAATACGAAGTGGAGACCTTTGCTCCAGTTGCCAAAATGACCACTGTTTGCACACTACTCACTGTTGTTGCTACCAAACAATGGCCATTGTACTAAATGGATGTCAAAAATACCTTCTTACATGGACATCTCATTGAGGATATCTACATGACTCCACCTCCCGGACTTCCTAACTCCAAGGGTGTTGTTTACCACCTACGATGAGCTCTCTATGGCCTTAAACAAGCACCTCGCGCATGGTTCACACTGTTCACAAAGGTCATGCAACCAGTAGGCTTCCTTCCTAGTGCGTATGATCCAGCCATGTTCATCTCTTCCTCTAATGGACATCACACAATCTTACTTCTATATGTCGACGACATGATCGTCACTGGTGACAACCCATCAACCATTATCCAAATCAAATCTTACCTCCAACAAGAGTTAGAGATGAAAGATCTAGGCGGCTTACATTACTTTCTCGAACTGGAAATCAACCAAATCCCACATGGCTACCATCTCTCTCAGCAAAAGTTTGCTAAGAACATCATCAATTGTGCCGGCCTAACAAATCCCAAACTAGCGTGGATGTCTCTTGAGTTGAATGTGAAGCTCAAAGCCATTGATGGTGACCCGTTGCCTGATGCCACATAATATCGACATCTTGTAGGGAGTTTAGTATACCTCACTATCACTAGATCTGGTATTTCACACGCCGTTCATGTGCTTAGTCAGTTTATTGCTGCTCCACATTCCTCTCACTAAGATGAACTACTTCGTGTTCTACACTACCTTCACGAGACTCCAGGCAAGACGTTGTTCTTTTCAGCTTCATCATCACTCACTCTCCATGGTCTTTTAAGCCTCTCAAAAATATTATACAATTAAAGTGAAAAATCTATGTGGGTCAAGAACATAACATCACATGTGTAATTAATACCAGTTTAAGTAAACAAATTTTTATCGAATAGTTTATTAAAATAAAAAACAAATGAATACACCTGTGAACTGGATACTAAAAACTATTTATTTATTGTTAAATGAACAATCAGATCAAATATGACCAAATATTTAAGTGAATAAATTTAGAAGTATTTGTTAAATATTTGATTCGTTTTCACCCCAAGTCACATACCCTTTTGAAAGGACAGAGGGGGGAAACTTAAAACTTAAGCTATAGATATTTACCTATCGTAATACTAGTTCTTTAGTATAATAATAAGACATATGACACCATATTTGGTTCAGGACAATTCTTTACTTGATATCGATGCTTCTAATACGTGACCGTGTTCTTAAAACCATTGGATTTGTCATTAGTCATGGATACTACGAGCTGCAGCCTGCGTTTAACACATACATATTGTGAGGGTAAACAGACCATCGACATGAGGAGGATAGAAAATTTTGCGGGTATTTTGCAAGAGAATAAAATTTGGGGGTTTATTTGCACAAATTGCTAATATGAAAGAAATTATCGTTAAAATAGTCAACTTTTTAGCATCTAGTTGATGATTTGTTGATTTTAGAGGTGTTTTTCCCACAAAAAGTTGATGATTTGAGGACATAATTTGCAAATATTAAAATATAGGAGGTACTTTTACAAATACCCGTGATGTAGGTGGGGTTTATACAAATGAACCATTTATTTAATAGTTCAAAGTATTTACTTAAACATTTATTTTTGTTTATTTACGCCTAATCCACCATACTTTTATACTCACCATTCAAATCTTTGTATTTCTGAATATCCTAGTTTAGAGTAAGGGGCTGTTTGTTTGCTAAAAAAAAGAAAATGGAGTTTTTGTGACTTGACAAGAGCTCCACGTCGGTTTTTTATTTCTACCCATTTCCATTTCCCGCGTTTGGTTCAGTGAGGGTTTTAAAGAAATGGAACTGTGAAATGGGGTGCCACGTCAGAATTTGTAAAAACCCATTTCTATCCCGAAGTGGCTGAAATGGGTGGGAAAGGTAGGAAATGAGGAATAAAATATTATTAGTCTTACCTTTTCGAGACCCGATGTGACTTAAGTGGCTGAAATAAGGTCAGATTTCTTGATTTTTAGATGTTGAAACAAACCAAAAAATGGAAAATAATGCTTTACATCCTATGATTTCAACACGAAACAAATCAAAAAAAAAAAATCAAATCTGATAAATCCTCTGAAATGAACTGAAATAGATTTCAGCATGATTTTGTGTTTTCTTTTTTTTAAGGAAATGAACCAAACAAGCCTTAAATATACACCCCTCGTTGGGGGTTTTGTAAGTACATGCCTTAATGCGTAGCAAAACATTTGGTAAGTGATGGGTATATTTGTCCGAAGTTAGGGAATTTTGTCAGTACACCCCCTAATGCGTAACAAAACGTTTGGTAAGTGATAGGTAGATTAATCCCAAGTAGGAGAGTTGTAGATATTTTTAGGAATATCAACATTTGAAGACAAAAGTTTGAAGGGAAAATTGTGTTAATGCTCCAAAAACAATATCTTCATGTGCTGCAGTCAATTTACTTGTTTCTCGTGTAATTCAACCCTAAGAAGTGTGACATCTTGTGCTGCAGCCCTTTTTTAGCAATTATTACCCGCCAACTTAGCATAGAGAAAAGACCCCAAAATACGCTTACATCTTTCATGTTAGGTCTATTTAGAACTAACATGAACTCTTATTAGAACTAACATGAACTCCAATTAGAACTAACATGAACTTTTATTAGTACTAATTTAATTTTTTTAAGTCTAATTTAAATCATGTTATGTCTAATTCAACTTATTTTAGGTCTAATTTAATTGGACTTAACATGAAATTAGACTTTAAAAAATTGAATTAGACTTAACATGATTTAAATTAGACTTAAAAGAAATTTAACATGATTGAAATTAGACTCAAATTTTTATGTTAGGTCTAATAAAAGTTCATGTTAAGTCTAATTTCATGTTAGGTCTAATAAAAATTCGTGTTAAGTCTAATTTCATGTTAGGTCTAATAAAAGTTCATGATAGTTCAAATAAAAGTTTGTGTTAAGTCTAATTTGATGTTAGGCCTAATAAAAGTTCGTGTTAGGTCTAATTTCATGTTAGGTCTAATAAAAGTTCGTGTTAGGTCTAATTGGAGTTCATGTTAGCTCTATTTCGTGTTCGTGTTAGTTCTAACTCATGTTACTTCTAATTTATGTTAGTTCTATTTCGTGTTCGTGTTAGTTCTAACTCATGTTACTTTTAATTTATGTTAGTTCTATTTTGTATTCCTGTTAGTTCTAACTCAGTTCGTGTTAGTTCTTGTTGATGCTAAAGATCACATAATATAATCCAGAATAGGATGGTTGCGGTTGAGTAGGGATAGAGGATGATGAAGGGGATCCCTTCCTTTCCCGACTTTATGTCTGACTACTGAGTTAGAGTTTGAAATCTGCACAGAAGAAGTCGTGAGAAGGCGGGGTGATGATTCCCCCGTGGTACCTCCGACGATCAAGTCAGTTGATGAACTTGAGCTTGAGTGGAGCCATAGAACTATGTGTTCTTACGCTATGTGCATTAGAGATGATGATCTCTGAGATTTAGGTAAGAAGGAGAGTTTAGATTGCGAACCTTTGGCTATAGCGAATAACATCTGCATATAAAGAGGATGCCAATGGCAGATTGGTCACTTCGACTATGCAAATGGTGGTGACAAAGTGTGAGCTGGAAGGTGAGTCATCCTTTGCTCTACATATGTCGGCTGGCGACAAGAGGAAGATCACTTCGGCCTCGACTTGAGGAGTGATCAACGGGACGTGGGCTGATAAGCGGCGTGATGACGCATGGTCTTTGAGTAGACATGATATGACTTATTGTCAGGATGGATAAGCTTTGGCGAAGTTATCTTCTAGCTTCGCTAAGAAGCAATGTCCCTCGTGATGGGACTCACGAGGAGAGTCGACTCGTTAAGAGGAGCGAAAACTCACTGAGTCTACTAGGCTCTTGGCGAGTTGCCTGCTACGAGATGGTTGACTGGTACCGCCTTTGGAGTTGATATTGATGAATTTCAACTCGTCTGGTCGGCTGAGTCGGACTGCTAGCTGATCTCTGACTATCTCTCCCGTCGGTCGAGATGTCAACTCATTAGATCATATATCTGGAAACAGTTATACCCCATAACAGTTGGCCCCTTTCGCTTGGAGTCGGCTTTAGCCAAGTCCAAGTAAAATGAATAAAGCTCTGGACTGAAGTTAGGGCTATTGATTGCTTTGTAGCATTGCTTTGATTTAGCGAATCAAGTGGAAATTCTTGAGCTGGTTATGTTGTGTTGACCCGAATGTTACGAGCCAGCTTGACAACAACCTCATATTGCGCCTACTGCGGGCAAGATGCTCGGGTCTTGGTCGATGAAGACTAGTAAGTTGAAGTGCTTTGAGTCTTTTTGCTGAAGATGACCGGACAATTGAACTCCATGCCTTGGGTTTACTCATAATGATACCAAGGTCTTAATGGCAGAATGATAACTCTGAGGTTGGGCCTCATGCTGGACCTAAGTCTTCAGTATCCTCGTATGGTCGAGAGGTGATTGTGGGAGTCGACTATAGAGTTGTGCCTTGGGTTTATTCTTAAAGAAACCAATGTATTGACCATGATGATCGATGAGAGCTGGAGGAATCGAACCATATATTGTGCCTTGGGCTTACCTTGATAAAGAGCCAAGGGCTTTGAAATCCGACTGAGGATTCGAACCACCTAGGCTCTTGAGAGTCGATCAGGTTTTCCCTTATGACCGAGAGACGACTGTGGGAGTTGGCCAAAGGGTTGTGCCTTAGGCTTATCCTGATGAGGAACCAAGGTCTTGACCATGATGATCGATGAGAGTGGGAGGAATCAAACCATATGTTGTGCCTTAGGCTTACCTTAATAAAGAGCCAAGGGCTTTGAAATCCGACTGAGGAGTCGAACCACCTAGGCTCTCGAGAGTCAACTAGGTTTTCCCCTATGCCTGAGAGACAACTGTGGGAGTCGGCCAAATGGTTGTTCCTTGGGCTTATCCTGGTGAGGAGCCAAGGGCTTGGAATCCGACTAAGGAGTCGAATGGCTAGAACTGCGAGGAGAGTTGACTAGGGCTTCCTCTATGGCCGAGAAACAACTGTGAAGTCGGCCAAAGTGTTGTGCCTTGGGCTTATCCTGATGAGGAGCTAAGGGCTTGGATCAGGGTGCCAAAGGCGTGACTGTGGAGGTCTATGTGGCCCTGGCTGCCACCTTATAGGCTCAGGCATCTTCCATGTCCATGTATCCATGGGCTCTGGCCATCAATTGCTCATAATTAACGTCTGGTTTCTTAGCAAGAGAGTCGGCCAACTCATTGCTCTGCAAACCAGCGACGAGTGCTGACATGGTGACCGCACCCCCTGGGTCATCGACTTTCAGCCTTTTGGCTTGGAATCTCTTGAAGTAGGCCCGGAGGCTCTCTTCTGGCCCCTGCCTTATTTGGATCAGCACATGAGGGGGGAGCTTCCGCTTGGCGTCAGCTAGGAAATGGTGGATGAACTTTCGACTAAGCTGTCAAAAGTTTCTGATGGATCTCTTCTCGAGAGTGTTCCACCAGAGCTTAGCACTCCCTGAAAAAGTGATAGGAAAGCACCAACAGAGAATTGCTTATGAGGCTTGGAGGGAGCATACTCATCACATTATAATAATTCTGAACATGCTCGTAGGGGTCTTCCTCACCCTTGTATGTCTCTATGTGAGGCATTTTGAATTTCTCACATGAGACATTCATATGGTCGTCTGAAAGGGGGTTGTTACTCCCGATGACATTTGCGATCGGTCTGTTGACTCGATCATATCCAGATGCTCTAATGGTAGCTGAGGGGACTGGAGAGGCACGATGGCGAAGAGTCGTAGAGACTACTTCTTGCGGCTGTGGAAGCCAGCTAAGAAGCTCATTGGAGAAGGCAACAAATTGCTCTTGGCAGAATTGGGAAATCATATGAGCTATTGCATCAAGATGGGCTTAAGTAGCATAACTCTGATGAGGTCCTCTAGGACGAGATTGCTCAGCTCTATCTTCAGAACCAGATATGTTCTCTTCAAAAAAAAAAAAAAGAAGGCCCTATGGTGGGCGCCAAACTGTTGATGCTAAAGATCACACAATATAATCCAGAATAGGATGGTTGCGGTTAAGGAGTGATAGAGGATGATGAAGGTGATCTCTTTCTTTCCCGACTTTATGTTTGGCCACTGAGTTAGAGTTTGCAATCTGCACAGAAGAAGTCGTGAGAGGGCGGAGTGATGATTCCCCTGTGGTACCTCCGACGATCAAGTCAGTTGATGAACTTGAGCTTGAGTGGAGCCATAGAACTATGTATTCTTATGCTATGTGCATTAGAGATGATGATCTCTAAGATTTAGGTCAGAAGGAGAGTTTAGATTGCGAACCTATGGCTATGGAGAATAGCATCTGCATATAAAGAGGATGCCAATGGCAGATTGGTCACTTCGACCATGCAAATGGCGGTGACAAAGTGTGAGCTGGAAGGTGAGTCATCCTTTGCTCTACATGTGTCGGTTGGCGACAGGAGGAAGATCACTTCAGCCTCGATTTGAGGTGCGATCGACGGGACGTGGGCTGATAAGCGATGTGATGACTCATGGTCTTTGAGTAGACATGATATGACTTGTCGTCAAGATTGATAAGCTTTGGCTAAGTTATCTTCTAGCTTCGCTGAATTGCTTCTGAGGCTTTGGCGAAATTAGACCTAACACAAACTTTTATTAGACCTAACACAAACTTTTATTAGACCTAACATAAAATTAGACTTAACACGAACTTTTATTAGAAGTAACGCGAACTTTTATTAGACCTAACATGATATTAGACTTAACACAAATTTTTATTAGATCTAACATGAAATTAGACTTAACACGAACTTTTATTAGACCTAACACAAAATTTTAAGTCTAATTTCAATCATGTTAAATTCTTTTTAAGTCTAATTTAAATCATGTTAAGTCTAATTTAAAAATTTAAGTTAAATTTCATGTTAAGTCTAATTACATTAGACTTAAAATAAGTTAAATTAGACATAACATGATTTAAATTAGACTTAAAAGGAATTAAATTAGTTATAATAAAAGTTTATGTTAGTTCTAATTGGAGTTCATGTTAGTTCTAAATAGACCTAACATGAAAGAGATAAGAACATTTTGGGGTTTTGTACTTTTTATATTCTCTCTATACTTAGTTGGCTGGTAATAATTGCTAAAAGAGGGCTGCAGCACAAGATGTCATACTTCTTGGAGCTACACAACATGGGGGGGGGTAAGGGCTGGGGTGGGGGGGGGGGCTGAATGAGCTACGACCAGCACATGAAGATATTGTTTTTGGGAACTTAATATAATTTTCCTAATTTTGAAAATACATTAGGCAAAATGGCCAGATTGGTATATTTTGTAGAAGCTTAGTGACATGTTGGTATATTTTCTTTTAGCTTTGTCAGATTGGTATATTTTGTCGACTCTGGCGCCAAATACATCTTAAATTTGGTCGGAGTTACTGTTCCGACCCGTGCTGACAGGATTTCTTGCATAAAACCCCCTCAAACAAAACCTCGTCATCATGATCATCATCATGGCATCGAACAGATTGTGGAGAAGATGAAAGCTGAGGGAATGTGGCCTGATCTAATGATTCAATCTATGGCTTGCAAGTTTGTTCTCCCTCTATATGCTTCTCTTGACAAAGCTTCTGATGTTGAGAGGGTTTGGAAAGTGTGTGAGGCTAAACCTCATCGTGGTTGTGTAGATAAGGTTGAGGAAGTATTTGAGAAAACATTTAAGTTGGGAAATAAAGTTTTATCAAAATCCTATTATGCTCTTCTGAGGATATATGCTAAAAATAAACTTCTATTTGAGGGGGAAGATTTGGTTAAGCGCATGAAAGAGAATAGATGAAGGCAAGCTGTGTTCAGAAATAGGATGAAATTACATGAGTTGTTGCTTGAAGCCTACTTGAACGCAATGATTCAACGTATGGGTTTAGGAAAAGGATGAAGGCTGATAATATTTTCCCAAACAAGAAGCTAGCTGAACTACTAGCAGCTGTGGATGAATTTAGGAGGAGGGAGAGGGGGGAGGTTGAAGAGGACGAGTAGGAGGAGGAAGAGGATGATGAGGATGAGGGAGAGGGGGAGGTTGAAGAGGATGAGGAGGAGGAGGGAGAGGGAGGAGGAGGGAGAGGGAGAGGAGGAGGAGAGGGTTAGGAGCATGATGGAGTTTTAATGAGGGAGTTTTATGCAAGAAATCCTGTCAGCACTGGTCGGAACAGTAACTCCGGCCAAATTTAAAGTGTATTTGACGCCGGAATCGACAAAAATATACCAATCTGATAAAACTAAAAAAAAATATATACCAACATGTCACCAAACCTCTATAAAATATACCAATCTGGACATTTTGCCAAATATATTGGTTTCAGGGTTAAAATACATAACAGTCCTTACATTAAACCTCGGACTCAATTATTTAGCTGCTGTTGACTTCCCTCTAGCTCTTATTCTAATAATTTCACCGATCCAAACTTTTCCAATTTTGGCTTTCTCCTCTCAAATTTTCACAATTCCCCAATACGTTTGACCGAATTACCCACTTTCTACCTATTTATCGTGTCCATCAAAATCGCGTCGTCTCAGACGTGTTCAAGTTCCTTAAAATTAATCACTTTTTCATGATCAAGATGTCCTCTTTTTGAGTTGGGTATCTGCAACTTGAGATTTGAGCGTTGGATTTTTGTTTTTTTGTTTGGTAGCTTGAGAGAATGGAGAGCAGTGGGAGAAGGGTTCTGTTGACTGTGAGTGGAGACGAGATCTCGAGAGGGATTGCTTATCATTTGGCCAAGAGTGGCTGCAGGTAATAATCGTATATATTTATATATGTATATTTTTCTGTTAATTATTATTTTGTTGATGAATGGTGGTGCTATTGTTGTTGCTGTTGAGTTCACGGATCATTTTCTTTTGGGTTTGATTTTAGTTTATTTGTAGTTTAGAGTTGTATCATCTTTTTCTTTCTTTACCAATTCAATGAATTAATTTGCTTGGAATGAGGCTCCTTTTGTGCTTATTTCTTATTGTTTACGTGTCCTATATAAATCTCTGAAGATCCTATCTTTTTTGCTGTTTTACTCTACTTATGTTGATGGATGGTAGTGATATCTTTGTTGCTTTTGAATTCATGTATTATTCCGTGTTTGGTTTGGTTTGGTTTTAATCCCTGGCAACATATTCTTCTTCTTTACCAATTCGATGGATTATTTGCTTGATGGAACTTCTTTTAAGATTATTTGTTCTATTCTGTAATTATACCTTCTCTATAATTTGTTCCTGAGGCATGTTCCTTTCCTTCAATCAATTGGTTAAATCTCATATATCTATTACCTTAGATTTTAAGTTTCTTATGATTTCTCTTTTAATTTATATTTTAAGATTTCTTCTTTGATTTTGTAATTAGGTTAGTTCTAGCGGGTGATGAAAGTTGTCTCCGAAGCATGGCCGAGGAGATTATGGGTTCTTTGAAGGGAATTAATCGGGTTGAAGTGGTTGGATTGAATATGGAAGAAGATAAGGAGGCAACATTCGATGGGGTTGTGGACATTGCATGGAAGCTCTTAGGATCATTGGATGCTTTTGTCAATTGTTATGTTTATGAAGGTAAAGAAGCAATATGATTATCTTTTACTCTTATTCATCGGTTAGAATTTTGTAATAATTGATATTTTCTTTATGTAAGTCAATGTTGTGTGTTGATCCGATGTTAATCTGCATCTTAATTTTAATTACCGACTACTTGCTTCTGCATCTAAGGTTCTGTTATGATATGATTGTGAATCCATATTATAGAAGTTGGCATAGTTTGCTCTATGAATTATCATCAATGTTACAGTTATTAGTCGACTATCCATTAGTTTAAACTTTCTATGGGAACAGCCTATGTTGATTTAAATATTTTACTTTATTGTCCAATGGGTTATCTCTGTGTTGTTAGTTGTCACTGTTGTATATAATCTACATATTTGATATCATCACATATAGTTGAGTTCACAATTTCTCGAAGATGTCCTTTTTTTGCTCCGCAACCACTTTTTCTATAACTTTTTTCTCAAGGAATAGTTGTGTCATGTGTGTCCCTTCGAGGATTAATACTAGTTTCCTGTTTGGTGGAGCTTCCCATGACCAGAATCCAAAGTACCTTTTGGTCTATATACTTCACTTGCTTGTAGTTTCTATCATTTCTTTTTTCTGGAGAATTACCATAGTACTTTAACATCCAACTTATAGTCCATGACTTGTCCTTTACAATATGTAATGATGGATATCTTGCTCATTATCATTGGAAATGAAACAATCCTTCACTCTAGTAATGAATAGTGATATTTGCTATGGCGGTATATGAAATCATGTAATGATATTCATCTATATCTTTATGTGTATTTTAGGGGGAAAATGGGGATCATGATTCATCTCTGTAATTTGAGGTGGATTTATGATGAGAGGACAACTCAGACGACATACACTGTTGAGTATAGGTTTTGTATTTGAAGATTATCAAAAACTTGCAGTACAAGCATAGACCTCAAATTGTATTCAACTAGTTAGATATATTTCAATTTTCATTTTAGATTTTTTTCGCCATCTATTTCTTGAGGCTTGGGAGTTGGGAATTTATTTTGAGGATGGAATAGATTTTTGAGAACATCCAGCTTGATTTATTTGGGCATGTGGTTGTACGTGTTTTCTTACAGAAAAGGGATCAATGCACTTATTTACTAATTTATAGCTTAATTTATAGCTGCATATCCTCCTCTCCTTTTTACTCTTAGCTCTGGTCTTACTATTTCTACACCCTCAATGTTAATTGCATCTTGCTCATACAAGAGTACGAATTGAATGTTCATATGAAGGAGGTAGAGGTGATAACAATATCAAAATTTTATCTTTTCATCGATCATCTCCTCTATTGGTAATTGTTGTCTTGTTACTTTATTCGAGACATACAAATGATCATTGAAGAGACGAACCTTCTTTCATTGGGTGTTAAGAGTTTATTACCTTAAATATAAATGATCCATCAATCATCTTGCTAGTGTAGTGGCTCTCCGCTCAGCGCACAACATTCTCATTATTTTCTTACTGAGAATATAATATTTGACCTCATTTCCTTAAAAAAAAGATGAATCATGGTAACTAACAACCTTCAAACCAACTGTCCAACTATCATCTAACCAAGATACCAATTTCTTCGTCTCCTTGTAAAGGCCTGAGCCTTGTTGAATCAATGGATATTGATCAGTGACTTGCTAGGGATTTTAGTTGTCTCTCGATTCATATTTGTTTACCTTAATGTTTTGCAGTTGAAACTTTTGCAGACTTTACCTCAGCATGCCCAAGAACAAAGCTGAAACATTGATAGCACTTATAG
>NC_033802.1:58039955-58073550 GCF_001876935.1 Asparagus officinalis
ATAAATTGATAGAGGTAGAGAAAATATAACAAAGCAATAATGCTTGCAGTTAGAGAGGTTCCATTATATCAAAGGCGGACCACGTCCTATAACTCACCAATACTTTCCTTAAATGACTATCAGAGAGGAATCCTTTTTATAGGAGCTATAATCCAAAATTGAAAGATCCCTTTAGCTACAAGTATCAGATGGTTTGTTCAAGTGTTTCTATAGGACTATTATCCAGAATTGGAAGATCCCTTTAGCAACTGTCAGATGGTTTGTTCAAGTGTTTCCAAACTCCTTTAGTTATAAGCCCCAAATCCATACTGATTTGATTAAAAATCAAATATTAGTTTTATCTTATTTAGATTTAGAAAACTCAAACAAATATTAGGTGGGATACCTAATACAAATTGTTATGGTGTGACTATAGTTCTTGAATCTGCATTGCCGAACTCGACTCTTTTTTGGCTCAGCTGGTCTTAGCCGAGAGTTGTTTTGAACTAATGATAAGATGGTTAATCCTACTTCAGAAAGGAATTAGCTTACATATTGGCTTGAAGATAAGGATAAAGAGAAAAGAATTATCCTCAAACTTTGTTGCTTGGTTCCTTGTACACATAGGAGACCTAAGACCTGGTGATTCCTACATCAGTGGATTATGATCAAAGATTATATCTTATACAAATTGATTGGTAGCCATCTTATAAGCATGCCATATCAAAATTCAAAGCCATCAGAAACAAAGGGCACATCAAAGCTCTTTTTGGAGCAGTCGTATATTACTCGGTTGTTGACTCTTCTATTTGTGTGAGAGATTGCTTTGGGCTTTTGGGGAGTTGTTTGGGATTAGTGATTGAGAGATCTCTACCATTGTACTCACAATTTGATAGTTGACTATGTACTCCTCACAATTTGATAGTTGACTATTCTACCTGTGTGAGAGATATTCTCCTCCTTCACTCATGGACGTAGGCTACATGCCGAATCGCATTATATCTGTGTGTTTTATCTTCCCAATATTTTATGTGCTTTCTTGTGATCGTTATTTGTTTATCTAGGAAATTTTACATAACACAAATAATAACCGTCTAAATAATAGATACAAGTTAGATCGGGAATGATTATGGACTATAATATGAATAATTATTCAAAAGAATTTGAAGACAAGTGCATGACATAAATTTCCTAGAGATATTACATTGATAACTACATGACACCATTTAGTCATTCTTTGCATGGATATGTTACACAGTCTGCCCCTGTTCATTAAAGGCTTACGGTTAGATTTTAAATATTAATGATTATTATTGTCATTCTATTCTAATTTGTTCATCAGTTTCCCCTTTATCAAATTCCATGAGATTTGTACTTTGTACATATGATGCATTTGAGTAATAGCGTTGTAACTGACAAGTATAATATAGACTGATATGTCGCATTGTTGCAAACTCTTGGTCGAGGACCATTTGATTGGAAGTCCACTTGTACTGCAATATTTTTTTTCACAAAATTTCTAATTAACCTACCATACACAATTTTTTAAAAAAAATCTTGACCTTTTTGCACATATCTAACTTTAATTCTAAGTTCTCCTTTTTGGAGAAAACCTATGAAGTTGTGGAAGTAAAAGTTTCCTGCTTTGTTGATACACGAGAAACGTAAACTAGCTTAAAAATAGTAAATGTTACTACGATTTTTATGTGGACACGCCACTAAGGGGAAAAGCCACGAGACTTAGTCTATATCAGAACTTCCACTATCTCTTAGGGATACTAGTGATCAACAATCAACAATACACTTCACTTTGAAGAGCGGATAACATGAATCACTTACTAAAGGTGGAAAACAAAGAACTGTAAGGACTCTGATTGATGCTGGATATGAGCACTAAGACCTCAGGAATAACACTCTAAAATTTCGTCTCGAGGATGACCTTTGCCCTTTGATCGAAGATGAACTCTCTGTTGGTCGGAAAATTTTGACTATTCACACATGTTTTCTCTTGATTTATCTCCCCTTTTACTAAGCCTTTCTACCAACCAATAAGTTCTTTATATAGTTATTTCCTAGTCGATTTCAGTGCACAAATTTATGACATAATTACTCTTGCATATTTTCAAAAGCAACCTTCAAAATCCTTGGGCTTTGCATTCTTCAATGCACTCTTGAAGCTTCCATGATCCACACCTTTTATCCTTTTAGGATTTAGGAGTTTGGATCCCACTAGCAAGGAAATACTCAACGCAAGGTTTTAAATATCGGTTATCGGGAATTTATCGGACGGCCAAAATACTTATCGGATAGCGAAAATCGGGGATATATCGGGGATAAGTAGTATTTATCGGAGTGATATACGGAATGGTGTATATATATAATATAATAACTAAAAAATGTAATCTAACCATGCTTAATGAAATATAAACATACCAAAATGTAAATCATCATGTTTAGAATCACTAACCAATTGTAGAAAGAAAAACTTACATCTTGACCGCACGATGAAACCATTCGATTGCATAGCCTTACTTATCGGCCGATAATCCCGATAAAAAAACCTTACTTATCGGCCGATAAGTACCGATAACGTCGATAACTCCCCGATAACTTGCCAGAAACGATAACCGATTAAAAATCCAAGTTATCCTATCGGAGAGCTCCCAAATCCGATAACTCGGCCGATAATATCGGTTATCGGCCGATATTTAAAACAATGACTCAACGTATCTCCTCCGTCCGAGTAGGTAGAAGGCACAAGCAATATTGTTTTCTTACAAGAAGTTTTAAGCTTCTCCATGGGAAGAGATTTTGTGATCATGTTTGACTCGTTGTCATTAGTACGAATCTTCTTAAGTCACATGAACTTGGACTTCAACACATCTCGGGTTCAATGTTAAAGCACATTGATATTCTTGGTCTGAGAATGATTAGTAGGATTCTTTGTTAGATGGATGATCCTCTGACTATCATAATGAAGTGAATATTTCTCCTGATCCAGCTCCAGTGCTTTCAAAAAATTCTACATCCAGATAACTTACTTGGATGCCTTTGTAGCAGCAATATACTCTGGGCTTCATTAGTTGAGTGAGGTACACTTTTGCAATTTGGACTACTATGACACCGCTCTCCTTAGGAAAATCATAACGTAACTTGAAGTGGACTTCTAAGAATCGGAATCACTAGCTATGTATGCGTTTGTATATCCATCAAGCTACAAATATGATGATGAAATCTCTTCCCATTAAGAAGCTTGAATCTTCTTGAAAGAGAAGGTTGGTTGTGTTTCCAGTGTAACTTTGGAAAGGAAGATTCGTTAGGAGTTCTCTTCTAGCTGGGTGCAAACTCCTAGAAGAATAAAAGGTGTTAGACCATTGAAGTTTGATGAGTGCGTTTGAGTGTGTATAGCATAGGGGAGTTTGAAGGTTGCTCTTGGAAATATACAAGAGTAATTATGTCAGTACTTTGTGTATTGGAAATTGACTAGGAGATGATTATATAGAAGGCCTATTGACTAGTTGAAAGACATAGCAAAAAGCGAGAGAAGTACAGACTAGAGAGAAAACAAGAGATTTTGTGCAGTTTGAATTCTCTGGTTAGCATAGAATTTCCTTGTTGATCGAAGGGCATGAGTTATCTTATCAAGACGAAATTCAGAGTGTTGTTTTTGAGGTGCTGGTGCACACATTCAACAGTCGGATTGTCAATCTGAGTCCTACAATTCTCTGATATCGATCTTTCGATGAGTTCGTTTCATGTTATATGCTCTTTGGAGTGAAGTGTATTGTTGATAGGTGATGAAAAGTGATGGAAGCCACTTGGAGCTCTTGTGTTACTGTACTCAGTGATGTAGAGTTAAAAAGTGATGGCAAGCAACAGCATCTTGGAGCTCTTGAGTGTGGGTGTACTCAGGTTCTTCAAGTAATGTGAGATGGGCGAGGGTTACAAGTTGTACTGTTCAAAACTTGTACCGGCTTGTGAAAAAAGTGAATTTGAGGAACCATGGAGGTATGCACGTTTACCCGAACCATGTAGAAAATCATTGTATTCTTGTTGCCTTTCTTAGTTGTGGTGCTTGTTTTGCAGTCCATAATCCCACTCCTGCTATTCAAAGGTCTTGCTGAATAACTCTCGTTAAACAACTCTTTAGTGTTGGACACATTTCACGGCCTTCACTTTTATCAATTAACTGTAAATTAAGTATTGGTAGAGAGATCAATTCTAGAATTCAGTCACGTAGGAGAAATTTTACCATGCTCTGAATTACTGCACCACGTGAATTGTGATTCTCATGCCTGAAGACAACTTAGGCATGATTTTGAAATTAAACTTTGGTGCTCAGTGGTAAGCTATCTATAGATGAAAGGATCTGCTGATTGCATTCAGAGTCTCATTTTATCATTTGCATGCAATTTATGTCACAGTTAGGCTTAGGTGGAAATATGAAGGTGCAGATGTGGGTTGTTTTTGTGGTTATTTGAGAGCAAATAATTCTAGTTCTCCATGGTCAATAATGCCATGTTGTTATTATTGTTTAGCGCTTTATTTGTTTCTTGTAAGGATCAATTACTATTTGCTGGGCATTTGCTCTAGTCTCATTGACACTTTTCATGGTAATTTTGTCCCACACTTCGGAGGTGCTTTTGAGAGCAACATTTGTTGATAAAATTATCTTATCAACTGCTAATTATAATCTATTAGAATTCTTTTAAAAATTTCATGTTGGCCTCTGTCGTATGATGTTTATTGGATCAATGTATGATGTACATGGTTAGAAATTGGTAGGATTGTTCAGTAGTTGAGTAAATTTTCTTTTACTAATGCTTACAGGAAAGAATCAAGAACCTCTGCAGATTTCTGAAGAGGAGTACAAAAAGACAGTAAAGATAAATGTCATGGCACCATGGTTTTTGCTTAAGGCTGTTTCTAAAAGAATGCGGGATTTCAAAACTGGAGGATCTATTGTGTTCTTGACCTCAATATTAGGTGCAGAAAGAGGATTGTATCCCGGGGCTGCTGCCTTTGGTTCATGCATGGCTTCAATACAACAATTAGTTCGAGTAAGCACATTCTCACATGTTTCTGCTCATAATGCTTTTTTTAGTTGAATCGGCATTTGACTCTTTTGGTGAATAGCACATCTATTTGACTGTTCCAATCACAAAAAATTGTTATCATGCATTAAAATAGGATGCTTTCTTTACTAATTGGATACCATATATTTCATGTTTCCCCTTGTATAACAAAGTTATGTTGATATTATAAATATAGTGAATTTTATTGGTGCTAAGGAAGATGTTATTGTCATGGCATGCATTGGAAAAGGTAGTTCTATATGAATCAGAAGTGGGATCTTATGTAACGGGATCCTATCATCTGTTTAGGTATCACAATCTGAAACAAATTGCAATGAATGGGTTACTCAACACATAATGAAACTCATCTCATGTGGCCAAATAAGATCATGTCTAACTTACATTAGTTTTATCAAAATCCTTCCATTATATAAAGTTCCTTGCTCTCATATATATGGAGTTCAAATTTCGGATGCTGGGAATAAGAAATCAGAGATTAGGAGAGTGTAGATGAAAAAGAAAAAGCTTTTCAGAAATTTGTCCCTGACAAACTTTGTATTTGAATGTAAGTTGTCACAAATTGTTATTTTGATATTGGTCCCTTACAATATTAATCACACTGGAATAAAGAGTTTCTCTGGTGATGTCCATCAGTTTAAGACTAACATTCTGTTGACTTTCAACAGAAGATTGGATTTTAACTTCTCTCTCGTGTTCTCTTTAAGGTGCTTACACTCCTTTAGTGAACCCAGCCATCCGAAAATTCCTATTAAAAAAAAAGTCTGTTCAACCTTTGTCGCAATAATAAGAAAGAGCTATATGTTCAAGTTGTAAATAACATTAAAGCCCATGGCATTGATAGATCAAGATATATTGTTAGCCAATTTAGCCTAAATGCTGTAGTTCCAATTGGTAGTTTTTATATAAACCATGAAGCAGCCCAAATCTCCTGAGCATTTTACCTTCATGTAACCTTGATGCTTGTGCAGTGATCAATTCTTGTCAGAATCAGAGTTTATATAGGGTTGCCAGTAATTTGGCAATTGAATACCAATCATGATTTCTTGCTGAAATTTCAGATCAATAAATTCAACACATCAGGATTGGAATCTTGTGAAACTAAGCTTGGTAACTTTGCTCATATTTTTTTTGTAAACCTAGTGAAGCTTAAGTCAATGCAAGTTGAATTTGCACAGTGTTACTTGTGCTCCAATTTGTTACCAGCTCGTAGACTCGGTTCTTGAAGATAAAAAGTTAATTTCAGAGAAGGGTGATAATTAGGCTCAAATGTTAACGCTGAAACTATGGTTGTACTAGGAAATTGGAAGGGGGAAAACTTATTGGATCCATAGTAAGAGTCATACTGTGAGGGACTAATATCAAAATGCTGATCTTTGAGAGACTAATGTCTAAATATAATAGGTCGGACACCTGAAAACCCCTAGAAAGGTTCTTGCTTCCTATTCAAGGAGTTACTTATCTCTATCTTTTCATGAAATTGGGAGCCTAATTTTTTTTCTTTTTTCTTCTTTTTGTCTTGCTAATTTTTATTTTTCTTAAATAAGAATGGTCAGCTATTAGGAATTGTTAGTAAATTTAAGAGCTGCTGTTTTTCTCAGTCTTCTGTTCTGTTTTATGAAGGTCCTAGTCTTTAGGAGCACTAGCTGTTATCTCTATTTTTCAGTAGGTTAGTTGCTGTTTTTCAGGTCAAGTAAGTGTCTAGGAACGTGTCCCTGTTAGTAGCAGAAAATGAGGAATTTAGTTATGGGTCATTGTGTATTTTATTCTGCATTTTTTATGATCAGTATTTTGATTTTCCCCCTCTTTCCAGTTCTACTCTCTTTATCTATCTCCTTTCAAATAAAATCAACAGCTCTGAAAGAAAAGAGAAGAAGTGGAAAGGGAAGAAGGGAAGTGACAGTAACTTAGAGGTTGCTGCAGGAGAAGGCAGTGCAGGCAACAAAGGAGGAAGATATTCTCCATGCAAGCACTGTGGTAAAAAGAATCATCCCCATTTTTCATGTTGGAGAAGGCCAGATGTAAGGTGCATGAGATGTCAAAAAATGGGACACATTGAGAAGTTTTGCAAGGAGAAGGGAGACCAGCAGCAAGGTGAAGCACATGCTGTAGTCTAGCAAGAGGTAGATCAGCTGTTTGTTGCCTCTTGTTTCATTTCTAGTACCCCATGTGACAGTTGGCTTGTTGATAGTGGTTGTACAAACCATATGACAAGTGATGAGAAACTGTTTAGAAACCTTGATAAGTCAATAAAATCAAGGGTGAGAATTGGAAATGGAGAATACTTAGCAGTAGAGGGTCGAGGGACTGTGGCTATGAAGAGTTGTGCAGGGATTAAGCTGATTTCTGATGTAATGTATGTTCCTGAGATTGATCAGAACCTGCTAAGTGTGGGGCAGTTGGTAGAAAATGGATTTAAGGTAACATTTGAAGAAAGAAAATGTTTGATCTTTGATTCTAGTGGCCAGGAGTTGTTCAAGATAAAGATGCAGCAAAAAAGTTTTTCTCTGAATCCTCTCGAAAAGGAGCAAGTGACATTCAAATGTCAGGCCAATGATTCAGAGATATGGCACAAAAGATTGGGGCATTTTCACCACAAAGGCTTGCAGTTCATGAAAAAAAAAAAAAGATGGAAAAAGGGTTACCAAACCTGGAGGAGCAACTCTCAAGCTGCAAAACTTGTTTGATGGGCAAGCAAGCCAGACTTCCCTTCAAGGAGTCAACTTGGAGAGCTACAGAGAGGCTGCAGCTGATCCATACAGATCTCTGTGGACCACAAGCAACTCCTTCACTAAGTGGCAGCAGGTATTTCATTATCTTCATTGATGACTATACAAGAATGTGCTGGATTTACTTCATGAAGCAAAAGTTAGAAGTTGCTGAAGTGTTTCTTAAGTTTAAAAGATGGATTGAGAATCAAAGTGGCTGTAGGATTCAAGTCATTAGATCTGATAATGGCACAGAATACACTTCACAGATGTTTAAGCCTTTTTGTGAGGAAGCTGGAATCCAGCGTCAACTCACTGTCCCATACTCTCCACAGCAAAATGGAGTTAGTGAGAGGAAAAATAGAACCATTATGGAGATGACCAGGTGTCTGTTGCATGAGAAGAATCTGCCAAAGGAACTTTGGGCAGAAGCAGCAAATACAGCAGTTTTTCTGCTGAACAGACTGCCTACAAGGGCATTGGAGAAGAAGACACCCTTTGAAGCATGGTTTGGTGTCAAGCCAACTCTAAAAAACTTGAAGGTGTTTGGCTGTCTATGCTACTCTTACATTCCACAGGTCAAGAGAGACAAGCTGGAAAAGAAGTCTGAAGCAGGAGTATTTGTAGGCTACAGCCTTGTGTCAAAGGCCTACAGAATATATCAGCCAAAGTATGGAAAGGTAATCACTAGTAGAGATATTCAGTTCTTGGAAGCTGAAGAGTGGAATTGGGCTAATGACACTCAGAATGAACCAGAGAAAATGTCCTTGGAATTAGAAGAGCTGGTGGATGACATTCCAGTAAGAGGCACCAGATCTTTAGTTGATATATACCAGAGGTGCAATGTGGCTGTTCTGGAGCCAACAGGCTTTGTAGAAGCCAAAGATGATCAGAGATGGATGAGTGCAATGAAAGAGGAGCTGGCTATGATAAAAAAAAATCAGACCTGGGAGTTGGTGGAGAAGCCTAAAGACAGGAAAATCATTGGACTGAAGTGGGTCTTCCGGACTAAACTCAATCCTGATGGCTCAGTGAACAAACATAAGGCCAGGTTAATAGTAAAAGGTTATGCACAAGTTTGGGGAGTAGACTTCTCTGAAACATTTGCACCTGTAGCAAGGTTAGATACTATCAGACTAGTTCTTGCCTTAGCTGCTCAAAAGGGTTGGAAAGTGTATCAGTTAGATGTCAAATCTGCATTTTTAAATGGAGAGTTGCAGGAAGAGATTTATGTTGAACAACCAGAAGGATTCATCGTACCAGGTCAGGAGGAGAAGGTTTATGTGCTGAAGAAGGCTCTGTATGGCTTGAAGCAAGCACCTAGAGCATGGTACAGCAAGATGGATGGGCATTTGCTGAGTCTAGGCTTTAAGAAGAGCCTAAGTGAGTCCACTTTGTATGTTAAAGAGTTGGATTCTGACTTGATTATTGTATCTCTCTATGTGGATGACTTGCTGGTAATAGGAGGAAATGAGGCTCAGATCATTGTGTTCAAGCAGAATATGATGAAGATGTTCAAAATGACTGATTTAGGTGAAATGTCCTACTTTCTTGGCATGGAGATCAAACAAGCTCAAAACGAGATCTTCATATGTCAAAGGAAGTACTTGAAGGAGATCTTGAAGAGGTTTGGTATGGAGGAGTGCAAGAGTGTGAGTACTCCAATGGGTAAGAAAGAAAAACTAGAGAAGAATGATGGAGCTGACCCTGCAGATGAAGGTCTTTACAAGAGCTTAATTGGTTGCCTAATGTACCTCACAGCAACCAGATCAGACATCATGTTTCCCGTAAGTGTTCTGTCCAGATTTCTAAACTGTGCTAGTGAGTTGCATATGGTAGCTACAAAGAGGGTGCTGAGGTACTTGAAGGGTACTATCTCATATGGGATTAAGTTCTGCAAAGTTCAGGATTTTAAGTTGCATGGTTATTCTGATAGTGATTGGGCTGGATCAGTGGAAGACATGAGAAGCACTTCTGGTTATTGCTTTACATTTGGGTCAGGATGTTTCTCTTGGTGTTCAAAGAAGCAAGAGCTGGTGGCTCAATCAACTGCAGAAGCTGAGTTCATTGCAGCAATTGCAGCTGCAAATCAAGCAATATGGTTGAAGAAGCTGATAGATGATCTGCATGTGCATCAAGATGATAACATAGAGATCTTTGTGGACAATCAGGCCACTCTGGCCATCTCACAAAATCCTGTCTTTCATGGAAGAACAAAGCATTTCAAAGTTAAGTATTACTTCTTAAGGGAGGTGCAGAGATCAGGTGAAGTGAAGCTGGTGTATTGTAGTTCAGAAAATCAACTTGCAGACATATTCACAAAGTCATTTCATGTCGGTCGTTTTGAGACTCTTAGGGACAAGTTGGGTGTATGTGCAGCTCAAAATTCAGGAGGAGAATGTTAGTAAATTTAAGAGCTGCTGTTTTTCTCAGTCTTCTGTTCTGTTTTATGAAGGTCCTAGTCTTTAGGAGCACTAGTTGTTATCTCTATTTTTCAGTAGGTTAGTTGCTGTTTTTCAGGTCAAGTAAGTGTCTAGGAACGTGTCCCTGTTAGTAGCAGAAAATGAGGAATTTAGTTATGGGTCATTGTGTATTTTATTCTGCATTTTTTATGATCAGTATTTTGATTTTCCCCCTCTTTCCAGTTCTACTCTCTTTATCTATCTCTTTTCAAATAAAATCAACAGGAATACATTTCTCTTTTTTATTTTTTAAGATAATCAAAGCGCTGTAGTGGACTCAAACATGTGAATTCCCACAACCCTTTTGCCACCTGGGCTTTGAATCTTGTCCTCCAGAGAATTTTTGATGATTTTAACTCATTGACCAGTAACGATGAATATCTTTATATTATCTTTATGCAGCAGATACAGCTTTAAAGTTTAAATACATGATATTCTAGGTGCTCATATGTTAACGGAAGTAAAACTTACGTCTAAACGGTGCTTTATAACTGCTTACCATAGATCTTGTAGCATACAGAACTTTGTTAAATATTTTAGCTTGGTATGTCAAAAATGAGGAGCTGTTCAGTGAACCATATCCATTGGAGAGTGAGTTGTTCCAATCTTTGACGGCTTAAAACTCAGGCAGAACAGGGAAGTTTGGGGATCAATACACTGAATCAAGGGTTATTCCTTTGTAGGAGCGGGAATTGATTGAATAATTATTAAATGGTTGTTCCTCTAGTTGTTGTGTTATATTCGATTCAGTGACCTGTTCATTAGAAAATACATAATTTGTAGTATTTGGTTCCTAGAGAATCAAATTTAACAAGTTGCATATTTGAATTTTTTATTATTTAATATTCGTATTTATTTTCATTTTATAAATCAAATTTACTGCAAACCCTTCCTGTCAAATTTTTTTTGATGTCATTTGTTAGGTTTTATACTAGATCAAAACATATTTCCATTGCTCTATTGTCGTTTGCTCTATATTATAGTTGTATATTCTGGTGCACGTGTGATAAGTTGCTGACTTTTGTTACCTAAAAATCATTGAATAATTAATGATTATCAAATAACAAAAAAAAAAAAAAAAAACAAATACGCATGTTAGATGAATATTAAAAAAAAAAAAAAAAAAAAAAAAACAAATACGCATGTTAGATGAATATTCATGAATAAGTGTCGGAACCCAAAATATATAAACAAATCAAATTCAAATACTGCCAAGTAACTCAAACATGGTCACCCTGCAGATATCAGCAATGGAGATGGGGAAGCACAGAATCCGTGTCAATGGCATTTCTCGAGGCCTTCACCTAGGCGATGTGTACCCAACGGCTATAGGAAGGGAGAAAGCTGAGAAGCTTACTTCTGAGGTGATGCCTCTTCAGAGGTGGCTCGATCCCAAGAATGACTTGGCTTCCACCGTGCTCTACTTGGTGTCTGATGACTCCCGCTACATGACTGGCACAAGCATCTTTGTGGATGGAGCTCAATCGCTTGTGAGGCCTCGAATGAGATCGTTCATGTGATGCCGAACAGTCATGTTGGAGCCTGCTAGAATAAGTTAAACATTTCCATTGTTTTTTTTTTGTGAGAATAATATCATAAGTTTTTAAATTATTAGATGAACATCACAAACCTTTCGTGATTATCCAACAAAAGAGGAGAGTTGCACTATATTTAACTGAATTGAAAAAAATTGCTTGTGTTTTAAGGAAAAATTGTGTCAAGGCCTAAAAAAAAACCATGTGGTCAGCTCCCTAGTATTATTTGCAAGTGAGATAACCTCAAATATATCAACAAATTGTTATTTAGCCCTTTTATACCAAGCCAAGTCATCACAGAGAGATTTTTCAGAAAATCCTATGTTTACTCCTTATACTGTTCCTTCAGAGAGAGAAAATCCCATGTTTACTCCTTACACTGTTCCTCCAAAAAGCTCTCTCTCTCTCTCTCTCTCTCTCTCTCTCTCTCAATCCCTAGTAACTTCAAGAGAACCCAAAAAACCCTAGATTTGATCTCAAACCTCTAGAAAATCCATCAAAAATTTGTTTAAAAAAAGGAGAAAGATGGCCAAAAGCCCTAATTTGGAGAAGGGTGAAGGGGACAACAACGAATTCGAAGTGGTTTGTTGTCATCGTCCCTTAGCTACGATGACGAAGGCGGCTTTGCGAGAATCATCCGCCTTTGCATCTTTATTCCCCGCCGCTGGTTCTTCTTCTCCGACTCCCGCCTCATCTACGAATGACGACAGTAATGAAGCGACAGTGGCCCTCTTGTGCATGAAAAGGGGACCGAATTTTTGAGAACGGAAGAGGAGACGTTCAATACAAGTTAACTTTTATCAATAGATGTTAACTTTTGTTAGGAGGTGTTAACTTTCATTCATAGGTGTTAAGTTTTATAAATGGTTGTTAAGTTTTATCCTTTGTTGTTAATTTTTACCATTGGATGTTAATTAATGTAATGAATATTAAGAATTTGAATGATTTGTTAGAGTAAATATTTGTTTATACAGGAAAAAGAATGCATCTGTAGGTGAAATAAGGCATATACCAAGTTTTGGAACCTACTATGAATTCATGAATGATCATGAACCAAAGATGAAGGAGGGGCATTTGAATGTCTATGATGGCAATAATTTTGAGCACTATATTTTATTTGGACCCCAAGCGGTAGATTGACCAACACTAGAACATGTGTTGAGTTATTATACTGGTAAACAGGATGAATTCTCTTTCCTGGACGACAATGTTAGTCAAATTTGATGAGGAGTGGGTGCAAGAACATACGAGATTCCCAATTGACGGGGAATTAATTTATGAATATAGAGACCCGCATAACCGACAGTGGAGGGAATATTTTGAAGAAAAAAAGAATTGATGAAGGCAAAGGGGCAAGAGAAAGAAGCAGCTAATAGCATGCGAAGATATGTTGAAGAGTTATTGAAGACACTTGTTGAGTCAAATTCAAAGAAGGATGTGCAAGATTTTGTTTCACTCCAGATTTTATACCAATGCGCAATGATTTGATACTCTAATAGCTCAGAAGATATCCCTAGACTATTGTTCTGATACGTGGATAGCATTGAGAGAGTAAAGAATATTGCATTGGACAAATTTATTTTTAATGAGACAAAGAGAAGCATTTAAATTGCCTTGGAAGGAATGAGAAAATTAGGAGTTGCATATGTACCTGGATGCATGCCACTCATTCCCGTAAGTTGCATGTTCATGTGGTTTGCTTTTTGTTTTACTTATAGCAGTTTTCATAATTATGATGAAAGTTAACACACATCAGAAAACACGTACAAGTGTGCAAGTTAACAGGATAGTGTGAAAATTAATAGGATATTGTGAAACTTAACATGTACACATGAAAGTTAACATGTTAGTATGAAATTTAACATGTAAGATTAAAAGATAACAGGAAATTTTGTAACTTAATATTTAAGGATGAATGGTAGCAAGTTGGACTGATGTTTAACAAAAAGTTTTTAAACTTAACAAGAAGCTTTAGAACAAACATTTTCTACAGCTCCTTCATCTTTTTCATGTTAACTGTAGTATTATTATTTTATCAAAGTTTAAAAACTATTACTTTCTATTTTGATAGCTACGATACTATGAGACAACCGACATTAAAAAAACCAACCCTTAACTTGAGATAGTAGCCCCCGTTGACTAATTAGGTACTGAAGGGAGAAAAGACTAGGCCCATGAGGAGGGATACAATTGCTTAAAAGGTAGAGAAAACAAGCATTGAAATGGTAGAGAAATCAATTGCTGAAGTTGGCCCACGGAGTGAGAAATACCACTCGTAGAAAGCCCAATTTGAGGTCGGTTGACATCTCTCATCGCGAAAGAAAAAGAATCCATATCATCTCTATCATCTCCTGCAGGAATAAAGTTATGGAGCAATTGCTGCCAAAGAAAGTTGTTTAGAAAAACAAGAAGGAGAAGCCGGAAAAGGTTAGGGAGAGAACTAAGCGCTCGACAGTAGTTATGTAAGCGTTTTAAATTCTTTACACATACTTACTTTTTATTGTTTATTATTTCTTATTAACTATCATATCTGATTGTTTATCCGCATAGTATCGTAGCAACTTTATTTCTTACATGCTAGTTTGATTGTTGCGTGTTAAATTTCATTGTTGCATGATAATTTTTAACTTTTGAGAATTACATGTTAATTTACATTCTTTTCTGTTAACTTTGGAGTACATGTTAGTGTACATTGTTTCATGTTAGCTTTCAGTGTTACATGTTATTTTTAATCATTTACTGTTAACTCTCACTATAACATGTTAACTTTCATCGCTATGTGTTTGCTAGAGTAGTGTTATATGCCCTTAAATATCCAATATATCTTTATTGAATATTAATTAAGTTTTATTGTTGCACATGTTGTTTGAGTATCTTTTATATAATTGTTATATTATCCTTAGAATTATTTTGTTAGATCATGCACTGTGATGATCACTTGTATGGAAATATGATCCAATTCAGAGGATTCTTTAACTTTGTGCTTAACCTATAACTAGTAAATGATAGCTTTGTTATAACATGTTATTATGCATGACAACAACATATAAGATATGATTGTTGATCTCAGCTATCAGGAATGAAGATTCCTCGGGTGTATGTCATAAGCGCATATTTGATATGTGTAGTACAAGACCTTCTTTGGATTCTCTAGGATGAGTCACCTAAGAGATAGAGAATTTGAATTGTTACGTGATCCCTTAGATTTGATGATATTATCATTTTTGATTTGATAATTTAGTATACTTTGATATGATGGTTAAGATTGTTTTACAAGTGCTATACAACCTGAAATATTAAGTTATTAGATTTTATTTAGGGAAATGATGGATATCTAGATAGGATCCGATATACTCATTTTTATGAGTTAATTTATAATGCATATCCCATGAAGGTATTACATTCCTGTCGACGGGCGATTTTTAAAAAATATTTTTCTAAATTTATTTTTTTATAAGATAAAATATTTTGTTGTTTCAAAATGAATTTTATTTATGTTCATGGGATTGTAATTTTAGGAATGAACAAATATGTGATTTGTCCTACTCAATAAAGTTGCCTAAATTAAATTGATACTGGAGGGGACTGAATGTAAGATAATATTATTCATGAATATTTAATCTCATATTATGAAAGAGCTTTTATGAATAATTGGTCGGATAGGGGTTTGGTTGTTAAATTAAAATTATTAATTTAATTAATTATTGGTTCTCGATATGGGACCCAATTAGTCTTACTAATGTCATTAGAAGAGGTTTACATGTAATACAATTCTATTTCTATCCTAATTATTATGGAAAGAATATTTTATCTTTAAATGTTATGGATAGTTTTAAACAATTAAGATTTGTTTTGAAATTAAAATCCATAAGGCAGGTCCATTCCTATATATAGGATTCATATGTAGCTTTATGAAGAAGAGAAAAAAGAAGAAGAAAAAAAAAAGAAAATAGATTTTGAGAACCTATCTCTCAGTATTATTCCTCTTCGATGGTGAGTGGATTTTAGTTAGAGTTTTTTTCTCTTGAGGAAACTATTTGGTATTGATCTTGGGACAAATTATCGAAAAAATCGGAAAGCGTTTTAGGTATTCTTCTGGATTTTAATTAATTTTGATTAATCTACATGATATGCAATTTTTTTTCAACAAATGGTATCAAAGTGAGTTTAGAATCCAATATGTAATAATTTAATCAGATTAAATTATCTTGATTTGATCTTTATTTTTGGATTATTTAATTGAATTAAATTAAAATTTTGATTAAAATCAATATTAGGGTTCTGTTACTGTTCATGAGCGAATTTCATAAAAAACGGGGATTGTTTACCGATGATGTTACTGTTCACCGTCGTAAGTAATGTTTACTGACGTCATTACTATTCACCAACGGTTTTACTGTTCACCGTAGAATTATTATTTAGTTTAATTTTTAAATTGAAATTAATTATTTTTGAGATTCGACTATTGTTCACGGGTTAAATTTTTTATGATTAGATCAAAGAAATTTAGTTATGGTTTTTGTATTGTTCTTTTTCAATTGTTGAATTATACGGTTCTTGATCCCGCGATGTCCATCGAATGGATGGCTGTACTCCGCGGCTGGCCATCCCACAAACCCTAGCCAAACCCTAAACCTAGTTGAAGAAGAAGTCTTGGGTTATTTTTCTTAACAGGTTATGAACTCAAACCCATTAAGAATTAAGTTTAAATTAAATGGGTTTGACCCGAATCCAAATCTAAACCCAATCCGTTTTTAAATTAGATTTAAAATTAATGAAACGTGTCTGACCCGCAAACAAAACCCAAACCCAAAACTGTAATAATTTGAATTTTACTGTAAAATTATTATCGGACCCCTATTTGACCCAGAAACTATTCTCAAGTCCACCAGTGTTGATTTTTTACTATAAAATTAGTTTTAGCCCCCTGTTTAAACCAGAAACTATTCTGTAACCCATCTGAAAGTAGTTGTTATTTTCTAATTAACCCTTAACAATTGTAGAATTTATTCTGAAGCCTATATACATATATAATCTATTTTCTTGTGTTGAAAAAATTATTTAACTCTTGTTGATTGATAATGTGTAATTGTATTCTTGAAATACTTGTTTAAATTATAATGTAACATGGTTGTATTGTTTTTAAATTGTTTAATTTTATTTTTTCATGAGATTAAAGTAATACATGGAAAATTACTAGTAGGTCTAGAATTATTCTGAAATTCTTCAATTAAATAAAATAGTTTAGAATTTATTAGAAATTGACTGTTGTTATTTTCTCTCATATTCTCTCAATTATAATAAATAACAAAAGTTGTATAGAAGTATAGATAGATTAATATTTAAGAAATATAAATCTAAAGGTCTTCCATCATAAAGATATAACTTGGATAGTAATATTTTAGCTTATCTGATGCCACAAAGGATAGGGTTTGTTAAAATTTATTATCTAGTTATATCTCGCATAAGGGTGCCAAGTATTTTATGTACAATGAGACCACTAGACTAAAATAGGTTGTGCCACCTATTTTATATAAGATAGTTGGACTGATGGGTAAACACTTCATTGATATTTTGGGATGCTTTCTAAAATAGTAGAGTCATGTCATACATCAAAGACCAAAAATAAAGGAAATTCATTAATTGTTAATGATTGAATAAACTGATTTTACATTGTTTAATTATATTCGATCTTGAAAATCCGGAGGTTTATAATTAAGCTTGGATTTCCTGTTCACATTTTTTGTATGAGAGAAATTAATGTGAATTTCATTACTTAAATTATCCCTGGTAATAACTGTATAATAATAAAATATAAAATTAAGATTCTTATGTTATTATATTCTGCTTGTGTAGGATGACTAAGTTTAGTCCTTTTGCTAAGCTACTTGATGACTATAAACTGACTGGCCCGAATTATGTGGATTGGAAAAGAAATTTGTTTATTGTCCTTGCTGAACCTAGTCCTGATGCAACAAAATATGAGATTCTCGAGCATGATGAATGGGTTGAACGTAATGAACTTACAAAATACTATATTATGGCTTCCTTAGACCCTACTTTACAAAAGCAGCATGAAGGAAGAAAGAATTGCAAGGAGATCTTGGAAAGCCTTAAGGTTTTGTACGAAGAACGTAATTGTACTGCACGTTAAAACGCTATGAGTGGTTTGACAAACACCAAGATAGCTGAAGGTGCACTTGTTCAGGCCCATGTTTATAAGATGATAGGGTATATAAATGAATTAGAATCCTTGGGAGCCGAACTGGATAATGAATCACAAGTTGATGCAATTTTTATTTTACTTCCTCGACCCTTTAATAAGTTCAAAGTGAATTTTAGTACTCAAGAACCAAATCTTACTTTGCCAGAACTGAGCAATATGTTGCAGAGGGTTGAGGATATTATGAAGCAAGATAAAGCTATAGTGATGGTTACAAAAACGGCTAGACCATCTAATTATAAAAAAAAGTTTTCTTATAAGAAAAAGCCAACAAAAGGAAAGAAAGTTTCCAAGAAAGAAAAGAGGGATCAGATTGGTGATGAATGCTTCTTTTATAACAAGAAGGGGCATTGGAAAAAGAATTGTGAATGTTACCTTACATTATTGAAGAAGGATAAATCTTTTGAAAGTATATCATCTCATTACTTAGTAGAGACTAATGTAGTGAGTTGTTCTTATATATGGTCTATGGATTCCAGTGCATCTTTGTATATTTGCAATTCCTTACAGGGGTAAAAGGAGGCGAAAGCTTGAAGATGGAGAGATCACCTTACCAGCAGGAACTGGAGCTTTAGTTTCAACATTATCTATAGGAACTTATTTTTTACATTTGAATAAAGAGTATGTAATGGAACTAAAAGATGGTCTTTATGTGCCATCCTTTAGGAGAAATTTGATTTCTGTTTCTAAACTTCGTAAAAATATATATTCTATTTTATTTGGTGATACATCTACTATAAAGTTTGGAAATTCTATTATTGCTCATTGTGAAATTGAAAATGACATATATTATATATCAACTGCCCTTAATTCTTATGCAAATGTTATTAAAGTTGATAAATCTCTTAAACATAAGTTTGATCAAAGTAATCTAACTTATCTTTGGCACACAAGGTTGGGTCATGTTAATATTGATCGGATCAATAGGTTGGTAAAGGATGGTCCTCTAGATTTTCTAAAAGTAGAAAATTTTCCAACTTGTGAATATTGCCTAAAAGGTAAGATGACTAAATTACCCTTTTTAGGAAAATGTGCTAGAGCTGAAGGTACTCTTGACATTATACATTCTGATGTATGTGGTCCTTTAAATATTAAAGCAAGAGGCGGATATTCATATTTTATAACATTCATGGATGATGCATCTCGATATGGCTATATTTATTTAATGCATCATAAATCAAAATGTTTTGAAAAGTTCAAAGAATATAAAGCCGAAGTTGAAAAGAAACTTAATAGAAGTATCAAGGCCATCCGATCCGATCAAGTTGGTGAGTACCTATCCGAAGAGTTTAAGAAATTTATTAAAGAAATTGGAATTGTTAGTAATTTGACACCTCCCTGAACACCACAACATAACAGTGTGTCTGAAAGATGGAATCCTATTAGATATGGTTAGATCTAAGCTTAGTCATTATCAGGTTCCTATTTTCTTATGGGGTTATGCATTGGAGATATCAAACTATTTGTTAAATAGAATTCCTACCAAATTAGTTTTGTCCACTCCATATGAGATATGGACTGGAAAGAAACCAAGTGTTATACACTTAAAGGTTTGGGGTTGTCTTGTTCATGTAAGAAAAAAAAATAATGGGCAAATTAGAGTCTAGAACAAATAGAGGCCTATTTGTAGGCTATCTTAAAAAAGTACTGGGTATTTTATTCATAACCCCAGTGATCAGACAATGACTGTTAGTAGAAATATGTTCTTTTTAGAAGATCAAATTGTTGGTCAAGGATCTATAATTCTAGAAGAAGAATCATTTTCTTCAATAGGAGAGTTATCTGATCTAGTGGGAGAGACTCCAAACATTGTTAGAGATTCTATTGATTCAGTAGGAATGTCAAGTGATAAAGTGAATGGAGATTCATTAACTAAATCTGTTATTGATGCACCAATTACAATAAGAAGGTCAAGTAGGATCATTCATCCACCTGTACGGTACAAGCACCTCGATGAAACATATTTGATGGAAAATAAAAGGATGATGAAGATCCTAGATTTTACAAAGAAGCTATGTCTGATATAGATTCTAGTAAGTGGGTTGATTCCATGAAAGCTGAAATAGACTCCATGTATCGTAACAATGTATGGGTCTTGGTTGATCCACCTATTGGGTAAAACCTATAGGATGTAAATAGATATTTAAAAGAAAATATGGAGTTGATGGATATGTAGAGACATATAAAGCTCGCTTAGTGACAAAAGGTTATACTCAAAAGGAGGGTATTGACTACTAGGAAACATTTTCTTCGGTTGTAATGTTAAAGTCTATTAGGATCATTTTAGCCATTGCCGCACATTATGACTATAAGATATGACAAATGGATGTCAAAACAGCTTTTTTGAATGGATATCTTAAAGAATATATTTACATGCAGCAACCAGAAGGTTATGTATGTAAAGATCAAGAAAGTATGGTTTATAAATTGAATCGGTCAATTTATAGACTTAAACAGGCTTCAAGGAGTTGGAATATTTGTTTTGATGAAACGATTAAAGAGTATGATTTTATCCAAAATTCTGAAGAAGCTTGTGTGTATAAGGAACAACAGAATAATTCTATTGTGTTCCTAGTGCTTTATGTTGATGACATACTACTTATTAGGAATGATGTAGGTATGATGACATCAGTTAAATTATGGTTTTCAAACAAGTTCTCTATGAAAAATCTTAGTCAAGCATCCTATATTTTAGGTCTCAAACTCTATAGAGATATAGAAAAGAGACGTATAGGATTATCACAGTCTACTTATGTGGATAAGATCCTCAGAAGGTTCAGCACGCAAGATTCTAAAAAAAGGATTACTTGCTACTAGACATGGAATCTCACTCTTAAAGAAAATGTGTCCTAAATCGAAAGAGAATATTGAGAGTTCTAGAAATATACCATATGCTTCAGCAGTTGGTAGTTTGATATATGCTATGTTATGTACTATACTTGACACAACATATGTTATTATTGTAAGTAGATTTCAGTCCAATCCTGGTGAAGAACATTGGACTACAGTGAAAGCTATATTTAAATATTTGCGTAGAACTAAAGACTATTGTTTAGTTTATGATGCAAATGACATGAGCATTGAAGGATATACTAATTATGAGTTCTAATCTGATCCAGATGATAGAAAGTCTATATCTGGATATGTTTATATCATCAATAATGGTACTTTTAGTTGGAGAAGTGTTAAATAAAATATCATCGCAGATTCTACAACCGAAGCAGAATACATAGCAGCAAGTGAATCAGCAAAAGAATGAGTGTGGATAAATAAGTTTGTCCATTAGCTTGGCATAGTTCCTGCTAGTGTATTTCCTATTCCACTATTCTGCAATAACAGTGGAGATGTTGCTCAAATTAAACAACCAATGGCTCATTAGAAGTCTAAGCACATTAAAAGAAAATATCATCTTTGGAGAGATTCACAACAAGAAAGATGTGGTGATTCAAAAGATTGCTACAATGGATAACATTGCAGATCCTTTCACAAAACCGTCGTCACAAAAGGTTTTTGACACACATTTAGAAAAAATGGGAGTTAAGATTGTATCTGATTGGATGTGAGGGTAAGTGGGAGATTACTAGAGTAATGTTATATGCTCTTAAACATCCAATACATTTTTATTGAATATTAATTAAGTTTTATTGTTGCACATATTTTTTGGATATTTTTTGTAACGTCCCACCCCGGAATCCCGGAGTCGGTACGCTATTAGATCTGATGGACTGACCTCACAAACCACCACATGTCTTTTCAGCACGTTTTGTCCTCACTCACGTGCTCCCTGGAAAACTTCCCAGGGGGTCACCCATCCTAGAATTTCTCCAGGTCAAGCACGCTTAACTTTGGAGTTTCTAAGAGTTAGGTTCCCGAAAAGAAGATGCATCTTGGTGGTATGAGTATTCCAATCAAATCTATCAATACTAATCACATCACCCTCTCAAGGGTTGGGGTATTACAAACTCCCCCACTTAAACTCACAACGTCCTCGTTGTGCCAAATCATATCATCCAAGACCGTACCATCCGTGTGAGATTCTAGAGGTGGCTCCTACGGCCTCAAGAGGTGGCTCCCGCCCTCTTGACGTAGCACTTTGCGCCGCATAGCACTTAGCTCTCACAATTCCAGTTGGCTTGGCTCTGATACCATTTGTAACGTCCCACCCCGGAATCCCGGAGTCGGTACGCTATTAGATCTGATGGACTGACCTCACAAACCACCACATGTCTTTTCAGCACGTTTTGTCCTCACTCACGTGCTCCCTGGAAAACTTCCCAGGGGGTCACCCATCCTAGAATTTCTCCAGGTCAAGCACGCTTAACTTTGGAGTTTCTAAGAGTTGGGTTCCCGAAAAGAAGATGCATCTTGGTGGTATGAGTATTCCAATCAAATCTATCAATACTAATCACATCACCCTCTCAAGGGTTGGGGTATTACATTTTTATATAATTGTTATATTATCCTTAAAAATTATTTTGTTAGATCATGCACTGTGATGGTCACTTGCTTGGAGATATGATCTAATTCAGAGGTTTCTTAAATTTGTGCTTAATCTATAACTAGTAAATGATAGCATTGTTATAATAGGTTATTATGCATGATAATGATATATGAGATGTGATGGTTGATCTTAGCTATCAGGAATGAATATTCCCCGGGTGCATGTCATAAGCGCATATTTGATATGTGTAGCACAAGACCTTATTTGAATTTTCTAGAACAAATCATCTAAGAGATAGAGAATTCAAATTTTTACGTGGTCCCTTACACTTGATGATATTATCATTTTTGATTTGATAATTTAGTATACTTTGATATGATGGTTAAGCTTGTTTTACAAGTGCTATATAACCTGAAATGTTGGGTTATTAGATTTTATTTAGAGAAATGATGGATATCTAGATAGGATCTAGTATACTCATTTTTATGAGTTAATTTATAATGCATAGCCCATGAAGATATTAAATTCTCGTCAACGGGTGATTTTTGAAAATTATTTTTCTAAATTTATTTTCTTATAAAATAAAATATTTTGATGTTTCAAAATTATTTTTATTTATGTTCATGGGATTACAATTTTAGGAATGAGCAAATATGTGATTTGTCCTGCTCAATAAAGTTACCTAAAATAAATTGATACTGAAGGGGACTGAATGTAAGATAATATTATTCACGAATATTTAATCTTATATTATGGAAGAGCTTTTATGAACAGCTGGTCAAATAGAGATTTGATTGTTAAATTAAAATTATTAATTTAATTAATAATTGGTTCTCGATATGGGACTCAATTGGTCTCACTAATATCATTAGAAGAAATTTACATGCAATACAATTCTATTTCTATCCTAATTGTTATGGAAAGAATATTCTATCTTTAAATATTATGGATAGAATTTTAAACAATTAAGAATTATTTTGAAATTAAAATCCATAAGGCAGGTCCAATCCTATATATAGGATTCATATGTAGCCTTATGAAGAAGAGAAAAAAAGAAGAAGAAAAAAAGGAAATAGATTTTGAGAACCTATCTCTTAGTATTGCTCCTCTTTGGTGACGAGTGGATTTCAGTTAGAGACTTTTTCTCTTGAGGAAGCTATTTCGTATTGATCATGGGACATATTATCGAAGAAATTTGGAAACTGTTTTAGGTATTCTTCTAGATTTTAATTAATTTTGATTAATCAACATGATATGCAATTTTTACTGTATTGTATGTTATGTGTCCAACAGTGTGAACGTTCATGATTACATATTAACTTTCATCCTATCATTTCAATATTTTATTGTATTTCATAACTATTATCCTTAATTTTTTCATTGTTTATCTAACTGATAGGTTTTTGATATCTTTTTTAGTTTGTTTCTCAGCATATCCGTGATGCTTTTAAGAGGGAAGAGGAGATAGAGAGGTTACCCGCTGAGGATCAACTTCATTTGTGGAGGAATGCTTCTAAATTCAATTGAAAATTGCTTGACACTATCAAGCGTAGTAAGTGATATTAGTGGGATGCCTGTGCAAAGGAGATATAAAGGTTTAGTAAGCAATTGGAACTCTATGAAGGAACAATTAATCTCATTGACCTAAAGAACTGAAAAAGAATGTAAAGAAGCTAATGATACAGAATGATAGGCATACTAAGGCTGCACAAAAGAAAAAAATAATTTAGATTCTTTTGATCAGGGTGATGATATTGGATGCTTCGATTATGGTGATATCACCAATATTGTAAAAGAAGTTTCTTATTTGGCAAAAGAGGCTGGGCAAAATGAGATGGAAGAAGAGAAAGTAGAAGAGAAAGAAGTAGAAGTTGTGCAAGAAAAGAAAGATGATGAGAAAGAAAGAAGGGAAAGAAGTGGATGTTGAGAATGAGGAGAAAGAATAAGAGAAGGAAAAAGGTAAAGAAAAGGATACTGAGAATGTGGAGAAAGAGGAAGAGAAGAAAGCAGGGAAAGAAGAGGATGTTGTGGAAGAAGAGGAAGAAGAAGAGAAGAAGGAGAAAGTTGAGGAAGAGACATCAAATGAGAAATTAGTGCCCAATTTAGGTGGGGACAAGGGCACCAAGTACCAGGATTAGGACGAGATCACAACTAATCCAAACTATTCATTTAAGGAAAGAAAAAAGGAGTTGATGAAGAGATAATTGAAGTTCCACACTAAAAATTGTTAAGAAAAAACAATTACGTACTACTGCAAACCCGATGAATATATCTACGACTTGATGAAGAACAAGAAAATCAGGAAGTAGGATGAAGCACTTCTAAAGTTGTTAAACGAGGGTATTCCCAAGTTTTAGATTTTAGCATACGCATAGTGGATAATGAAGAAACATTAATTCATAACTTCAGAATACCTGATCATATAGCAGCATAGCTCATACCAGATGAGAACAAATGGCTCTCAAATTTTTACAATCTGAAATGTCATCAATGAGTTTCATATGAACTTTCTTATTTACTTGTACATTACCTGTTAAGTATTATCCATAAATGTTAACTTTTGTGAATAACTGTTAAGTTTTACTAGTACAAGTTAACTTCGTAAGCTATGCATAAAATTTTTTAGCTTTCATGTTAACTTTGATAAGTACATGTTAGCTTTTATCTACAACTATTAACTTTTGTTATTTACCTCTTAATTATTTTAGGAAACTATCGATTAGCATATTTGCTAATAATTCTCCATAAACATTAACGTTATATTTTCCTATTACATTTCAAGAGGTTTATTACTGTCAATACTTTGAACAGTAGTATTGATACTTTAGAGCTTCTATATTTGCTACATAGAGGCCATCTCGATGTTCATGCTAGTTTTTCTTCTTAAATGCATACATAGTATCATTTTAAAAATCATTCTTGCATGTTAATTTTCATTCTTGCATGTTAATTTTATAGGTCATGGGAGCTCTAATAGATAGAATAAGCGCATGGTTAGAAAGATTAGAAAATAGCTCATTAAACAAGAAGCATAGAGTCGTATCAACTTTCTTTTGCTTAAGCACCAGATCAAACCCATTACCATCTTCACATCTATTTCATAATTGACATAACATTATCTTCTTTGAAATACAACATAGTCTTTATGCCAAGACTCCTGATTTTTTACATCTGTATGATTCATTTATACAAAAGCATATTACTACGAGCAAGAACATACTATTTGTCCCCCTTATGTAATAAGACAACTTGCATCTTGCCGAAGTCAGGTTGGATGAGAATGTTGTTAAGCACTATTGCTCGATTGGCCATAGTTCTTACGTTGAACCAATGGATAAAGTAATCAATTTCTTGGATCATATGAAGTTTGGATTTGATCCATAGAATATTTGTACATATATGTAGCCATCCTTTGCGAGCAAGAATCTGGATTGTTAATATTTCAATAATTTATTTTTTTTCTTTTATCCAACATATATATTTAACTATCTCGCTACTTTATATCATGTAGTTATGATTGTGGGATTTACGTCTACTTGTACACAAGGGCTATAGTCCTTGGTCGTGAAATAAAGCAAGTAACTACTCCCAACGATTCATCTGATGTCATACATGTCAGGCTTGCAGTTGAACTAATAATTGAAGAATGGGAACAGAAGATTCAAGTACAGGCACTAGATAAGGATTATCCAAAAGCTGTTCTAGAAAATGATTAACCGTAAACACTTGTCTATTAGGAATATTTTGTGTGCCTTAACAGTACATGTGGATGACAAACAATGCAACAATCAAGTTTTTGTTGCGCTTATGCTTTTGGTATTTTTACCATAAATTTGATGCGTTTATTGTTGATACCACATATACTTAACAGGTAACACGTAGAGTTAACAGCTTCTAGTGAAAGTTAACAGGAAATCACAAACGTTAACAGGTTCAAGTGAACGTTAACAATAGATAGAGATTGTTAACATGAAAAAGAAATAGCCAACATATGGTAAACATGTACTTTATATTAATTAGTCTTACTCTATATTGCTGATATGGCTTGAATGCACAATTTGAAGAGTCTTACATTCTTAAAACTTACAAAATTCTTCCACAATGTGTTACAAAATACTTGACAACCTATATTACTCTATCAAAAGTATAGTTCTACATAACAATCTACACTAATAACCAATTAGATTTTTTTCTCACTAGAAGTTTGATATGTTTATTTTTAATACCATATATACTTAATAGGAAACACCCAGAGTTAACAAATGTCCGTGAAATTTAAACAAAAGTTAACATATCCAAGTGAATGTTAACATAAGACTAAGATAGTTAATAAGAAACATAAATAGCTAACATATTGGGAACATGTACGTTATAGTGAAAGTCTTACATTCTTACAGCTGGTATAGCTTGAAAACACAATTTGATAAGTCTTACATTCTTAAAGATTACAAAATTCTTTAATAATGTTCTACAAAAAAAAAATTAGATGACAACCTACATTTCTCTACTAAAAGTATAGTACTGCTTAGCAATCCATACTAATCACTAATTGGTTCATTGCAAGTAGCTCTATTGTGACCTTCTACTTTGCATCAAGAATATTTCACTGGACGTTTGTAAATGGTTCTATTGTTTATACGTCTTGTTCTATTTCTTCTCTTCCTTTTAATAGTAATTGATGGCAATATATCGATTTCATCTCTTGGCACACTTTGCTTCTCATAATCTGGATGGGACGAAGGAATTGGTCATAGCTCTTTTTAAATGTTTCCATGGACATAAACCAATCGTAATACCGGTAAACATCTCTTTTCATATAAATTATGGATGACAAGCAAGCTTACAAGAAATACATATTATGCCCTAAGTTTAGCAAGTGCATGTCTTCTTCTCTAAATTAACATGTGTAGTTCTATATTATTGCACTTCCAATATTTCGTCTCTGGATTGTTTAACATCTAAGGTACATACTTTTTTTTATATTTTCTTTAAGGATCTGCTCAGCTTTAGGACAAAGATAACCATTCCATTTTCAGCCATTATGTGTCTGATGTTCATGCGGACCATAATTTATATTCGGATATGCTCCACCACTTGTAGTACACGTAACAATCGAGATTTATGTATCCAGTTATGAATCTACGATGTTTAATGTTACATGACGATATTTGCAAACATTAAAACAATAAATTTTATAAGTAAACTTCTTACCATATATATAATAAAATTAACAAGTAACTACAAATCATAAAAGATAAGCATGAAAATTAACATGTACGACAAAATATTCACACATATGGAGGAAAGTTAACTTGTAATACTTATAGCTATCGGGTTCTGACGAAAATTGCCCACTGCTCTGGAGAGTACTTAATTGCAATGTCATATATTGCTGGCATAAGTTTCATTCATGTAAACATTCCATTCCTATTTAGTGTTTTTATAACAAGCAGATTGGAGGAAATTCCCCAACACTTGCATGTCCTTTGACTTCATTCCCAAATATTCTTTCACAGTTTCTCGAATTCCCTTTTCAGCATCAGAAATTATAACTATTTGGTGGGGAGGATTGTATGGGTTGACCCTTTCATATTGTATGGACCACCGACCTTGTAGAAACTACCTCAAATTAGCTAAATTTTCCTGATCGCATATGCAATAAGCTAGTGAAAATATCCTTTGATCTCTGTTGTATGCTATGGTGTTAAGAAGTATACCTTTGTATCTGTCTTTTAAAAATGTCCTATCAAAAAATAATAGAGGTTTACATCCCTTTAAGAAATCAATGCTGCAAGCTGTATAACAAATGAAGAGTCATTTGAATATTCCTTCATTCTGTTCAATGCAAATGTAGCTGCCTAGATTTGTTTTTTTACTATGTGCTCATACCTATACATAAATGTCAAGAAATACCAACTTAATAAAATACATTTGCCCAAAAATAAAAAAATTTCAAAAAGTTAACATCTAACTATGATAACTAACAGATACCACTTATAGTTAACAAAATGTACTTATAATTAATGACCAATGGTGAAAGTTAGCAAGTACCCATGATAATTAACATCCAACCTGTAAAGTTAATATAATGCTGAGTAAATCAATATCTAACAGTGTACCATAAGTGTCTAAAAAATTTGTATATTTAATAACAAATATGTAAATTTTACCATTTAGTTGATCGTAAGACTCATAACTATCATCATACAACTCCTCTTGTGCTCTCTCTTTACACACCATATCTTACTATAGTCAATCCTCAATCTATACTGGGTGAGAAACTTCTTTTTCACATCAATTGAGCAGAGTTTGGGCTGAACCTTTAGCACATGTTGCAATTGAGCTGCTCAAAATTTGCGAGATGCCGGTGATCCACCTAACAATTCACTATGTTGTCCACAACTGTGTTCATTAACAAACTTCTTGATAGAAATTCTTTTTTCGCTTTTAACATGAGAGGCAAACAACATCCAAAGACATCCATATGTTTCCTTATATTGACAAAAAACTCGGATACGTTGGGGTTCATTCTTCGCAAATTTATAATCAAATTTTTTCGCCATAGGATAATATTGGAAAGCTAGTTTTAATTCATTTATACTTTCAAATTGTTGACCCTTTTTAGTTAATGTTATGTGCCACAATTAAGAAATGATGGAAGTGTTATTGAGAATGTCATCTGATCTCATTACATTCTCACCAGACGGACAATTATTTGGGATCCTCTAAATTAGAAGTACTTCCTAGAACAGTATGATTATATTCTAAATTCAAAGAAGTATCACTGCTGCACAAATTAATAATCCAGTCAGATTGCAAATTTAACTATAACATTAACTTCTTATAGTGAAAATTAACAGGTTCATATGAAAGTTAATAGATAATGATGATAGTTAACAAACGACAAGAATAGTTAACATGTCCATGTGGAAGTTAACAAATAACTATTGTGACACCCCCACTTTAATCCCACATGGACTAGTGTGAAGAAATGTTAGTGACTTAATTATAGAAGCCCAAGGCCTAAGAGTAACTAGTGTTAGTATTTTGTCAGTGAATTTTAGCCAACATCAAGTTGCTCTCGGTGGGTCCCATGGCTTGTGCGCGCCAACAGGCCCATGAGTCCGGGGCGTGATAAATGATATCAAAGTAGTTGCTAGCCAGAAGTATAGAACTAAGTGCTATACATGGCTAAGTGCTACACCACGTGGATGTGGTGGAAGCCACCTTTGGAGCCCGTAGGAACCACCTCTAGAGTCCACATCACCTGACAGTGATACTGGAATGTGCCAATTATCATGTCACGAGGAGGATGACTCATCTTTATAAGGTAGGGTAATTGTGACACCCCACTTTAGTCCCACATAGAATAGTATAAAAACATGTTAGTGACTTAAATAGAGAAGCCCAAGGCCTAAGAGTAACTAGTGCTAAAATTTTGGCAGTAAATTTTAGCCAACATTGAGTTACTCTCGGTGGGTCCCACGGCTTATGCGCGCCAACAGGCTCGTGGACCCAGGGCGTGACAACTGTAATTGTTAACAATTAACACTAAAAGTTAATTGTTTCATGTGAACGTTAACACGTGTATGTGATAATTAACAGAAATCATAATAGTTAACAGTTTTATGTGAAAGTTGACAAATAGTTGTGATAGTTAACAGTCGACGGGAAAAGTTAACATGCAACTATTATATTTAACATTTAAGATTTGACTGTGACATGAAACCTGAAATCACAAAGCTTACATCACACAAACCCCAATTTTAACAACAGTTTAATGATTACTTATATTTCAATTAGAACTTTCTTCGTTTTTTCAGAAGTAGAACCTTCTATATCAACAATAGCTTGCATATAAATCTCCATACAACCAATATTTCGATTATGCTTGTAAAACCCCGTGTTTTTGATGAGTTATGGTAGTGTCAACCAGCGCAGGAGTAGCGTTGAACGAGTCGGCGAACAGCAGAGTCAAAGAACCCAGATTTCAGCTCATGAGTCGACCCATAACTTGTCATGAGTCGACTCATGATATCAACCCCCTGTTGTTAAATGTTTCTGCTGAGTCGACTCATCATCTATTGAGTCGACCCATGAGTCATGAGTCGACTCATCATCTATTGAGTCGACCCATGAGTCATGAGTCGACTCATAACAGAGCATGAGTCGACTCATCGGGATTTTTCTGGTTTCTCTGGGTCAGGTTTGTTTGGGTTTCGGGTCAGGTTTCATCCACTCGTATATATTCTCCTCTACCCGAAAACACCTCTTTTTCATCAGCAAACCCTAGAGAAACCCTAGCCTCCTCTCCCCCTCAAAACCCTAGCTCGTTTTTGGGCATTCTTGGGCGATTTTTGGGGATTTTCAGCAGCATTTTGTGGATTGCAGCGAAGGGGATAGCTCTTCATCACATCTGAGGCGAGTAACATCTCGCCCAATCATTCTCCCATGTTTTTAATAGTTTACAGCTGTTTTTCATGAGTTTTATTGAGCCTAAGACTTATTTTCAAGTATAAATCAATATCTTTGTTAGGGTTAATGCTAGAAATCATGTATTTCGGATTTTAAATCCCCACCAACAAGTTTTTGATGAAAACCCAGATCTGGAATTTTATTTAAAGAATAAAAATATGAGTTTTATATTGATTAAATGCTTTCTTTCATGTATAGGAGTTAAATATTAGATTTAACCTACAAGAAAATCGTTTCTCATGATAAATATGTTTTTCTCACCGTATCGTAGTCGAGAATCGATGGCTATAGAAGTGTAGAGCAGTAAGATGGAAGTGTGGATCGAGTTGAACGAGTTACAGTTGTGAGAAACGCTTTGTTCAGCCCGTGAGTCGACTCACGACTCATCATGAGTCGACTCATCAGGTTGAGTCGACCCATGACTGTCATGAGTCGACTCACGAAGTCTAGTCGTGTTGCCCTTTTTGTTTCTGCTGAGTCGACTCGTCAGTATACGAGTCGACCCATAAGTCATGAGTCGACTCATAACAAACCATGAGTCGACTCACGAAGTCCTTTCCTAATGTCAAATGTGTTCTGCTGAGTCGACTCATAATTTAGCACGAGTCGACTCATCACAGTACTTTCTTTCTGTTACGTTCGTGCTTTTGTTTAAATCACCTGCTGGGTATATATAAGTATATATATGTATACAGTGTCTTCATATTCATGGGTACTATCTATCACGTTTGAACTTGAGGAGTGCCTTGTTTATTGAGTATTTAATTGCAGTGATCATGATTTCACCTATACATGTGAGATGACATTTCGGACACAAGTTTAAGTCAGTACAGCAGGGTATATACGGGAATAAGACATGCATACTTTCTTATAAATTCTTCCTTCCTTGTCTGTTGGGTTCGCCTTCACCCTAAAAGAAGACTGGGAAATAGAATATAAAATTTTTCCTTTTCCGCACTGATCTTTTCCAAAATTTGTCAAACTTAGGATTCATCCTAGGAAGTTTATCCCGAATCCTAAGCCCATTAGAGTCCTCGTGTTGGACTATAATCCATTTCAAACATGTTTTAGACTTTTGCTAAACCTTGAGCGCGTTATTCAACCAAGTTGGGTACACGACATATTGTATTAGGCGGGGCATAATAGCTACCTAGGTTGTACATGACACCTATGTAGCTTTGTCATGTTTACATTTTATCGGTAGAGATGAGTATGTATTCTTTTCTTTATTGTTTCTTGTGACCAACCTCGGGTTTAGTATTTAGGGATCTACAATTTGAGATACAAGGTATATACATTGTTTCTTGTGACCAACCTCGGGTTTAGTATTTAGGGATCTACAATTTGAGATACAAGGTATATACATGAGGGTTTCCTTGTTTGGATTATTTCGCTCGACGTACCTATGCTCGTGTTGTATTTCCCTAAGTACTAAAACCCATTAATGTTTGTATAAATGATTTATATTATTATGTATTAACTGTATTTTCATATACAACGAGCCCTATCCCTTGGGGTTGGTTGTGATGTTGCTCGCTAGCGCTTTGACGCTCGTTGTCCCTCCCCTTTTCAGGTAACGAGCCAGGAACCCGGAGAGTCGCAGGTTGATGGCGATGCACTTTAGCTTTGGTCGTCTATTTAGTTACATTTCTTTTGAGCTCCACTGTAGACTTTTGAGTAGACATGTGAGAGTTTTGTTCTAGAAGTTATAAAGGCTGTGTGCCTTATTTTCCTCTTGTCAGACATTTTGTATTTTGAGACTTGTTAAGAACTCCAGTTCATTTATTTCAGACATTTACTTGTATTCCAGTATATTAGATGATGAAATATTAATTTGATCCCTATTATTTCATCAGTTGATACTTGTATAATCTTTTACTTGCTTTGTACTACACCTGTTGTTGATTCCACTAGAGAGATAGAAATTGTGATGGTAAAACATGTTATTGCACAGTGTGGTGCATGGCATGTTTGACATTCCTGGTTTCACCTCGGACTGCAGCCTTGTGTGAACCCAGGGGCGTCACAATGCTCCACCATGCACTTCGAATCATCTTCATTCTCAATTGAAAAACTCATATTCGGGTGCCTCTCAAATTTGTATATCAATGATAAAGCATCCTGAGGAACTTTCAGTCTTTCAGACACATCAATTTTCAATTTAAAAAAGCTTGTGTTAGAACTTTGCATTGAGAATACAATTTTCTCGCCCAAGGACACCATGAAAATGAGGTCATTGGCGGCCATAAAGGGTTGTTGAAAGTTATGAGGAGTAATTGAGGAAATTTTTTAGATTGTGGGTCATTGAAAGATGAAGAACTAAATCCTATTACCATAAATGAGAGAGTGAGAAAGTAAAACAATAGAATAGATAACTTATGATGACAAGAGCAGTAATGAAGGTAAGCTGGATCTTTCGCCCTCCATTTTCGCAGTAACTTCTCATTTACTGCAATCGGACTTGCACCCCCAAAATGGTTTCCGTGAGAAGAGAGCATTTTCGGAAGAGGGAACAAATACAACTTATACATGTATACAAATGAGTTTTTGGGGCTGGGTCACATTTTGTGGGGTCTTTTAAGGCTAAACAACGTGGGGAAAAGTTCATCAGGCTGGGCCACATGGGTTTTTTTGTTTTGGGGGCCTTCACACAAATTTTAGAACATGAGTTTTAAATTA
>NC_033802.1:58073560-58115032 GCF_001876935.1 Asparagus officinalis
TTTCTGTTAGTAAGATATTCCATAGTTAGCTGGAGACATTTCTTGACTCCATAGGTTACTTCGTACAACGTGTCATTTTAATAATTCTAGGGTTATTAATTTTGCAGTAGTCTCTAATTTGTCAACATCACTCTGTGCAATTTCCTTCTTTTCAACATGCTAAATATTTCTAAACACATCATTAGCTCTAAACACCAAGTCGTGCAAACCTAACCACTGATTAATACTAGTAGGTTGCGTGATTATGATGGGCCTTTTGTCAATAATAAATCCTCCCTGTAGTAATTTGTAGGTTGGTCCCCTGGTGGAGGCTTGTCTGATGACAAGGTAAATTTCACAAAACGCCAAAGAAGTTTGGCTTTTTCTGGGACTACCATAAAAAGTTTGAAATTGTTAATGAACTCCTCACTTTTTTGGGATTTTCGTAAAAGAATTACGAGGTTATGTGACAGTTCAAATTGTTTGAAGTTGTCTCAAATATGGGCCAAGCTACTTAAGAATAATATGCCCCTCGTCCTTTGCATCATTATTTATTTTTAAAAAGAAGTAAATAACATTATTAACGGATATGTACTTCTTAAATCTGGAGTATATGGCTACTAAGTAGTCAAGCATATAGAGGTGAGTATTAATCTGATTTAACCGATTAAATTGACGGAATCGATAAAACTGACCGAATCAAACTCCTAACAGACCACTCTCTCAATTATTATATAATATATGCTTTTTATTTTTATTTTCTTAAATTCGAATGTCTTGAGGTGGTCGAGGGAATATATATTATAGCAATGCCACTTGGAGCACAAATGAAAGGAGTAGAACGAAGTATTGCTCGGGGAGACATGGGTCTTGAACATTTTAAACACCCAGAGGTTACCAATTTTAAAGGAAAGCTGTCAAGATAACCGATCCAGACATAGATGCCTCTATATGCGCTTCAGGTAGGTGTGTCCAAAAAGCCCGCCGACCTGGCCCGGGCCAGGTCGGACCAGAACCCGGCCTGACCCGGGTTGTATTTGACATAACGAGGTTCTAGCATCGTTCAATTAAGCCTCAGCGTTTGAGCCCAATTAGCAGGATGACCTTCGTCGAATACGAGGTTCAAATCTGATTTCAATCGAGTCTCAACACTTGAGTATAATTAGAGGAACGACCTTCGTGGAAGACGAGGTTCGGATCCAACACTTGAGTATAATTAAAGGAACAACATTCGTCAAATACGAGGTTCGGATCCTATTTTAATCAAGTCTCAACATTTGAGTATAATTAGAGGAACGACCTTCGTCGAAGACGAGGTTCGGATCCAACATTTGAGTATAATTAAAGGAACGACCTTCGTCAAAGACGAGGTTCGGATCCTATTTTAATCAAGTCTCAACACTTGAGTATAATTAGAGGAGCGACCTTCGTCGAAGACGAGGTTCGGATCCTATTTTAATCAAGTCTCAACACTTGAGTATAATTAGAGGAACGATCTTCGTCGAAGACGAGGTTCGAATCCTATTTTAATCAAGTCTTAACACTTGAGTCCAATAGAGGGATGACCTTCGTCGAAGACGAGGTTCGAATCCACTTTCGATCGAGTTTCAATACTTAAGTCCAGTTTGAAACAGCGACCCTCGTCATTTTTGACTTAGGAACGAGAATAAATCTTGTTGAACGATGTGGTAACTTTCAATAGTTCCAAGACTGTTGATCCACAAGAATCCGTTGTTTCATCTCGTCATCGTTAAGTCTTAAGTACTTAATGCGTCGTTTCGAGCCATGTTTTCTTTGACGTTAATTACGAATGCAATTGATGGATTCGCTTCGTTCACAACACTCTTTGGCGGTTTGGTGCTTAGGGATTCGTGTAACGAATCCCAGCCACTTGGTTGGCTCCTTCGCCTATAAATAGGCAGTCACTTTTCGAGAGGATTCATCTTCCTTTTCTGTGCCTTGTTTCCAAAATGATTCAGAGAAAACGAACCATTTTAAGACTTCCACCTTTGCTTCCTATTAGACTCCAAGCTCCGATAATCGTCGCCGGTGAGGTAGGCAAAGTTAATGACTTTGTCACTTCAGGTAACTCTTCTGACCCGATCCCTGATCTCTTGGTCTTTATAGTAGCTCGCTCATTTGAGGATTTCTCAGTGTTCCAGAGTCAAAATCAGGATATATTTCGATAACTTGTTGGACTTTTGAATGTAATCTCGAAGAGATATCTTAAATTCAAATATGCTTGCTGTTTTGACATGTCATGCACCCCCAAGCATATAGTCTTTTCTCTGCACTTCGGTCTATGCAGAAGCTTCACAGACTCAGTGAAGTGCCTCTTTTCGGAGGAGTCAGCAACAATGTTAGAGTTGTCTTCACATTCTACGGAGATGGGAGAAGTGCTGATCCTATGCTTAGAGCTTGTGGTGTTTCTATTAGTAGTCAGTTTACCCAAGTAGGTAAACGTGTGCTACAAGTGCCAAAGCTAAAAGTTGGGTATGGGGAAGACTTCATGCCTAGGAACGGAAGATGGAACTTCAACAACAAGACAGCAAATTTGTTGCGGACGAGGCTTGCAGTGCAATCTCGAAGGTCGTCAAAAACTTGTAACTGAACTTCGTATTGTAGTCCGAATGTCATCAAAAGAACTTGTAATTGAACCTCGTATTGTAGTTGAAAGAACTTGTAACTGAACCTCGTATTGTAGTTGAAAGAACTTGTAACTGAATCTCGTATTGTAGTTCGAGTCTTCTAAGTTCGATCTATGTACTTCGAGTTTCTATACTTTCAACTGCATATGAATAAAATTCATATTTTATCCATATATTGTTCTCTTGCATAATTGAAGCATTTTAACTTAGGAATTTTAGCAAAGCCTCAGCTGTCAACGGACTTGGATTGTCTTTACCAACTGCCGTTTGAGTTGGACTAGCCATACTTTTCCCCTCAGTATGATGAGTTGTCAAAGAGTTTTCCTTAGACTTTAATGCTAAGATTTCTCTTCTATCCTTAGTCTCTTTTAGAATTCAGATCAAATATATGATAATGAGGTTCAAAATATAGCTAAGTATTGAGAACGAAGTTCAACATATGGTAGACTCATCGGGAAAACGAACGTCATTTGTGAAAATGACGATGTTAGGGATATCGAGTCACTCAGTGACTTAAGATAAAAACAATAAAGAAAACAAAGGCTCTTCACTTGGTAAACCGATGTTGGAAAACATACGTCATTAGGGGAAATGACGACGTTAGGAAAATTATATCGTTCAATGACTTTAGAAGTATGACGATGCTGATTGAAACAAAGGCACATCACTTGGTAGACCTAAGTTAGAAAAACGAACGTCATTTGGGGAAATGACGATGTTAGGAAAATTACATCGTTCAGTGACTTTAGAAGTATGACGATAATGATTAAAACGAAGGGACATCACTTGGTAGGCCTAAGTTAGAAAAACGAACGTCATTTGGGGAAATGACGATGTTAGGAAAATTACATCGTTCAGTGACTTTAGAAGTATGGCGATGATGATTGAAACGAAGACACATCACTTGGTAGGCCTAAGTTGGAATAACGAACGTCATTTGGGGAAATGACGATGTTAGAAAAATCATATCGTTCAGTGACTTTAGAAGTATGACGATGATGATTGAAACGAAGGCACATCACTTGGTAGGCCTAAGTTAAGAAAACGAACGTCATTTGGAAAAATGACGACGTTAGGAAAATTACATCGTTCAGTGACTTTAGAATTATGATGATGATGATTAAAACGAAGGCACATTACTTAGTAGGCCTAAGTTAAGAAAACGAACGCCATTTGGGAAAATGACGACGTTAGGAAGATGACATCATGAAGCAACACATCATATAGTAGGTTACTACTATTGGAAAACCATCAGCCGTCAGAAGTAGAATTGACATAATAATAGTCCTACTATCCTATTGAAGAAGATTAGTGAGGGAAATTTGGAGGAGATGAAATAAAGAAATCATTACCTTTATTTGCTTCTTCTTCTATGGTAAGGTACATCTGACAGTGAAGTCTACGGGTAATATTTCTTCAGAAATTTACCATTGATAGGTATCATAAGTTTGTCGCCATCTTGGGTGATAAGACGATAGGCTCCATTTGAGTAGACAATTTCTACTACAAATGGCCCTTCCCATTTTAGCTCAAACTTCCCTTTCTTTTTAGAGTTCAAAATCATTAGACGCCGTACTGCAAGAACCAAATCGCCTTCTTTGAACGTATGGTATCTAACCTTCTTATCGGATGCTCCAAAAATCTGGGCTTGATAAAGCTCAATGTGTTGCTAAGTCAATAATCGTTTTTCATCAAGCGTTTCCAATTCTTCAAGACGTCGGCGATGACTCTCTTCCCTCGTCATACCAATTGCGAGTGCTATTCGTAAAGATGGAATTTGGATTTCTAATGGTAATACGGCTTCACATCCATATACCAAGGAATATGGTGTGACCCCTGTTGGTGTGCGAACCGTTGTGCGATAAGCCCACAAACTTTGACCCAACTTCTCATTCCAAACTCTTTTATTTGTTGATACTACCTTAGTGAGAATTCTAACGATGGTCTTGTTAAATACTTTTGCTTGCCCATTAGTAGCAGGATTATAAGCTGTTGAAGCCAAATTCTTAATTCTGAATTTGTTACAGAATCGGGAGAAGGCTTGATTAACGAATTGGGATCCATTGTCATGGATGATACGCCTCGGAACGCCATACCTGTATATGATATGATGTTTTAAAAATTTAATAACATCACTCGTCTTGACTTCTCTCAACGGGATTGCTTCTGCCCATTTAGAAAAGTAATCAGTTATCTCTAAGATAAAGCGATGTCCTTTGGAAGAGGGTGGTGTCATTGGGCCAACAATGTCCATTCCCCACGTTTCAAAAGGCCATGAAGTGGTTGACGGATGAAGATACTCGGGCGGTCGATGCATGTAATTAGCATGTATCTGACAGGCATGATATCGTTTAGCATAAGCGACAACATCTTATACCATGTTAGGCTAGTAATAACCCAATCTGCGTAGTCGGTCCCACAACTTAGGACTAGGCTGATGAGCTCCACAGATGCCATCATGAGCTTCTTTAAGAGCTTCTTTTGCTTCTCTATTTGACAAACAGCGAAGCAAAAGCCCATCGTATGATTTTCGATACAGAGTCTGGGATTGAGAATCATAGTAGAATCTAGGTGCTCATCTACGAATAGATTCTATTTCCTTGATGTCTTCAGGCAATAAGCCGTATAAGATATAATCGATGATCGGAAATCGCCAATCTTTAGGTTCGAGCATTGCAGGTTCCTCTTCAACTGCGTTGATCTGTAGTGTATACTTTGATTTGAATAATTATCTGCTTGTCACTATAACCTGTTGGGTAGTACTTTCAGGTAGAGCTAGGGTAGCCGCCAGTGATGCCAATGCATCAGCATAGGTATTCTTGAGACGGGGTATATGGTCGATGTAGAAGCCCTCAAAGGAATCGGCCAATGCGATTGCTGCTGTATGGTAATGAATGAGGTTTTCATTCCTAACCTCATATTCTCCCTTCATTTGATTAACAATGAGTTGAGAATCGCCGTACGCTTCTAAGTGTTTCACCCACAGCTGTTTGGCTATATCTAGGCCAACTAACAAAGCATTGTATTCAGCCACATTATTAGAACACGGCTCTGTTAAAGAAATGGCGCGTGGGAGTATGTGATTTTGGGGAGAGATAAAGACAACCCCCACTCTAGCTATAACCTGACTAGTAGAACTTGTCCTTGCTGCACCATCAAAGTACAATTGCCATACTTGCTCTCTAGAGACGATGTTTGCTTCATACATCTCATCAGGTATGTCCTGGTATAATTCGGTCTTTTCTTTCAGTGGATGATTGGCCATAAGGTCACAAATAGCCTGACCTATCACTGTTTTTTGAGGTTTGAAGTGGATGTTATATTGGGAAAGCAACAAAGCCCATCTGGCGAGTCACCAATTCAATGCATTAGGCTGTGTCATGAACACCCGAATAGGATTGGTCTAGGAAATGACATGTATGGTTTGCCCAACCAAATAATGTCGCATTTTGTAAACTGTGAAGACCAGCGCCAAACATTCCTTCTCAATAAGAGGATAACGAGGTTTGACACCCGATAGAGTCCTACTGAGATAGTAGACAGCTTGTTCATGGTCGTTTTCATCATGTTGTGCCAAAAGTCCTGCTAATGCATGATCTATAGCCCGGATGTATATCAAGAAAGGTTTACCTAACTTAGGTGCGACCAATATCGGTGGATTGGAGAGGTATTACTTAATCTCCTCGAACGCTTTCTGGCAAGCCTCATCCCACATAAAGGATACTCCTTTTTTCATTAGTTTTGAGAACGGTTGGCATTTCCCGGATAGGTTAGAAATGAACCTGTGAATATACGCCAATCGTCCTTGTAAGCCTCGGAGCTCCTTAAGATTCCTGGGAGTGGTAGCTCTTGAATGGCCTTGACTTTATCTGGGTCCAAACGAATTCCATTAGTCGTGACTACGAATCTGAGAAATTTACCGCTAGCCATCCCTAAGAATGACTTAGTTGGATTCATCTTGAGCTGGTGTGCTCGCATAAGATCAAACATTATTTTCAAGTCGTGCAAATGGTTTTTCTTGTCACGACTTTTAACGACCATCATCAATGTAACATTCTACAGTCTTTCATAGATGTTTTTGAAAGATAGAGGTCATAGCGCGTTGATAGGTAGCGCCCGTATTTTTTAACCCAAAGGGCATTACTGATAGTATATCCCTGAAAGTGTTCGAAAGGATGTATGCTTTTCATCATCTGGATACATTTTGATTTGGTTGTACCCTAAGAATCCATCCATAAAGGATATTCTTTCAAACCCGCACGTATTGTCAATAATGACGTCTGTGATAGGTAAAGGAAAATCATCTTTAGGACAAGCCGAATTCAAGTTACGGAAGTCGATGCACACTCGAATCTTCTCGTTCTTTTTTAGAACAAGGACAATATTGGCCACCCAATCAGGATGTTGCTCTTCACGGATAAATCCTGACTCGATGAGCTTTTTGACTTCAGCTTCAATTGCTTCCATGATTTGGGGCCGAAATTACCTTTGCTGTTGTTTAACAGGCTTGATGTCTGGTTTCATGTTTAATCGATGCATAGCCACTTGGGGATCAAGCCCAGGCATATCCTCGTAATTCCAGATGAAGGCATCACTATACTCTCATATTAGAGTAATAAGGTCTTCTTTCTCTTCTGACGACAGGCTATCGCTTATGAATATGAGTTTTGGATTAATCTTGTCTTCCATGTTCACTTGAATCACCTTGTCGTCAGTAGGGGGTTCACGTTGTTCAAAATGATGTTCCCATTGTATACCCAGCTATCGGCTTAGCGGATCATCAAACAAAAGTAGTTGATCATCTTCATGATTCTCTATCGGAGATACCGAGGTTATGTTGGCCATGAGTACCTTGAATACAGCTCCTGTACTGGTATCGGATTCCCAGCAATTAGATTCAGAAGATGAGGTGAAAGAATCATCATCTGACTCTCCTTTGGTTCCGAAACGCAGCATAAATGGTGGAGATTCATAACCCAATCCACTACGAGTTTTGTGATAATAATCTTCCAACTTTCCTTCTGGGACATACGCAGATCGTATTGGTGCTCGAATCCCTCTGTCGAAATTTAAGCCATGTTTATGGATGAAATCGTATCCCATATTCTTCATAAGCTTTTGGGTTGTTAGAGTAAAGTATGAGAATTACAGATCCCTTTTCTCTTTCTCGGATTCCTCCAAAATAGTTTGCACCGGGCCGTCACTCTTTCGGAAGATGATGTCTTTTTGACCGTTAACCTTAGCCGGTAGTATGAAGACTGATTGTGAAGATTCGATTTGTCGTCGATTTGTCACAAAAGACGACTGAATCGGCATGTATAAATTTTATTCAGCATATAACTTGGATGGCGGATTCGCTACCACATCAGCGTTTGTACCTGGCATGTTAGGATTCAATTCCACACGCGAGAAGTAAGCTAAATCATTATTATTAAAGATAACTCCGCTGTCCTCATAGACATGATTATTTACATCCAGATCTTTAAGACCGATTACGATGAGTTTTATGTTATTAAAAACAAGACCCTGTTCGTGTTCAGACTCGATATCGGCTTCATTACCTCTATCTGGTTATTCGCTCAGTGGTACCTCAAATGGCTCACCATCAAGATAATGGATAGAATCAGTAAAATAATTCTCTACCCCCTTGAATGGTTGCTTCTCTACGACCACTATTTTGATTTCACCACTCTCACCTACATATTTCATGCATTGGTGTAGAGTTGATGGAACAATCAAATTATTATGGATCCATGGTCGACCCAATAACAAATTGATACGAGTCGCCGTGCGAGCACCCTTTGGTCGTAGAATTACCAAAAGGTAGGTTGAGAAGAAAACTAAAACAAAAGAACAATTTAGTATGGTGAAGGAAAATACCTTCTCTAGATTATGAAGAACAAAAGATTACAATCTCTCCCTCACAATCTCACTAGAATCGAGAACAACCTCTCAATCCTCTCTAAACCCTAATATAAAGATTAGAATCTCGCTTTAAGATTTTAGATTCTATCTGATTCTCTCTGATTGCTTAGAAACCCTAAAACAATCCCTTATATAAGTGTACAAACGTGGATGGCAATTTGGTAAATAACTAAGCCTAAAACCAACAGGAAACGCGTGAACAGAAACCCAAATGAACCAGGAAAGCTCCGATGAGTCGACTCATGAACAGTTATGAGTCGACTCATGACCTTATATGAGTCGACTCATAACTGATGAGTTGACTGGTCAGAAACTTTTGCTAACAGGGCTTGAGTTCTTGAGTCGATTCATGACAGGCATGAGTCGACTCAACCTGATGAGTCGACTCATGTACATGTATGAGTCGACTCACAGGCTGAAATCTGGATTCTTTGAATCTGCTTCTCGTCATCTCGTTCCACGCTTCCACCTGCATTCTACTGTACTTTTTTACACCCTTATTCTCATGCTATCATGAGAATCATCTATCCTCAAGCTCCCATGAGGATCGCTAAGCTCTCGAAGAGAAGATACACCCATATCATGGGTCCCCTCTTTAGAAAATTGAAGTCCCGTTCAAGTTAGAACTTTTACTGAGGAAACTCTCGAGCTCCTCCATCTTTTCTTCACCATCTGGCCCTTCTAGGACCCTGGTCTCGACGTCCGATCGGAAACATCTCATCCATCCCGCGTCTCGTCATAATCACCTTTTGCCCCAAGTTGCAATCCTTTATCAATGGCTTTTCTAGAAGTCTAATGCATAGCAAGACAAACTTCTTTCTTGCATTCACTAGTCTCTTCGCTCGCGTCACCGTCCCCAAGCTTGTCTCTCTCGGAAGAGATGCCGAACGAAATATAAACTTTTCACCATCCTTAGTGAAGGTGTACTTCTGAGCCCGCCTCTCGTAGATCGCATATCTATCCCATAAGTACGGATTGCCCAGTATAATCTGACAAACATCCAATAGAATAACGTCGCACGTGACTTCATTAATATACGACTCGTGGAGCGTAAATCTGACAGTGTATTGATCAACTACACTCCGTTTCTCCTCCTTCTGAATCCACCCTAATGGATAGGACTTCGGATGCTTGACCGTCTTCAGACCCAGCTTCTGAACCAATGCCTCGGATATCAAATTCTTCTCACTGCCTGAATCAACAATGACATTAACCAAACTGGTCTTCACTTGTAACTTAAGAACAAAGAGTTGCTCTATTGGGTCATCGTCCTCTTTTGTGGTCTGCTTCCCCGCCATAAGGTTGAGACTGCTGGTTGGCTTTGTTATCCCCGGGACTTTTTTCAGACCTTGAGCTATCATGTATGCTTTCTTCTCCTCTTTCTTCTTCAACCCTCTTGGCTTGAGATGAGGATACTTCTACCAGCACAGATCAGCTGTGTGTCCTGTCTTCTCGCAGTGACTACAAATCAGCCCTGCCTTCCCTGGATCACCCTTCTTCTTCTCCTCCTTAGATTGAGAACCACTAGATTCGCCTCCCATCTGTTTGGAGTCTCATTTAGCCTCGTTGCCCTTCTTTTGCTTACCCTCAAGGGCAATAGCCTTCACGCTCGCCTCTGCAATTGATTCCACCGTGAATAGCTTCATCTCCTTTCGGATGTAATCGCTCAGTCCTGCCATATACTTCATAAACACGGAATATTCCTCTGTCGCAATATTGAGGATCATCGCCTGCTACTGGAACTCCGTGGTGTATTCTTAAATAGTTTGATTGACCCTTTGGCGCAAGCCGTACCACTTGTACCAACGCTCTTCAAGGAATCCCACCGGGTAGAACTGCTTCCTCAGTAACTCCTTGAACCTGTTCCACGATACCGCCTTCTTCTCCTGCTTGCAGTAGGATTTCCACCACATCAACGCGTGCTCTAAAAGCTTCAATGTCGCGAACACTATCTTCTCTTTTGACGAATAACCATAAAGAGTAAAATACGTCTCCATCCGCTCGATCCAGTCATCAATCCTCTCGATGTCAACACTCCCATCATAAACAGGAATCTCCACCTTCAAGTCAATCTTTAGGTTCTGATAAGAATTCTTACCCCCTTAATGCAATGCAGCCTTAACGGTCTCCTCCTCCTCGTCGGAATCTGAATCTACTCTTTCCACATCAGACTCAACAATTTTCTTCGAAGAAGATTCACATTGTTTGCCACCTCCATGGATAAGACTGATGAGTTGTGTGAGAGTCAAACCTATCGTCTCGATCTGCTTCTCCAATGCATCAATCCTCGTGAAATTATCTCCTTCAGCCATCTTCTTCCTTCTTAAAACCTGGACTCCTTCCAATGAAATAAGGATCTCGCCAAGCTTCTGGTATTATGATCGAGTCAGGACCATACACAGGATGCCCCTTCACCGGATCTGATTACTCTAATACCAACTTGATACGAGTCGCCGTGCGAGCACCCTTTGGTCGCAGAATTACCAAAAGGTGGGTTGAGAAGAAGACAACTAAAACACAAGAACAATTCAGTATGGCGAAGGAAAATACATTCTCTAGATTATGAAGAACAAAAAATTATAATCTCTCCTTCACAATCTCACTAGAATCGAGAAAAACCTCTCAATCCTCTCTAAACCCTAATACAAAGATTAGAATCTCTCTTTAAGATTTCAGATTCTATCTGATTCTCTCTGATTGCTTAGAAACCCTAAAACAATCCCTTATATAGGTGTACAAACGTGGATGGCAATCTAGTAAATAACCAAGCCCAAAACTAACAGGAAAACGCATGAACAGAAACCCAAACGAATCAGGAAAGCTTCGATGAGTCGACTCATGAACAGTTATGAGTCGACTCATGACCTCATATGAGTAGACTCATAACTGATGAGTCGACTGGTCAGAAACTTTTGCTAACAGGGCTTGAGTTCCTGAGTTGACTCATGACAAGCATGAGTCGACTCAACCTGATGAGTCGACTCATGTACATGTATGAGTCGACTCACAGGCTGAAATCTGGATTCTTTGAATCTGCTGCTCGTCATCTCGTTCCACGCTTCCACCTGCGTTCCACTGTACTGTTTTACACCCCTATTCTCATGCTTTTATAAGAATCATCTATCCTCAAGATCCCATGAGGATCGCTAAGCTCCCGAAGAGAAGATACACCCGTATCACAAATTGTAAGTTGTCTCTACATCGATGACGTAGCAAGTGACATCCGTCCTCAAATCACCCATCTGACATTTGAGTTTGATTTTGCCAAGGGGACGAGTATTAGAGGCATTGAAGTCATATATGGTGGTTCTCGTTGTTGATAAACGATACAGAGGAACTCCAAGGTAATGAACGAGCCGCAATGGAATGATGCTCAAAGCAGAACCAGGATCAACCTGAATTCTGTCTACCCGAATAGAGCCGATGTACCCTGTGAAGTGTAACGGTCTATCATGTTTTGGGTTTCTCACATGCATGTCTTCTTGAGAAAAGGTGATGCACGACATTCTTCTTCGAAAAACTTGACAACATTGAGGATAAGCTTCTTCTAGCATTGTTCCGGCTGGATTTGGCATAAAATGAGTGAGGAAAGCCTCGTTATCCGCCAATGCTTCACGAAGAGCTTCTCTCATTGATCGAGATAAATGTAGAAGCTCAAACAAGGTAATCCTTACTGGGATATTGGCTAACTGAGCCAACACATCAAACCGAAAAGAATCTTTCGAACTCTCTGGCGTATCTTTCCTGAGTGCTTTGTTGTAACGAAGTTCTTTAGCTTGAGCTTGCTCTGCTACTTCTTTCCCTGGTCTGGATGGTGTAGCCCCTATTTTAGAATATTTCTTTAAATATTCTTTTCCTCCGCGTGTTCCTGATATCTGTGTAGGTTGTGTAGTGAAGGCTGGCTGCTCATTCTTAGTACTGCTAAGTGATGCAGTCTCAACCCCCTCATCTGGAATGGCCGAAACGACATTGCAAGATCTTCACGTGGCTGTAGTTTCTTTGAGTTTGCCGATGTCCACTGCTTGTTCATTAGCAAGTCAGGATGAACCCACATCAATTCACCTATAGGAGTAGTGTAAGGGACCATCCCCTTCTCTTTCTTCTGATACGGGTCGAAGTTCACCACTCTCGCCTCTGCTTGAGGAATTGGTTTCACGCTGTCTTGTACCTGCACCTCGGTGAAATCTCCAAATTGAAGCGAGACCATATTCATAGATACTTTCTTTTGCTCAGCTTGAAGGGTCATCACACCTGCGTCTAACAAAGCTTGAATCTTGTCTTTCAGGATGTTTCTTTTGCTCAGCTTGAAGGGTCATCACACCTGCGTCTAACAAAGCTTGAATCTTGTCTTTCAGGATGTAACAAGCTTTGTCATCACACCTGCGTCTAACAAAGCTTGAATCTTGTCTTTCAGGATGTAACAAGCTTTAGTTGGATGATGTACCATCCTATGGTATATGCAAAAGTTAGGATCATTAGTCCTTGATACTTCTGCGTTCCGCTTTACCTCTGGGAGCTTGATCTTATTCATCTTGATTAAAGATGTAAGAATGGAGACCACATGTTCATCTTTAAAATCGTATTTCTTCTAAAAATGATTGTCGGATGTATTTCCCTACTGTTTGGTAGAGGATTTCGGGGATGGAACTGTCTCAACAGCTAATGTGTCTTTCCCTTGTGATTGTTTCTGGGAGTTATAATTACCTTTACCACCTCCCTTTTTAGGCTGGAATTCTTGAGGTTCTTCAGCACTTATCCTCTTGAGCATGTTTTCCACCTGCTCTCCTTGCCAAACCAAATCTTTTCATGAACGGGCTTCAACAACGCCCATCTTGGACAAGATATTGATAGAAAGATTGTTGCAACACATCTCCACGAGGGTAGCTTCAAAAACTTGATCGCGTGAATGCAACGATCGATTTCTGAATCTCTTGAGGAAGTCACTGACTGACTCCATCTTTTTCTACTTTTCAGACAATAGTGTAGTCATAGACACTTCAGTGTCATCGTCGAAGAATCGGGCTAAGAAAAGCCTCTCCAAATCTCTCCAACTCTGGATTGACCCTGGCTCAAGTCTGCGAAACCACTCAAAAGCCACCCCCTTCAGGGTGCTAATGAATAATCGAGTCATAATAGGGTCATCACCCACTATATGACTGGTCTACGCTTGGAAGTAATAAATGAGTTAGGTAGGAGAACCCTTGCTATCAAATTGCACCAAGTTGAGTGGTTTGAATTTTGGAGGATATAGGATCGCATCCCATTCACTTGGATAGGGTCTTGACACCCCCAACTCTTTGAAGTTTCCTTGGACCTTTAGTGCGTCAAGCTGCTTCTGGAAATCCTCCCACTTCTGATCTCGTTCTTTCATACGAGGATTAGATTCAGCTTCGGATGATTCAGAATAAATCTTCACAACTTTTTCATCCTCGTCTTCATCATTGCAGTCTTCTTCAACAGGTGAAGGTCTTCTACGCCTAGATCCTGAGACTTGGGAATGAGTTTTTTTCTTCTTCTTTTCCTTCTTCTCATGGAGTCTCTCCACTATTGCTTCCAGGCGTCTGATGGACTCCTGCTGTTTCAGAATGGTTGATTATTGCTCTTCCAGCTACCGTGAGAGCTCTTCCTCGTTTCCTATCATGTGAGCACTTGCTTGCTCGCTTTGGTCTGTATTGGAAGGCTGAGAAGTAGTAATGGCTAAATTTTCAGGTTCTTCATCAACACCATAGGATATACCCGCTAGTTTGCGGTAATCTAGCGGGATCATTGCTCCAGTACGAGAATGAGTATGTTGGTAAACACCCTGACTTTCAATGAGTGCCTCTCATAATCCGGGAGATCTTTCAAAATCAGAAGACTCAAAATCATCAGCTGAGGTTTTGCTTTTACCCTTGCTGGCCATGTTGATCGTCACTTTAATATGGCGATTCTTGGATGCTTGTTTCTTAGGGTGAAAGCGTCTTCTTCTTGATGATGAGACCATCGCAGTTCGGTCAATCATTCAAAAACTAAAGATTTATGCGTTAACTCCCCACATGGGCATTGGAAAAGCACTACAGAGATAAGCTTCTCACAGCAGCAATGTGATTGCATCTGACTCATGCTGCGTTTGCGTTTGAGATAATCCCGAAGGTCACTAGCTGGACAACCCCCAGTCAAATCTGTCATCATGGCTTTACCCAGATGAGACCCTCTGAAGGATAGAGGTTGACAAACTCCATCGTTCATATGACGGCATTCGTTAGTAAAACGAGTTTGACGCTTGTGCCTTCTCAGTTGGCTCTTAACCTGAGGTTCGTTTTCTTCACGAACGTCAGTATGAACCACTTGTTGAAACTGTTGAACCTCTTTTCGAGCATGAGGTTCATTGTCGGAGCCTACTCGGGTACAAGGGTGAGGTCCGTCATTCGGACATTCCTCATTCACCTGACCCTCGTCAGACTTGTTGACCTTAGATTGATTAACCCTCGGTCGATATTGGAAACCGTCTAGCGAGACCAAAGCTCGAGCCCTGCGGTGAGCTTTGTTCTGACACTGACGTTGTCGAGCGCGTCTCGACAGTGGATTAACTAGAACCTTTGCCTCAGCCGAAGCTGGGCGAGGTTCGTTATCAAGAGCCATAGTTTGGCTAGTAGAAGCCGAAGTTCAGCTAGGTTGTTTGACAACCCATTTCTTAGCCTGACGACTAGTTTCTGGAGCCTCCTCTTTGAGGGGCTTGGACTTTTCCTTGAGACTAACTCGAGTTGAATCATTAGAAGCCACCTGGGCTAAAGTCTCATACGAGACTCGACGACACTTACGTGCCTTCGTGGGACTAGACTTATCAGAGGAAAGAAAATCCTCATATTTGGACTGGTCAAATTCGATGACCAGAGTCTCGACGTTCATTCCCACTGCAATCTTATCTGATTGCGCCACCACCATCTCGTCAGAGAGAATAACTGCTCCCACTATGGTCGCCATCGTCTGTAGGGTCAAAAAATTGATGTTGGATTGATGCTCTTATTTTAAGAAATGGGTTCGATCACTTGGTACGAAACCCTTACAACCACTCATACTCTCTCGATTACAGAGGAAGAGAAGATTAATTCAGCTTTTCTTTTGTTTAAGGTGGGTTCTAGGTGGCGAAAGGATGCTTTCCCCGATGCTTGAGTCGAGCTTGCCTCCCGTTAACGATTAGACCAAGATCACAAGAGCTTCTGACCTTCGTTAACCGGATGGAATTGAGGTTCGTACTCCGAATCGACGTGCAGAAACTCTTGTCTCTGATGCTTCATGAAGTCCAAGCTTGAAAATCTCCAATCAATTAACAATCAACTAATCAACCCCTTTATCTGTAGCCACCGACGTGCTATAATCACGGGTAGAGGGGCGTAACTGCATCCTCCAAATTAGCGTACACCGTAACGTGCTCCTAAAGATTAGCCCACATGGCTGACTAAGTCTTTGGAGACGTTACAGGTAAATCCTACGTGGGTGATGAACCTCGACCTCAATTGAAACGGAATTCGTCAAGTAAGACGAGCCTCGAGGTTCATCTTACCAAGCAAAACCTTGCAGTAGACCAGTTTTTCCTAACGAATTTTGTCTTCACTGACTTCGTCTGACGAACCTCGCTTTCACTAACGAACTTCATCTTCGACAGCTAAGTCTAACTACGTAGTAAGTCTTGTAATTTCCCTTTTAACGAGCCTCATCTTCACTAATGAGTTTCATGTCTAGTAATGAGTTTTGAACCTCGTGTCCAATGACGAGCTTCGAACTCCGTATTCACCAATGAACCTCGAACCTCGTATCTAATGATGAGCTCCGAGTCTTATATCTACTAGTGAACCTCGAACCTCGTATCCAATGATGAGTTTTGAGTCTCGTAGATCCGTTCTATTCAGTAATGAACTTTATCTTTTGATGTTGAGCTCTGCTGCGTGGCGACTCGCGTTCTTGAGGTTGATCTTTTTTAAACAACGAACCTCGTTTCTGATTGAGAAGAGCTTTGTTTCCCTAACCCTCCTTTTCACATTTCGAGTTTTGGCATTTTTGAATGCCTACAAGTACACTGCAAACATAAGTTTCAAACAAACTAACAAACATGGTACAAGCATAGAAAATAAGAAAGATCTTACAATTCTTTTCGATTAACAAACCGTTCTTCGATGGATCAACGTGAATCTTGATGAAGAATAGTGTATATGATGATATCAAGGGCAACTTTCTTCATTAAGATGATCTGATGATGTTAAGCGTGACAAGAAAAAGTTTGTTGAGGCTTTGGAAGTCAAAAACTTCAATCCAATATCTTCTCTTTTCAAAAACCTAAAGCTTTTATCCAAATCCTAGAACTATCTCCTCTATTTATCTCTTTTAATCATATATAACATTTAATCAAACAGGAAAGGGATATCCTAAATGTGGTAGAAGTTAGAGATCAAAAGGAATGATGAACGACTGTGATTAAATTATCAAATCTGTAATCAGTTGACTTAATCATTGATAGTTGCTCATGACCATTGATGGGTTCCTAATCACCATTGATGGGTTCCTATGAACCGTTGATGAGCTGAAATTCCATCTCTAAAATTTTATAATTTGTTCCTGTAGACCATCGATGACCTCGTACCCATCGATGGGTTCCTAACGGGCATTGATGGTACGATGGTTGAAATTTGTGGTTGTTAATTCTTGTCATTCACCTTGTACTCATCTTATACATTTCTTCAGTTGTACTATATCATCTCAAATAAATATTAGTACCAAATGAGAGTTTATTATTACTCAAATAAGATCTATTGTACGGACTACGTCTTACCATTCTAATCCTTTTGATAATAATAAGTTTCAAATTCAAAATACCTGAATACATGCATATTTGAGATATATAAATAGTAATAATAAGCATAAATACACTTTTATATAAGAAAAAGATATGAGGTGCTCCCTCTATATTCATGCATTAATGAAAAGTGTAATCAAACATAGGTATTGTAAAACTCTCCCTAAAACAATGCAGCCAGTGTTTTAAAAAACATGAAACCAATTAACCAAAACTTTGCTCATGCAAAGGTCATCAAAAATTTTAAATTTCACACCAAAGTCCCCTGTTATTAGCAAAAGATGAAAACATACCAATGGTTACACTAGAGATATTTCGATAAAAATCATCCAAAGTGTAAGGAAGAAAATTACATACAAGTTCACACAATAGCTTTATATAAAAATAGCACTAGCAATTAAGATCTAATCACAAAACACTTGAATATGAGAAAAATCACATCAAAGATCACACACAAAATGATTAAATAACATTGTAAAGTATATAAAATAAATAGTAAAAAATTTATACTTGTTCATTGGACAAATTTAGATATACCAAACAATATAATGAGCAATAATAAGATTTGAACTATCTTAATCTTAGAAATTAAGGACCAAAGTGTCGCCTTATCACCTCAACCATATAGGATTTAGGAGGAAGGATGATAGTGTTTGGCGGATGATTATTACCAATCTTAAAATATAGAAATATTCAGTTCAATGTGACTACCTTTTACGATTTGCACAAACATAATCCACGAGGGTGGGTCATTGACCATCTTTTAATGAATACACATAATTTTTCATGGATTTTATAAGAGTGTGGATCTTCGATCATCTTTTAATGAATACACTCATTTTTTGATATATTTTAGCATAAATACATATTTATACATATATAAAATAAATATGTTGCAACATTCAAGTCAAAAATAAGCTAAAAAACTCTTGATATATTCCAAAAATATCTTATAAATAAAATATAAAAAATCTTTATCACCATTTCACATTACTAAACATGACAAGTATAAAATTAGGTGTATGAAAATGTAACATGAAATATCTTAAGTAACAATGTGTCAAGTAATCATATTTTTGTTATTGTGTGAAGGAATATATATATACACACACACACACACACACACATATATATATATATATATATATTGTAGGCGTCAAAAATTACCTATAGGTGCACACGGCTCGAGACAGAGAGAAGATGATGAACATCGCTATCCAAGTCACAGGAGCTCATTTGATGATGACAAACACATAAAGTGAGTCGACGGACCATATGAAGGAACGAAACTTTGGAATAACAGGAACAAGAGCTGATCGGGAGCCCCGCGTAGTTTACGAAAGGCGGAGCACCCCTCGTATCCTATTTACTCCACATATGATTCAATCATGGGAGCCTGTAGATCTCCTCATCGGATTTCCAACGCATATTGAACCACATAATTCCAAGTCCGTATGACGAATTTACAATGGAAACAAACTCGACACACCAAAACCAGAAAAAGCCAAACCGAGACACCCCGTGGTGTCTTGGCTTGGCCAAGACACTTATAAGTGTCTTGGCCAAGCCAAGACACCACGGGGTGTCTCGGTTTGGCTTTTTCTGGTTTTGGTGTGTCGAGTTTGTTTCCATTGTAAATTCGTCATACGGACTTGGAATTATGTGGTTCAATATGCGTTGGAAATCCGATGAGGAGATCGCCAAGACACTCAGAAGTGTCTGCAATACAAAAAAAACGCTGATTTTGGTTGTTTTCGACGGTTTTTTGATCGTTAACCACCTGGATTTGTAACTGATATGATAATATGATAAAGTGGTTTCAACTAAAGATAAGAAGGAATCAACCATTCTTATCCGAACACAGACTCCTGAAGCCTATAAATACAGCCCAGGGCCTTCATTTTTCAAGATCTAGAATTCCCGAGCGTTGGCAAAGCCCTGCCGGACTGAAAACTAAAGGTGCACAAATTTCAAAGAGGAGGAGGAGACTTCAGCGGATTCTTCGGCATAAAGAAAGAGAGTTCGTCAGATCTGCAGCTCCTGCGTTCGTCCCTTAAGATTACCCCGTTGCAGTGATCTTAAGAAGAGTAATTATCTCGCTATTGCCGAGATAAGCGCTTCGGCTTCTTGATTTCTTAGCGAATCGACGAAGCTCCGGATCTGATCTGATTGTCAGGTGGTCCACGGATATTAATATCCCGTCACAGGCCAAGATCCCACGCAAGCAGAAGACCGATAAATGATCTCTGTGATGTTAGACGAGAACTGTATTTTCATTGTGTAAAAGTCTTATAAAAAGACTATCTTTTTGTATTTTCAATGTAACGACCGAAGTTGTAATGAGTACCTCAATGAAGAAACCAATTTTCTTCCCAAACAAGCTGGCGACCACAGTGGGAGCCATCAGCTTCGCTGTCGAAGCTGTCGTGCCACAGCCAACGATCAAGATCCCCGTGGCTGAAGAGGTCGAATGCGAGTTTGACCAACAGAAATTTGAGGAGTACGTCTCCTCCTCCTCCTCCAGATCTGCCTCGGCTCACAAGTACAGGAAGGTCTCCTCCTCCCAGAAGATCCATCGGTCTTCAGATTTGAAGACCCAAGAAGACGATCTCCCCACTACTGCTGCTGTAATTGCACCTCACAATAATCCGCTAGTGTCCAATGAAGCCGGATCTGCAGATCTGAACTCCTCCTCGATCAAGAAGTCGGCTGCTAAAGGCGAGCCAATTTTATCAAAGAGACCACGTCAAAGGCAACGCCAACGCTTCGCGCGCCAATTCGCTAAGGCTTTGAAGCCTGTTGACGGGATCTACTATGATGCGGATCTAAAACTCAGAAGACGCTACGTGTTCCAGCAGCAAGCTTCGGGAACCTTCTTCCAACCACCTACTAACTAATGGGTTCGTATCAAATGGAACCGTTCCACTCTTGAGGAGCGCATTTAGAAGCGTCACACACTTCTTGCGCATGCCCAGATCCTGGTGCGAAAAGCACAAGAAATGCAAAAGAAAGAGGCGGTTAAGAGATCGCCGAGATCCAAACAAACTTGGATGCCAAAGGTTAAATCAACGCCAAAGGCAAAAGTAGGCGATGTTGCTCCCCAGCCTTCGTCAACTTTGGATCCCGCTCCTTTCGCTCCCACGCCTTCGGTAGAACCCTACGGCGGTATGGACCTCCCCAGAGTTAGAATTCCATTGAAGAATCACCTTGGTTCTCTACCCAAAGATCGAGGCAAGGCGCCTGTTAAGGAACGCTTAGGACCATTGAAGGAACCCCGAGCAAACATCCAGACTGGGGGTCATACGCGACCTCCTAACAAGTTGATTCCTGTAACCGTCCGCTTAGGAGTACGTACAGAAGGCCAGGAGCCCGTTAAGGTTTCATCCTCAGAAAAGTGTGATTCTAAATGAGTGACTCCTGCAGATGCCAATAAGGTGTTGTTTACTCAGAAGAAAACACGTCAAGCAAACGAACACGTTATACCTGAGAATTCATGTAAACAGCCGATAGGTTACTCTGATCGTAACATTGATGAGTTGTACTATCGGGCTGGGGGTACGAATAAATCTCGAAAGAGAGGTACCCAGGAAGCGGACTCTTACTGTCCGTGTACCAAAATTATCAGGGCAGTATTATCAGCATGTAGCTACCCCAAGACTGCTCCACAGAGGGTCTCGGTATTCCAAAGGCTTCCCTATGAAGCGTCGGAAACCAATCCAAGGCATTTCCGTAGAAAAAGATCAGCTGCGCGAGACGACAAACTCCCGGAGGTCACTATCAATATGGCTGATAAAGGGAAGTCAACGCGAAGTTTCAGTTCTCGTTATTTTTTGGACGTATCCTAACGTATAACTTGGTTACGCGTGGGAACTACTATGCGTAGGGACTATCAGAGGATGAATAGCAGATTATCCTCAGATGATAAAGCATCAGATGCGAACTCTGCCATCGCTTCTGACAATACGGTGTCCAGCATAGGACAATATCGTGAGGCGTTCATGATCAACACGGAACAAATGACCAAGATCATCGAGGATGCTTTGGCTAAGCAAAAAGAGAACTTCAAGTTTGAATTGGAAATAGCCATGATACAGATGAAGGAAGAGCATGACCGACAGATGCAGGCTCTATCCAATCAACTTGGTGAATCCAGCCGCCGCACCCAGAACACCGTAGTTGATAGCGATCCAGAAGTGGACAAAATCATCATGGCCGACGCACCCCCCCAAAAATACTGGGGATGGTTCGAATGCACCCCCTACAGATAACAACGCTGGAGGTGGTCCCGTCAAAGATAATAATGCCGGGGGTGACCACATTGTTCCTCTTGGAAATCAACCAAAACATGATACAGACAAGGATGAGAAGATGAAAGACCTCAAACGCAAAATTAACACTCTAATGTCTGCCCGAGAAGTAAAGAAGACCAGCATTCCGTATCCTTACCCGAAAGAGTGGGATTCGATCCCGTATCCGGCGAAGTTCAACTTGATCAACTTCACGCCGTTCGACGGGAAGGGCTCGCCCACTCAGCATCTAATCTACTTTAAGTCCCACTTGTGCACGATCTCTGACAATGAAGCCTTGATGGTTCGGTCATTCGTCAGCACCCTTCGCGGGCCTGCCTTCGATTGGTACCGCCGTCTCAAGCCTGGAAGTATCAACAACTGGAACGATATGGAGAGCTCATTCCTCAGCAATTTCTTTGACGACGACGCCGAGATATCCATCAGGACACTCTTTGAGGAGAAACAGGAAGACGAAGAGACAGTCGACAACTTCATCAAACGTTTCTGGAATAAGGCGATGAACTGCCGAGATCCGATCACGGAGGACTTCATCCTCCAAACATGTTATAACAACATATGTATTGAGATATTGGAAGTTATGGGAGTCGCACCATCCAACACATGGAAAGAGTTGAAGACGTACGGAGAGCAGGTCGAACGCTTCCTCAGAAGAAAGAAAACCGAGAGAAGCCAACCAGTGGCTAACTCTCCAAACTCAAGCTTCATCTCTCGTGGTAAAGGGAAGGCCACTGTAGCTGCTGTTGACGTTAATTGGACGTCACAACAGCAACCCCAAAGACAGCAGAAGACTTCGGGTCCAAGACTCCAAAAAGAGTACTCATTCAAGGATGAAGATGTTCCAGCTATTTTCGAATCCCTCCTTGAAAACAACAAGATCAAGCTGCCACCTATCACAAATCAGGAGGAAGCTGATAATATCTTGGATCCAAAGTACTGTGCGTATCACAAGAGGATCCTTCATCCCACCAAGGATTACTTTACTCTAAAAAATAGCATCCAAACTATGGTTGAATCCGGCATCATAACGCTTAATTAAGTCGAATGAAAACTCCGATAAGTATAAGAGTATAAACTGCTCCTTCCAAAACTCTATAAACTGCTCCTTAAAACTCCGATAATTATAAGAGTATAAACTGCTCCTTCCAAAACTCCGACAATTATAAGAGTATAAACTGCTCCTTCAAACTCCGACAAGTATAAGAGTATGAACTGCTCCTTCAAACTCCGATAAGTATAAGAGTATAAACTGCTCCTTCCGAAACTCCGACAAGTATAAGAGTATAAACTGCTCCTTCAAACTCCGATAAGTATAAGAGTATAAACTGCTCCTTCCGAAACTCCGAAAAGTATAAGAGTATAAACTACTCCTTCACACTCCGAAGAGTATACGAGTATAAATTGTTTCTCACTCCTCCAGTCAGTATATGAGGTTAAACTGCTCCCTAAAACTCCAGCAGGTATATGAGCCTAAACTGTTTTCTTTCTTTCACGGAAAGTTCCTGAAGAATGCCATGCTTGGTATTCTTAAGGATAACCCGATCATGCAACTAAATACAACGATAAACCTAGTTTCATGAAGAAAACTGGGGGTGGATAATTCATGTAATAGGAAGTTCCCGGAAGAATGTTAAATGTAATATTCTTAGGGATAACTTGATCATTACGAGCAAAGTGATAAACACTAAACTCCCACTCAAACTCCCATGCTGTCGGTTTAGTCTTTTGCTGTAAAAAAAAAAGACAAAAGCCCACATATTCGATGTTGTGACAGGTTGTTATTAATAAACGCCAAAATCCGTGCTTCATACGTACGGAAAATTTTATCCTGAAAACTAAGTAGGGATAAGTCAACGCCTAACACGCATTGCCGATTTAGTCTTTTACCGATGGAAGAAAACACTAGAATCCAAGTCTGGGAAATTTTATCCCGAAGCCTAAGAAGGGATAAGTCAGTGCCTAAAACGCGTTGCCGGTTGTTCTTGACCGTAAAAAGAACAAAAGCCCATATATTCGATATTATGGCAGGTTGTTATTAATAACGCCAAAATCAGTGCTTCACACGTACGGGGAATTTTATCCCGAATCCTAAGTAGGGATAAGTCAACACCTAACACGCGTTGCCGGTTTAGTCTTTCACTGATTGAAGAAGACACCAAAATCCAAGTCTGGGGAATTTTATCCCGAAGCCTAAGAAGGGATAAGTCAGTGCCTAACACGCGTTGCCGGTTGTTCTTGACCGTAAAAAGAACAAAAGCCCACAGATTCGACATTGTGACAGGTTGTTATTAATAACGCTAAAATCCGTGCTTCACACGTACGGGGAATTTTATCCCGAATCATAAGTAGGGATAAGTCAACGCCTAACACGCGTTGCCGCTTTAGTCTTTCACCGATTGAAAAAATACATCAGAATTCAAGTCTAGGAAATTTTATCTCGAAGCCTAAGAAAGGATAGGTCAGCATCTAACACGCGTTGCCGGTTAGTTCTTAACCGTAAAAAGAACAAAAGCCTATATATTCCACATTGTGGCAGGTTGTTATTAATAACACCATAATCCGTGCCTTACACGCGCGGGGAATTTTATCCCGAATCCTAAGAAGGAATAAGTCAATGTCTAACACACGTTACCGGTTTAGTCTTTTGCCGATTGAAGAAGACACCAGAGTACCAGTCTGGGGACTTTTATCCCGAATCATAAGAAAGGATAAGTCAGTGCCTAACATGCATTGCCGGGTAATCCATTCCCGTAAGAAAGACGAAGTCTATGTATTCAATATCGTAGCACTAAGAGAGTTAACTCCCTTAGTATAACGTCACATGCGGAACGGACTTAAACAATCCGCATGCAAGCCCGATTCAAACGGTAATCGGTAAAGGCACATCAAACCTGTTGGTGGCTGAGGATTTGCCAAAAATCCTGAGTCTGCATCTGATACATGTGGCTGGGTAGTCTATTCCTGTAAGAAAGATGAAGTTTACGTATTCAATATCATAGCACTAAGAGCGTTAACTCTCTTAGCACAACGTTACATGCGGAATGGACTTATACAATCCGTATGCTAGCCCGATTCAAACGGTAATCGGTAAAGGCACATCAAACCCGTTGATGGCTGAGAATTTACCAAAAATTCTATAAATGCGAGTCATTGACGCATCAGCTTTATTAGTTGGTCTCGTGACTTGAGCAGACGAAGCAGCTTTAACAGTTGGTCCTGCAGCCCTAACTGTTAGGATCGCCATGCTCCAATACCTTAAGAGCTTAAACTGTGTATACTCCAGTAAACGTACGAGTATAAACTGTCTCAACGTCGGGCGATCTGAAACCCTAGGTCAACGCCAGTCAACGCGTTGCAATGCAAAAGTCAAACGTTGGACGATTCGAAACCATAGGTCAATGCCGGTCAACGCGTAACCCTAGGTCAACGCCAGTCAACACGTTACGATGAAAAAGTCAACGCCGAGCGATTCGAAACCCTATGTCAACACCGGTCAAAGCGTAATCCTAGGTCAACACCAGTCGACGCGTTGTGATAAAAGTCAATACGAGTCAATATATCGTGATGGAGATAGTCAGTTCAAAGTTAACTCGACGATATGAGCCAAAATCAACTTACCGGTTTTGATTCAAGATTTCGACGACGGCCAGACGATAAACATAGCGCTGGGAGAACTTCAACTATTCGTCAAAACATCGAATAGATTAAAAATCAAAAGAGTTAAGAATCAAAGCTAACAACAGGTTCTTTTACACCGACTGAAGGTTGGACTGATCATATCCAAAGTATTTCAGGCTCATCTATAAAAGAAACGAGACTGAAACACTTTGGAGGGGGTATCTGTAGGCGTAAAAAATTACCTATAGGTCCCCTAAAAGAAACGAGACTGAAACACTTTGGAGGGGGTATCTGTAGGCGTAAAAAATTACCTATAGGTCCCCGTACACGGCTCGAGATAGAGAGAAGACGATGAACATCACTATCTGAGTCAAGGAGCTCATTTGACGATGACAAACACATGAAGTGAGTCGACGGACCATACGAAGCATTGAAACTTCGGAATAACGGGAACAAGAGCTGATCGGGAGCCCCGTATTGTTTACGAAAGGTGGAGCACCCCTCGTGTCTCATTTACTCCACATATGATTCAATCATGGGAGCCTATAGATCTCCTCGTCGACTTTCCAACGCATATTGAACCACGTAATTCCAAGTCCGGATGACGAATTTAAGGTGGAAACAAACTCAACGCGCCAAAACTAGAAAAAGGCAAATCGAGACACTCTGTGGTGTCTTAGCTTGGCCAAGATACTTATAAGTGTCTCAGCCAAGCCAAGACACTTCCAAGTGTCTCAGCTTGGCCGAGACACTCTCAAGTGTCTTGGCTTGGCCAAGACACTCAGAAGTGTCTACAATACAAAAAAACGCTGATTTTGGTTATTTTCGGTAGTTTTTCGATCGTTAACCACCTGGATTTGTTTCAACTTATATGATAAAATGATTAAGTGGTTTCAACTGAAGATAAGAGGGAATCAACCGTTCTTATCCGAACACAGGCTCCTGAAGCTAATAAATACAGCCCAGGGCCTTCATTTTTTAAGATCTAGAATTCCCGAGCGTTGGCAAAGCCCTGCCGGACTGAAGACTGAAGGTGCACGAATTTCAAAGAGGAGGAGGAGACTTCAGCAAATTCTTCGGCATAAAGAAGGAGAGTTCGTCAGATCTGCAGTTCCTGCGTTAGTCCCTTAAGATTACCCCATTGTGGTGATCTTAAGAAGAGCAATTATCTCGCTGTTGCCGAGATAAGCGCTTCGGCTTCTTGATTCCTTCGCGAATCGATGAACCTCATGATCTGATCTAATCATCAGGTGGTAAACGGATATCAACGTCCCCGTCACAGGCCAAGATCTCACGCAAGCAGAAGACCGATAAACGATATCTGTGCTGTTTGACGAGAACTGTATTTTTATTGTGTAAAAGTCTTATAAAAAGACTATCTTTTTGTATTTTTATTTGTAAACCTGTATGATATATTCAAGCTTATATACGAAAAGATAATATTATTTGAATCAATCTTGTAAAAATATATACATAGGTATGTCCAAATTTCTTTAATAAAAATTTTAAAAGAAATAAAAAGAAAGAAAGAGAAATTTTTATTTTGTTTTTGATAGAAAAAAATCTAAAAATAACCCAAAAAAGAAAAAGAAAAATCAATAGAAACAAAGAAAAATTAAAGAAAAATCAAGAAAAAACTCAAGAAAAAAATCCAAATTATGTATATACAATAAGAAAGGTCAACATGCTATATATCAGGAGATAAAATGCCTATATCTTATCTCAATCCTGTGAAATAGTCTTTAGACAAAAGTTTTGTAAAGAGATCTACAAGATGTTGATCAGTGGAGACAAACTCAATCTGAATATTCTCTTTAGTAATGTGGTCCCTAACAAAGTGATGTCGTATGTGTTTATGGCATGAATGGTAGACTATGTTGTTACTCAAATCAATAGCATTCTAATTGTCACCTCTAAGAGGAACTTTCATAAAAGTGATGCCATAAACCTATTGAGTTAAAGACATCCAAATGACTTATGCACAACAACTACCTAATGCAATATCAGCCTCTATAGTAGATAAGGCTACACAATTTTATTTCGTACTCAACCAAGAAATCATAGAATATCCTAAAAGATGTACTATTCCACCGGTGTTTTTCCTATTTGTATGACATGCACCCAGCATAATCACTATCAAAATATCCAACTAAATTCAAGAATTACACATAGAAAATCATAAACTAAAATTTTGTGTTCTAATTAAATATTAGAAAATTTGTTTTATAACTTTTAAATGTGATTCTTTTGGATTGGCTTTTAACCATGACACAAGGACACAAAATATAATATCAGGATGAAAAGCAGTAATTATAAGAGACTACCAATTATTTCCCTATATCTCTTTTCATCAATTGATACTCCCATCTCATCCTACGGAAGCTTTGCTAAAGGGCTTATCAGAGTTAAAGCAGCTTCCAATTTATCCACATCGAAATATTTAAGAAGCTCTTTCATATATTTATCCTGTGAAATAAACACTCCATCTTTTGTTTATTTCAGTTGAAACCATAGAAATATTTTAGCTCTCTCGTCATGCTTATCTTGAATTTGTCCTGCATCAACTTTTTAAACTTATGACAAAGACCCTTATTAGTAGCTCCAAAAATAATATCATCAACATATACTTGCACAATAAGAGTATTTGTATCAAGAAATTGAACAAATAATGTATTGTTAGCAAACCCCTTTTTAAAATTGTGTTTAAGCAGATAAGAACTTAGATAATCATACCAAGCTCGGATGCTTGTTTAAGACCATACAAAGTGTTATCTAATTTATACATAGTCTGGAAAAACATGATCAATTAAACCTAGGGTTGTTCTACATAAACTTCTTTCTTTTGGCACCCGTTTAGAAATATATTTTTACATTTATTTGGTAGAGCTTAAAGCCTTTATAACAAAAAAAAGCGAGTAAAATTCTAATAGCTTCAATGCTAGCAACGTGAGAAAAAGTTTTATTTAAATCGATCCCTTCTATTTGATTGTAACCTTTAGTAACAAATCTAGCTTTATTTCTTATGAAATTATCCTTTTCATCTAATTTATTTTTAGAAAAACCCATTTAGTTCCTACAATTGGGTGATCTTTAGGTTTACGAACTAAATTCTAAAATTTATTTCTTATGAATTGATTAAATTTCTTCTTGCATTGCAATACTCCAATTTTCATCATTGATAGTGTCATTTACATTTTTAGGTTCTACTTCATATATGAAATTCACATAAGCATAGAGCTCTCCAAGAAAGGATTGATAATTTTTGCCTTCACCTATCTTTGTTGTTGACATTAAACAATAGTAATCATTTAAATGAGTGAGTGGCTATTGATTTCTTTTTAGGTGATCTCTTATTTGAAAAAATTGTTGATTTTCTAAACTAGTTAAATTTTCTGTAGCTTCTCAAGCTTCAGGTATTATCTCCTCATTTTTGTCCTCTATTTCCTCTTTCTTGTCCCTTGTTTTCTCTAGAGATTTCTTCTCACTCTCCTCTTGTATCTTCTCTTGTTTAACAAGAACGTTTTGATTTATCAAAAGTAGGTCATATACATTATCAACAAAACTAATAGAAGTGTGAGTTTCATCAAATTTAATATGGATAGATTCTTCAAAAATTTTAGTTCTTTTGTTATAAACTCTATAAGATTTTTTACAAGAAGAGTACCCTGAGAAAACATATTCATGAACTTTAGAATTAATTTTTCTTAATCGATCTTTCGTATTCAAAAGATAATACTTACAACCAAAAACACGAAGTGTGTGAAATTTGGGGACTTTCATAGCAAAGTTTGTAAGAGGTCTTGTTTAGCATATGTCGAAGATAAGCTCTATTACTTGTATGCTATGCTGTATTCACTGCCTCAACCCATAAGTGCTTTAGCAATTTATACTCATTTAACATAGCTCTGGCCATTTTCTATAAAGTCTGATTTTTCCTCTCAACAACCTTTGTTATGGTGTTCGAGGAGAAGAATACCCATGAGGGATATCTTTATTAGCACTCTGTGAAAAAAATCTATTTTCAAATGTACCTCCATAATCAGAACAAATGGTACGAATAGGGAATCCTTTTTCTTTTTTACCTTTTTTAAAAAAATCTCAAGATTTTTAAAACATTCAACTCCTTTTGGCTGGAAACAGGACCTCTGTAAATCTAGAGTAATCATCAACCACAACTAAGTAATAACTCTTTCCTCCTAAACTCTGTGTGAACATCAGCCCCCAAAAAGATCTAAGTGAAGTGACTATAGAGGTTTAGAAGTGCTCACCAAATTCTTCAAATTATGAGATGATTTTATAAATTTACCTTGCATGCAAGCCTAACACAATCTCTCAATTTATAAAGTAGAGATAAACAAATCTCTATTTAATTCTTTCTTTGAGAGTTTTTGTAATAAATCCATACTTGCATGTCCAACTTTCCCATGCCAAAGATCACTGTCCTCTCCTCCTGCAACCAATCATTTTACACTACCAGATTTAATATCATTAAAGTTCAATGTATTTACATTAGTATGTCTATTTTCAGCAAAGACAACCAAACCTGTTTTGAAATTAATAATTTTGTATACAGTAGATTCAAAAATAATAGACATACCTTTATAATAAAATTGAGCTAATAAGAATAAGATTGTGCTTTAAACCATTAACAAGCAATACCTTAATGAGTTTAAAAGAATCATTACCAATATCACCAACTGTTGATGTTAGCATATCAAACAGGGGGTTCATTCGTGGATTTTAGTAGTGTTAGGATCCTCAAACTTCCTCAAATGACCAGTTCTGGAGCGTGACGCTCTCTCGTGCACATGAAATGCTTGTGAGAGACCGGAGTTAAGTTCTCTAACGTTTAAGTCAGTAGTTGATCTTGAGTGGGGCAAATAAGAAAGTAAACGGTGACTAAGAGTCTAAAGTTGCTTGAAAAAATAGAAGACCCTTACCCTAAATAGCATGGTTTCTTTTTATAGTTGGTATGAAGGGCAGATAGGTAACTTTGGCCGAATCCAGACAGATAGCTAAATCGCCAGGCACCTTATAGGTGTCAGCCACTAAAGAAGGTGAGTCATCCATGCGTTTAATATGAGGGCGATAGCAAGTGTTTAGTGCTGACTATGTCCGATGAGTCATAAAGACTATAGAGGCTAGAGTAATAATGACTTTGATAGTGCTAGTCGTCTGGCTAAAGGCCGATGAACACTGCCTTTTTAGTTAGTTACGCAAGTTGTCGGCTGGAATGGCAAGCCGAGTGCGGGTGCCTATAACATCAATCTGACAAGTAGATTGACAAACACGACCTTGTCAATTAACTACGCAGGTTGTCGGTCTATTAGGTCGACTGTAGGAGTAGCTCGAGTTGTCCGTCTTTGGATACGTCTAATTAGGCGTGCAGCGGGATACGTGTTAGTCTCCCGATAAGGATTAGTACTTAGTTGTTTGTAGGCTATAGGAGTTGGTGCTGATGTCTTTTGATGTTAGTACCAACTCCTATAATCTTGCTTTTATCGTTGTTTTCAAAAATCACATGTCCACCTTTCTTCTTGTCGAGACTAAGAAATAAAATTTTCTTCCTTGTCATGTGTCGAAAACATCCTGAATCTAAATACCATGTGCTTCCATGCTTCTTATCTCTCTATTGAACTTTCTTATCTAATTTTTCATCCTCTGAATCTTTTGAGATATGAATATTGGCCATGAGACAGTGACTCCTATCATTCGAGCTCAAGTCATTTTCTAATTCTTTACCTTCACTTGAGAAATCTCACGATGTCACCTTGAAGCTCTTATTTTTGCCCACTTAGTCACTTTTTTGAGAGGGCAATCATTTTTGAAGTGTCTTGGTTTCCTACAATGATGAAAAATAATTTCAATATTTAAATTTTTATATTTATTTTACTTACCTTAGTGAAATTTTGATTCTGTTTATTGTGCATAAACTTTTACCTATCTTTTGTCTTTAGGAAAACTTTGAATCTTTTGACTATCAAACCCATCTCACTCTCATCATCAACATCAGAGTTTAAGCTTGATTTCTTCTTCTTGTATCAAAATTTTTTTTAGCCTTTAGAACTAATGATTTCTTTTTTGAGTTATCTTTTAAATAATATTATCTCTCTTTTAATCACACTTTATAGGTAAGAAGTTTTCCTATAATATTCTTAGGAGTTTATTCAGAAAAAAGTTTTATAATTCCTTACTAGCCTATATCTTTGTCTCCTAATCCCTAGAAAGAGAATGAAATTTTTTTCTCACAAGCTCATTGCTATCTTACTCCTTTCTTAAAAAAACTTTTGATTTATTCATAATGTCCATGAATTGAGTGAACATATCCCAAATACTTTCTGAGGTCTTATGTTGAAATTCTCATACTTACTCACAAACTTTATAAGTTTTGCCTTTTTCACCTATGAAGTTTCCTCTTGTGTAAATTTTAAAGTTTTTTAGATTTCTATGCAGTAGAACAATTCAAAACATGGTTAAATTCTTTAGCAATTAAATGATAATAAGGAGTATTTATAGCAATTGCATTTAAAGAGTAAAGCTTTTTATCAGGAGGGGTCCACTTGTCTCTAAGAGTAACAACGGTGACGTCTTCTATAATGGTAGTGTGTTCACTATAGCCATTATCTATACTACTCTAAATATCATAATCGGTGGACAATGAAAAGACTCTTATACGTGCTTTCCAATAGATGTAGTTTGTCTTATGAAAATGTGGGGGTCTATTCATAGCTTGTATCTCAGGAAAAACTGTTGCAAGGGTCAAACTAGACATTTCTACTCTAGGTTATGAATCCTAAAGATGTGTAACGAGGCTCTGATACTATTTTTTGGATCTAAGCTACAAGCCTAGAGTGGGTGAATAGTGTTGCTATCATTTTTTGGTAAAACATAAGAAGCAGAGGAATAAATAAAATAAAAGTGAAAAACAACAAATCAAGGACAACAAGATTTTATAGTGGTTCAGATAACATGTAAAACCCCAAAAAAATTGAGTTAATGATTGATAAATTGTATTAATATGTGATTAATTAATATAAGTGGATATTTATTATGATAAATATCATTAAATGGTATATGAGTATGATACAAAGTATTTTGGGTGTAAACAAATCAGTGAATGAGAAAGAATTGAGTCGAAACATGCACAATATTCAAAACCTAAAAATCTGGAAAATTCTAGTCCGGTCGACCGCCACGGTCGACCGCGAAACCTAAAATCTGTTTTTCCTATTTTGACTTGGTTTCAGGTATTTGAGACCCATATTCGTTTATCCTGTTATATATATACATTGTTCTCGAGATTTTTAGTATTCTTTCATATTTTTTGAAGCCCTTGTAGCCACCAAATAATTTTATAAACCCTAATTTTATATTTGAGGAAGATTAAAGACTTTTGAAGTGGGATTTCAGATTATTTTTGGATTTTAGCTTGGAGATCTACCTTGGCATTGCATCTTGCATGTTTTTCAATAAGTTTCAGGTGAGTTTCATCTCTGCTAATCCCTCTTCCTATTTTAAAAATGTTTTTAAAGAGTTTTAACATGTTTCATATAGCCTAATTGACTAATTTGTAAATAAAAAAAGCAAATCTTTTGTATATATGTATAAATACTAGGTCTTTTCATGTTTAAGAGATTAAGAACAAAATTTTAGAAGTGTTCTAAGACCTGAAAGTAATTAACAATGTTGTTTAACTGAGATTTAATAAGTTTAGTCGTCATATTTGTGTTTCATGTATGTTTAAGGGTTTAAGCATGTTTCTTTTTGCAATTAATCATGTTAAACATGTTTGGTGATTCCCAGAGATGATGATTTTATGTTCACAATGTTTTAGATATGTTTTAGTATGAATTAATCAAGTTTGAATCACAGAAACATGACATGAACACAACTGTGCAGGACCTGCACAGATCTAGAAATATCGGGTTTGGTCGACTATTCCTAAGCGGCGGTCGACCGTTCCTAAGCAGCGGTCGACCGTTCCTAAGTGGCGGTCGACCGCATGCCAGGCAGAAGCCTGGGCAATCCCTAAAACCTGTCACAGTTGACCAACGCAAAGATGCGGTCGACTGCCCACTCCTTATACGGCATGTGCATGATTGTTCTTTATTGTTTCGTATTTCGAGAGAGTTTCTCGATCTCGTACTATTGTATTACGGTGTTTAGGAGTTTTTTAACACCTAGATATGTTGGTGAACACAAGATATTAACACGCACACCGAGATTTGTGCATGTACACTTAGTATATATTATTTTGACATGTATTGTCGAGTATTTGACACACGTTAGGTTGATGAAAGTGAAATAACATATGATAAAACATTGCTCATCAGTTATGGATGCTCAGTGTGGTTGTTTATCCTATAATAAGACATCGGTTGTACCACACTAGGAGTATTTGGTTGTTTTTCCCGTAATGAGACCTCGGTTGTACCAAATACTCGAAGGTGATCAGTGTATTTTTTTTAGGTTGGGCTGAAGTGCCTATTCACCGTTGTACGATCATCTAGAAGCAGATCTGGAATAGAGAGATAAAATCTATTATCATAGAATGATCGAGTAAGGAAGTTGAACCCACATGTTATTGTGTGAACCTTACAAGAGTATCGTTATTTCATATAGTCGGAATAGGGAGATAAAACCTATTACCGTAGAACGATTGAGTAAGGAAATTGAACCCACATGTTATTGTGTGAACCTTACAAGAGTATCGTCATTTTATGTAGTCAAAATAAGGAGATAAAACCTATTTCCACAGAGCGATTGAGTAAGAACCATACAAGAGTATCGCTATTGTAAAAAGAGATGCAAACATATATACGGTTATAGTATGATCCTAAGTAGTTTACCCATATGTAGGGTATATATTGGATATATGACATACATGACATGGTATTTTGTAATGTTTGAGCTGGATAATATTTCCTTATGATGGTTCCAGCTACCTGAGGGTAGTCTGAGATTTTGATGAATTGTTTCATTATGATTGAGAGTAGAAGCTGAAATATTTCTATTTGTGATGATTTTTTATATATAGGTTTGAAGTTTGTAGTTAGAGATTTATAGCTCGAGATATATGGTATATACATGAGGGTTTGCATATTTGGATTATTTTGCTCGACGTACTAGTCTCGAGTTTTGGATTTCTAGTTGCTAATTTCACTTGCATTTTTAGTTGAGATTGATATTTGGCGATTCATAATTTGGGATACGAAGTATATACATGAGGGTTAATTTCCTTGTTTGGATTATTTCGCTCGATGTATCCATTCTCGTATTATGAATCTCTAAATACCAATTTCCGTTTAGCACTATATTGATGACTTTATATTTATATATACTAACTAGTATTTTCTTATACTACTACCCCTTCCCCTTGAAGGCAGTAGAGATGATCTCACTAATGCTTTGACGCTCATTGTTTCCCCTCTTTGTAGACAACGAGTCAAGCGTACGGAGTGTCACAGGTTGATAGAGACGCATCTTAGATTTGTCTTAGTTATTTTATTAGTAGTTATTTATAGAGCTCCACTGTAATAGTTCATTTTAGACTCTAGAAATTATATTTTTATTTTGTAAAGGCTGTGTGCCTTAGAGAGATTTCTTTTAACTCTTGATTATGATACTTAGTACATTTATTACGGTTTAGAGATATTCTTATACTATTTCAGTTGGGCTTATATGTTGATCATTCTCATACTTCTTCTGTGCATATCTATTCTTGTATCATTTCTATTATTTGCCTATTTTGTACCTTCACCTACTTGTTGACTCTGCTAGTGAGATAGTAACTGTGATGGTGAAATGTGTCGTTACATGATGTTGGTGCTTGGTAGGTTTGATAATCCGGATTTCACCTTAGACTGCAGTATTGTGTGAATCCTGGGGCATCACATAACAATTCTATGTCCACTCTTCCTTCTCATGAATGGGCTTGCTCACTGTACTGTAGACATTAAAAAATGCCGATCTTCAAGATATGAGGAAAGTCATCATAGGGACGAACCTCGTCTCAATCAAAGGTGAGACTCGCCACTTAGCGAGGATCCATATCAGAAACGAGACTCACCATGCAGCGAAGCTCGACGAAGCTCATCATTAGAAACAAGGTTTGAAGCTCATCATTGGAAATGAGACTTAACATTAGAGACAAAGCTCGTCATTGGAAATGAGGTTCGAAGCTCATCATTGGAAATGATACTTGACATTAGAGACAAAGCTTGTCATCGGAAACGAGGTTCAAAGCTCGTCATTGGATATGAGGTTCGGAGTTCATCATCAGAGGTGGAGTTTATCAATGAAAAAAAAGCTTGTCATCAGGCTTAAAGCTTGTTAGTGAAAACGAGACTCGTCAAAAGGAAATTCACAAGACTTGCTACGCGGTTGGACTCAGCTATCGAAGATGAAGTTCTATAGTGAAAATGAAGCTTATCAGACGAAGTTAGTGAAGATAGAATTCACTATACTGCAAAGCTGGACTTATAAGACGAACCTCACTGCATATTAAGGCTTGTCCAATAAGACGAACCTCGCTGTATATTGAGGCTCATCCAATAAGACGAACCTCATTACATATTAAGGCTCGTCCAATCAGATGAACCTCGCTATGCAGCAAGGCTTGTCGTCCATAGAAAATCTAGCTGTAACGGATTTGAAGACTTAGTCAGCCACGTGAGCTAAGCTGTAGGAGCACATTTTGCACTAGTAACCAACGTGGGCTGAATTGAAGGAGGTAGTTACACCCTCTACCCACAATTTTAGCATATCATTTACGTGCTACGAACTCTATAAATAGCCATGAGTAGCTATGAAGAGGTGACTTTTGGGACTTTTGAAAGATCTTTCGCTATCGCATGAAGAGAGATCAGTGTCTGCATTCTCATGATCAAGCCACTGTCAGAAGCTTTCGTGATCTTGTTCTAATTGTTAATGGGAAGCAATCTCAGCTTGAGTATCGAGAGAAGCATCCTCTCGCCACCAAAAACCCACTTTTAAATAAAAGAGAAGTCAAATTAATCTTCTCTTCCACATTAATCGAGAGAGTGAGTGATTGTAAGGGATTCGTACCAAGTGATCAAACCCATTTCTTAAAATAAGAAATCAATCAAACTTCAACTTTTTGACCCTACAGAAGATGGCGACCATAGTGGGAGAAGCCATTCTTTCTGATGAATTGGTGGTGGTGCAGTCAGATAAGATTATAGTGGAAACAAAGATTGAAACTCTAGTCATAGAGTTCGATCAGACGAAGTACAAGGAGTTTCTCTCCTCTGGTAAGTCCAGTCCCACCAAGGCACGAAAGTGCCGTCAAGTCTCTTATGATACTTTAGCCCATGTGGCTTCTGATGATTTAACTCGAGTTAGCCTCGAGGAAAAGTCTATGTCTCTCAAAGATGAGGCTCTAGCAACTAGCCGTTAGGCTAAAAAATGGGTTGTCATACAACATAGCTGATCTTCGGCTTCTGTTAATCAAAATGACCAAATCCTGGTCACTATTGACGAACCTCGCCCAGCTTTGGCTGAGGCAGTAACTCCTGTACGTCCACTTTCAAGACATGCACAACAACTTCAATGCCAGAACCAAGCTAGCCATGGGGCTCGAACTTTGGTCTCATTGGACGGTTTTAACTATCGACCAAAAGTTGGTCAGTCAAACTTAATAAGTCTATCGAGGGTTAACTGACCGAGGAACGTCAAAATGACGGATCTCGTCACTGTACCCGAGTAGGCTCAGACAATGAACCTCACCACAGCGTGAGGTTCAACCAACTCAGCAAGTTGTTCGCACTGAGATTCATCATGAGAACAAACCTCAAGCAGCTGAGAATGGACCAAGAAGACGGATGCGCCAAGCTCACCCTGTCAATGTACCTCGTCATAAACAAATGAATGACAAAGTTCATATAACTGTCCAAGTTTGTCAACCTCTATCATTTAGAGGGTCTTGCTTGGGTAAAGCTAAGTTGACAGGGCCAGCAGGGGGTAGTTCCACTGTTGACCTCCGTGATTATCTCACACACAAATGCAACATGAGTCAGATGCAATATCATTGCTGCTACAAGAAGCTTATCTCTACAGTGCTTTCGCAATGCCCTTGTGGGGATTCGGCACACAAGTCTTCAGTCTTCGAATGATTGACTGAGCTATCGACAGTCTTGTCATCTAGAAGAAGGCGCTTTCTTCCCAAAAACAAGCACCCAAGAATGCCATATTGAAGGGATGATTAATATGGTCAGCAAGGGAAAAAGCAAAGCCTCACCTGATTCTTCTGAATCTTCTAATCCTGAGTACTCTCAGGGTTAGGTGAAATGCTTGTTGATGGACAAAGAGTGTATCGGCACACTCGTACTCGTATTGGTGTGGTGATCCTACTAGATTACCTATGATTGTTTGGGGGAGAAAGTTGATGTATTCATTGCTGTGTTCATTACAACTTCAAACGTTACAATAAAAATAAAAGTTAGTCTTTTTATAAGATCCTTACACAATGAAAATAAAAAAAGTACAACTCCCGTCAAACAGCGCAACGGGTGTTTATCGCCTGCTGCTTGCGTGAGATCTTGGCCTATGACGGTGACGTTAGTATCCATGGACCACCAGATGATTAGATCAGATCGGGAGCTTCATCAATTCGTGAAGGAATTAAGAAGTCTAAGCAATTATCTTGACAACAGCGAGATAATCACTCTTCTCGAGATCACCGCAACGGGGCAATCTCAAGGAGGGCTTCGCCAACGCTCGAGAATTCCAGATCTAAAAAAATGAAGGCCCTGAGGCTGTATTTATAGGCTTTGGGAGCTCTGTTTTCGTATAAGAATAGTTGATTCACTCTTATCCTTAGTTGTAACTACTTAACCACATTCTTGGGTGATATTTTATCAGTTGAAACAAATCCATGTGGTTAATGGTCAAAAAACAGCTCAAAACAGCCAAAAACAGATTTTCGGGGTTGCGGACACCCGTGGGTGTCTCGACCATGCTTTGGCCGAGACACTATTTTGTGTCTCATCCAAAGCATGGCTGAGACACCACTTGGTGTCTTGGCCAAACTTTGGCCTAAACTTGGTTTCACGCGTTCCGTCTGTTTCCGCCGTATCTTCATCGTCCGAACTTGGAATTATGTGGTTCAAGATGTGTCGGAAAGCTAACGAGGAGATCAATAAGCTCCCATGGTTGAATCATATGTGAAGTAGATGAGATATAAGGGGTGCTTCATCTTTCGTAAGTGACACGGAGCTCTTGGTCCATTCGTGCTTCCGTTATTCCGAAGTTCCGTTGCTTCACATGGTTTGTCGACTCACTTCATGCGCTTACCGTCGTCAAATGAGCTTCTGTGACTTGGATAGCAATGTTCATCATCTTCTCTCTGTTTTGAGCCACATACTGGGACCTATAGGTAATTTTGACGCCTACAGATACCCCCTCCAAAGTATTTCAGTCTTGTTTCTTTTATAGAGGAGCCTGAAATATTTTGGATGTGATCGGTCCAACCTTCAGTCGATGTAAGAGGACCTGTAGTTAACTTTGACTCTTGACTCCTTAGATTTTTAGTCTATTCAATATGAATAGCTAAAATTCTTTCAGCGCTACATTTATCACCTGGCCGTCGTCGAAGTCTCGAATCAAAAAACTAGTAAATTGATTTTGGCTCGTGTTATCGAGTTGACTCAGAACTGACTATCTCTAAATAGTGTTGACTTTAGGATTTCGGATCGCCCGACGCTGACTTTTCACCATAACGCGTTGACTGGTATTGACATAGGGTTACGCGTTGACCGGCACTGACCTTAGGGTTTCGGATCACCCGACGTTGACTTTTCGTCGTAACGCGTTGACTGGCATTGACCTAGGGTTACGCGTTGACCGACGTTGACCTTAGGGTTTCGGATCACCCGACATTGACTTTTTATCACAACGCGTTGACTGGCGTTGACCCAGGGTTACACGTTGATCGATATTGATCTTAGGGTTTCGGATCGCCCGTCGTTGACTTTTCATTGCAACACGTTGACTGACGTTGACCTAGGGTTACGCATTGACCGGCGTTGACCTTAGAGTTTCGGATCACCCGATGTTGAATTTTCATCGTAACACGAAAGCTGACGAAGAGATCTACAACTTTTGTCTTTTGACTTTCTTCAGATTTATTGTGAGATAGTCATAACTCTCTCGCAGTTCCGAGACAGTTGCGACTGTCTCGCACTTCCGAGACAGTTTGTGTTATCTCCGGTATTTTGGCTCTAACTCCCTCGTCCGATATCGGAATGAGATGATCCAAGATGCGTTGGAAAGATGACGAATAAATATACAACTTTTATCTTTTGAGCTTCCTCATATTTGGTACGAGGCAGTTATAACTATCTCACAGTTACGAGACAGTTGTGACTGTCTCGCACTTCTGAGACAGTTTATGTTGTCTCATGTATTTTTGCTCTAACTCACTCGTTCGATCTTAGAATGTGGTGGTCCAAGATGCATTGGAAAGCTCGCAAAGAGCTCTACAACCTCCCATAGACAATACACTCATGGAGTGGGCAAAACACACATGGTAAGGGTGAAGTAAAACTCCCGGTTGGGTTGTTCCTTTATCGTTTAGCATGTTTCACAGACTCGTACGCTTTGCCGACTTACTTCATGTACTTTTTAGCTTATCTATAATATCGAATGATCTCCTTTGACTCAGATAATTCTTCTTAACTCGGAGAGTAACATTCATCGTCTTTTCTTCATCTCGAGCTGTGTGCGAGAACCTATAGGCAATTTTTTATGCCTACAGCGAGCTCGATTACTGTCTGAATGCTCAGGCGAGCTTGTAGGCGAGCTTAGCAAACAGGCGGGGTCGGCTGGTGGACCCCTCAAGTGTTAGGCAAGTTTGAGTCTGTATGCGAGCTTGGTTCGTATGGGCAAACTCCCTGTAGGCGAGCTTGGCTCGTGCGGGCATGCAAAACATTCATGTGAGCTTGACTCCTGTTAGCGAGTCAAGCAATGTTGGCAAACATTGGTTCATACAAGAGAGAAAAGTGTTGGCGAGTCAAGCTTGCAAGCGAGCTCTTCTTGGCCTCTTGCATGGAGGCGAGCTTGACTTGTGCTCACAAGTCAAGCAAATAGGCGAGCTTTGCTTGCTTTGAGCATGCAGGAAAACTCAAACAAGTGATATTTGAGTTCTCTTATGTAAAGGCAATTTTTATTGCCTACAGTAAGACTGTCACTATTATTGTTCGGCTGACCCCTACTCCCGAATTGAGTACCTCTCTTCCATGTTCAACTTCTAACCCGAGCTGAGCTCCATGAGGGTCTAATGTATCTTTCTCTTTTTCTTGTAAATATAAATGTAAACAATGATGTAAATTCTATGATATCTTAATTAAAATTTGAAGTTATTATCCTCTTGATTGGCATATGCTTGTGTTTTATCTTGTTCATATTTGTTTCTTTATAGTTTTGCCTCACTGATGAGTGTTTACATCGAAAGTTGATTTATTTGTCGAATTCATTACACGTTTATTGATTACATTGAATTCAAAAGAGTTAGTCTTTTTATAAAACTATTCGTTTACCAAATAAAACAAAAAAAATACAAGTCTCTTCAAAGACACACAGAGGACGTTTATCACCCACTACTTGAGTGGGATCTTTAATTGCACAGGGGACACGTTAGTTTGTGGACTATCGTGGATCAGATCCGATTGACAGAATGAAAATTCAATGCTCTTACTTCATAAAGAAAGTATTTGCAGAAGTAAATAATCTTTATCAAGCGAGATTACTACTCTTCTCGAGATCAAAACCAAGTTTGATCTGGAGGAAAGGGGAATTGGCCACAGATCTCTCGAACTCTCCCTCTTTATGCTGAAGAACTTCGCCAAGATCTACTAGCCTCTCTAAAATTCATGATTCACTCTTCACAGGGACAACACCTCACTTAAATTATAGATCCTCCATGTATAGGGGCCCTAGGCTTGTATTTATAGCCTTCGGCAACGTTTTAGGATAGGAATTGATGATTTGACGTTATCCTTAGTTAATAACCGCTTAACCACATTTAGAGATGATATCAAAGTAGTTGGGAGGCTCTAAAATGAACAAATTCTAAGAAAAATAGTCAAAAACACGTTTTTAGTATTTCTGGGTGTGAGCCACCCTATGGTGGCTCGGCATTGTGCGA
>NC_033802.1:58116032-58164010 GCF_001876935.1 Asparagus officinalis
AAAGAGACTACAAATTGACGGTCTCTTCATATTAGAATGCAGATATCTCTCAAACCGTAAGGAATTTGGGGAAATGGAGGAAGCGAACCAAAGCCTTCGGCTAGGTTTGGATGGTCCCGTCTCGTTGAGATAGCCGATTTTCATATATAATTCGTCTAATTCTGACTTACGGTTTGAAAGTTATGACATGTTCTTCATAGCAGATTATGTTCTGAAGTCCGTCTGCAAGACCAGACTTCGTCAGAACATTAGACTTAGCTTGAAGCTCGCCAAGCCCGCCTAAGGTTCGCCTCTGCATTACAAAGTCAAAACGCACAGGTGGAACCAGCGTTATAACCTCAAAACGCAGAGGTTATCATTGTGATATAACATCAAAACGTAGAGTTCACCTCTAAAACGGCCCAACTGTGCGTTTTCAGCCTAAAACAGGCTCAACTCTGCGTTTTCAGCCTAAAACGCAGAGTTCATCTCTAAAACAGCACGACCTGTGCGTTTTCAGCCTTTAAACAGGCCCAACTCTGCGTTTTCAGCCTAAAACGCAGAGTTCATCTCTAAAACAGCACGACCTGTGCGTTTTCAGCCTTTAAACAGGCCCAACTCTGCGTTTTCAGCCTAAAACGCAGAGTTCATCTCTAAAACAGCACGACCTGTGCGTTTTCAGCCTTTAAACAGGCCCAACTGTGCGTTTTCAGGCCTAACTTTGCGTTTCAGATCCAGAAACGCATAGTTCGGGCCCAGAACGCTGTTTTCAGCGTTTTGACTCGTTCAAAGCACTAACAGAACGGTTTCAAAACCGTTTTCCCCACGATTTAGGGAGCTGTTTAAGAGGGGGCGGTTACACCCCCACTCAGCCCATTGAGGAGCAGATTAAGGGGATTCAACTGAGTTAGGGGCTCTGGGATTATCCTTCTTTTTGGGGGCAACAAAGAAGAGATCTTCGGCTGACCTTTGGGGGGAATTCTGGGAGCTTTCGGCAGCAACAAAATCCTTGGAGCATTCCCTTGGCTTATAACCGACTTTCAGTTCAAATCAACTCTTTTTCAAGAGTTCAAACTCGTTCAGAGTTATCAACTCGATCAGAGTTCAAAACTTGCTCTGCAAGTTCTTCTGAAACTCGTTCAGAGTTATCAACTCGATCAGAGTTCAAAACTTGCTCTGCAAGTTCTACTAAAACTCGTTCAGAGTTATCAACTCGTTAAGAGTTATTTCCAAAACTTGCCACGCAAGTTCTCCACACAAACTTGCCACGCAAGTTCTCCACAGCGTCGAATCGTGAGGAGAAGACCACGTTCCAGTGAATCAAGACGTTCGGATCGTCAACGAGAAGCAAACTCGACGCGAGCATTCGAGGGAGGCATCTCATCGCCACCGTGAAGAACCCAGAATTAAACAAAGGGGAGAATCAAATTCATTCTCCTCTCTTTTGTAATCGAAATCCAAATTGTAATTGATTTTGAGAGGAATACAAGTCAATTTTTCTTTCATTGTCTTTTTACTACAAATTTCCAACAAACACTGATGTTTACCCTATTTATAGCCTCTGAAAAGTCATTTTTAAATCAAAATAACACCTCAAAACGGCTATAAACGGTCATATATTCAAAACCTGTAACAGTCAGAAAACTGCCTTTGTAGTCGACTACAACTCTTAGTAGTCTACTACTCTGAGTTCAAACAGACTTTGTATAGTCATATAATTTCTTAGTAGTCGACTACTTTGTCTATTAGTCGACTACTCTGTAATTAACAGAAAGTCTGGAATTCTGATTCAACTCGTACTGGTTAACTATAATGTCTAGTAGTCGACTAGTCTGTAATAACACAGAAACTGATATTCTATCTGTGTCTTTTGTAGTCGACTATTCATGCTATTAGTCGACTATTAAGGGGTAGATGTGAGCTATATGATATGTTTTTAGTCTCACTCAATAACTACTAAATCTAATAGTATGGGATTTCTATAGTTAACCAATACACTAAGCATGTGTTAGTGTGTTCTAACACTATGTGTGTGCACGTGTGTGAGTGATCAAGGCTTGTACATATTTCTAAGAAAAGAAAATGTAAAATTATATTTTGACAATAAATTATATCTTCTTCTTTGCTTCATTTTGCCTTGCACTCATCCTATGCCTTGAGTATCCCTTTGAATATCATTGTTGATTTAGCTCTGATACTACAAAACAAATGTTAGCATATAATACACACAATATATAATATTTGTTATCATCAAAATAAACTAATCTTGGGGTCAAGATTCCTAACATTCTCTCCCTTTTTGATAGTGACAAATATATGTTATTAAAAATTTTAATCCCTCTGCATGAAATCATTAGATAAAATCTTTTACTCCCCCTGCATCAAAGTATTAGTAAAAAATTTAAAATTTTCTATATAACTTCCCCTTTGTCATTAGCAAAAAGAAATAAACATAATTCTAGTTAAATTTTTTTTCCTATGTACCTTAATAAAAACATTAAGCACTTTGGTACCCTTTTATATATGATCCTTAGGATTAACCCTTAGGAAGCCAAATCCACTTGGAATTTGATTTCCATTTATTAACATAAGTATAATTCTTTTAATTGCAAACTTCATGCATATAAGATGATATATAAGCATTCCTATCATGAATATTCAAATTCTTAGGAATCCATATATACTTATATTGTTTAGCATGAATATTCTTATTATTATTCTTCAAAATATAATCATTCTTTGTAAAATACTTATGAACAAATCCAATACTAAAATGATTGTTTGAAGATTTTTGAAATAAGAGCAAATTATTCAAATTCCCTTTACCTTTGTTAAATTTGTTCACATTTAAAGATAAGTCTTCATATTTACATCTAAGTGAATTTATTTCTTTATCTAAATTTGAAATACGAGTTTTTATTTTATCACATTTAGATTTTAAATAAATATTATCATTAGTCAATAATTTATTTTTAGAAAATAAATTATTATTTAGTTCATTCAATTTTTCAACTTGTGAAGAATTTGAAGTTACTAATTCTAAGTTTAATCTTTCATTTTTATTTTTCAATAACTTACAATTAGACTTCAAATCCTTAAATCTAGCATAAAGTTCATTGAATACTTTTAATAATTATTTATTATTGCATACCTCATCTTCTTGTGCAATGAAGCATATGTGAGCGGATTCCTCTTTTTGTTCTTCTTCTTCTTCGGAAGAGCTATCATCTCATGTCATTGCCAAAGCCTTTTTCTTCTTATTTTATGACTTGTTGAAAAGTTTGTAGACTTTGACTTCAATAGGTAATGCTTCGAAGACTTGGTGCGGTACAACGCACTTCTTTAGCCACATGGCTAAGTACCCTGCCAAAAGGGTTATTGGCTTTATTCTTCTTTGAGTGTGCCACAAGAAGGTTTCAAATTTTGTACCCATCGGATATTTGCCTTCTGCTGAGGGAGTGGTGTAAGACTGAGCACAAATCTTCTCTATTAGCTTGTTGATGTCAGAAGGGGTGAAAGGGGGCAATTCACAAACTTTGTTGCCTGAAGAATCTTCTAGATTCTTAAGGAGATAATCAGCAAATTGTTTTAGGCTGATTTGAGGGAACTTCTTCTTAGCTTTCACATCTACATCCACCATTGAAGTTTGATAGTTACAAGTTAGCTTCCACAGGATATCATATTTAGCGGAGCCGGACCCCTTCATCTGATTCATCTGGTGGATGGTGGGGAAGTATTCTTGATATGACACGTCCCACATTGATAATCCAGATACCTTCATCATCTAATAGAGAGGAAGGCCTTGTTAGTTCTCTTGTTTTGATGATGATTTACAAACATTATTATTGGTACTAATTGCTTGATTGAGTGATATTGTGTAGATTGTATTTTGCCAAGCAAGATAGTGGCTACAATTGGAGGATTGGATGGAGTATAAGCTACAATGATGATATCCAAGGAGGTGGAGGCAAGTTGATGAAAACAAGCTTTCAAGAGCAACTTACACAAGAGAAGCTTCATCAACATATGAGAAAATATAAAGACTCAAGCATTATATTCATATGTGAGAGATATTTTTATTTTTATTTTCTCTCTAGAGCTTAATGTAGGCAAGTCATTGAGTATATTCATATGTGAGAGATATTTTTATTTTTATTTTCTCTCTAGAGCTTAATGTAGGCAAGTCATTGAGTAGATAACACTTGAAGCTATTGGGGCTAGAGCTTAATGTAGGCAAGTCATTGAGTAGATAACACTTGAAGCTATTGGGGTTCACACATACACACTCTTATAAAAACATGTTTTTAACCATTTTTGAAAAATGATAAGTTTTTACAATTAGAAAATAATTTTTTAAAAATTTTCTTTCCAACATGTTTATAAACATTTCCCAAAGTTTTTATAATTTTTTAAATTTATTTGATATTTTATTTTGAATTTACAAAGTCAGATTTTTAACTATAATCAAATTTCTAGATGTATATGTTTTCGGTCGACCGGGCCGTGCCCGTCGGTCGACTGACCAGGGAGCTAGTTTCCATGACCCTACAGACAGTCACCTTCGGTCGACTAATTTACATTGTGTGGTCGACTGATAACTGAGGGTCGGTCGATCGAAACAATATTGTCAGTCGACCGAACTAGTTCTAGATTGCTGAGTCTGCAACAGTCAAATAGTCTGTCGATCGGACATGATCTGTCGGTCGACTAGATCTACTGTAATGGCTAGTTTTTGTTTCAGCCAAATTTTTGGGATTTTGGTACTTGTTTGGGATTTGGGCTATTGTTTAGGATTCCTATATATGCCCCATTGCTCTCTTCACTTCAGCAACTAAGCAATCAAAGAAAAATCCCTAAATTTTGTTTCTAAAGTATTCTTGAGGTCAAACTTTCATTCTCAATTGTTTCTAAGTTTTTGGTTTCTCAATTCCACATCTCACAAACCCCTAAGCTTGATTTGTTTATCTCTTGATCCTAGTCATAGGATTGTTATGAGAGATTTTCTTTTATTTCATCTTGTGATTGTGTGGTGAGATTGATCTCGAGGAGATCGTTGTGAGGAATGTAAGATCCCATAGGGAGATCGTTGTGAAGAAGTTCCGGCTTCCAAACCGGGTATGATAGTAAAGTTACCATCGGGAGAGGTGGTTGGGGACATAGCTCGGAGGACTGAACACGTGAACATATCGTTGTGTCATCTTGGATAACTATTCTCTAACTTTCCTCTTTATTTATTACCATAGCATTTAATTTGTGTCTTGTGTTGCATTGAATTTCATTTATTGCACATTTATTATTTTATTACCCTACTCACCCCCCCCCCCCCCCCCCCCCTCTCTGTTTCATGCCTAACTCTTCATTCTTGGTAAGAAAGGTATTTGTATCTGGATTATAGATATCAAATAGTGCGAAAAATGATTCACACTTATAGGGAGACCGTACATGCTGGCTCGGATGGGGACATACAATCCTTTCTCACTTAGCTCCTTATCCCAGCGTCCGAGCACGTAACTCGTCATCCTTATCCATCACTTATCAGCAAACGAGTGGACCCAACCATAGCATCTGGGAAACTCCCTACCCAACCGAGCGAGGGGATTCTTCATACTATTCGCCTTTATCATCAACTCATTCTGTAGCATGCTATCATGTCCCAACACCCCAGGATGAAGGCCGAAAATAGAGGCTCGATCACTAGAACTGGGATTTTTGCTCTGACTGATGAATCTGCAATGCACTCGTTCTTGGTCCTCGGTCAGATGCGAAGATAAATCCCTGGTCACTACCAATCTCCACAAATGAACCAAGGAGTAATGTCGGGGAATTAGAGGAAGGAATCTGAAGGCCCCATCATATTTATTCAACCATTGCTCCGAGCCACAAGAAAGTATGTTGGGATCCTCAACGAAGTCACCGAACATATAATTGGGCTTCCTTAGAGGCTGAGTTGTGTTCTAATCCTTGGTGAACGATGCATCCGTGATCAGTCGCTACAGTGTACGATAACTCCCCTTTTGCATAAGCTTAGGGATATCCTACGACCCATTTATATTGAATTGAGGAGGCTCATTGATGATGGTCATCTCGTCAAAGGAAGCATATGCAATGCCGCTCTGACCACTCACCACCTTAGGAGAAAACGTCATCGGCGGGAAATTAACTACGACGAACAAAAAAGGATTTGTCAAAGGCAGTTAAAGAAAATTTCTAAGGCAAAATAGTGAATTAAACTAATATCGCAAATTCACGAGGCAAGGTCACTGCCTTGTAATTTGCAAGACGTCCATAACTGTCTCGCATACGCGAGGTAGCGTACACTGTCCCGCAAACTACGGGACAATATACTCTGTCTTGCAATGTACGAGATAGTATGAAACCATCCCTCTTGCCTTAGGATGTGTTTTGGCTAAACAAAACACACCTATTAAGTGTCGATCCCAGCAAAGGAGGATATCGACTCTTCCTGAATGCCTCGCGAAGGAGAACAAACGAGGAAACCTAGTCAAAACCCTAACTTTTGAATTGACTAAAAGTAAAATCTCACCTCTGAAGGATGAAGCTATGGCTACCTACCTCTCAGATGCTTGGGCAACTTATTTGCCCTTGGGAATATACGATCTCTTAGGAGACATGGCTACAATGAGGTTTTGGTCGAAAAACTTGGTGAAAAAGCTAGGGCTTTGGGGAAAATATAAAAGGAAGCTTGAAAACACCCACACACAATAACCTTATACTCGGTTTTGATCAAGAACAAAGGGAAACCAAAGTTTGTAGAAGGATGAAGCTATGGCTACCTACCTCTCAGATGCTTGGGCAACTTATTTGCCCTTGGGAATATACGATCTCTTAGGAGACATGGCTACAATGAGGTTTTGGTCGAAAAACTTGGTGAAAAAGCTAGGGCTTTGGGGAAAATATAAAAGGAAGCTTGAAAACACCCACACACAATAACCTTATACTCGGTTTTGATCAAGAACAAAGGGAAACCAAAGTTTGTAGATCATTGTGGCGCAATCCATCCAACCTCCAACATACTATTTGCCTAAAATAAATACAAAACACAAATACTAGACAAACAACATTAGTTATAAATTGTTTATTAATCATCATCAAAACAAAAGGACCTAACACTTAGGAGTGACTTTAGCAACAGGATTGAATTGGACCCTGGATTCCATAGCAACTTCAGCACCCAAGGGCTCTTCACTCATAGCCCCGTGCATCTGTTGAGTGAAGCTTGATTCCTCAGAATGAACAAATCCAGGAGAAGTAGGTTCGTGTAGAATATCACCTTCTTCATGATCCCCTATGAACGAAAAATGACGGATATGTTTAGTGAACTTGAAGATGAAGTGTTAAAAGCGACATAAGGGTGAAACATTACCTCCCTCTTCCAATAGGATATCGCTGATCGGCACTCCCTGAGATGTTGGCAGTGTAGTGCGTAGCATGCGTGCGACCTTTTTCATCCTCTTCATTAGTCTAAGCTCCTCCAAGGTAGCAGATCCCTCTTGTCGGAACTTGGTGCGGAGCTCGGCCTTTGGAGAAATTTCCGTTTGAACTTGAGCTTGGATCGAAGGCCAAGACCTCTTTTTGCGAGTGAGCCTAGCTTCAAGGGGCTCAGCATCTTCTTTTTCATCTCCACTCTATATTTACACCATCATCTGGTAGGGAGATGTGAGAACAACTCTCTCTTTGAGAGAGGGCTTCTTTGTGAACTCTTGTTCCTTAGAGCTTGGAGGGGACAATGATCATTCCGGAAACTTGGGCTGGTCTGAATGAAGAGTTCTATGAGTGATGGGTGAACTAACACCTCCTCCTAGGAAGAAAGAAGACGGGAGGCCCAGTACACCTTCTTCTTCGTCATCCCCTCCTTCAGTGCCTTCACCTCCGGCTACATCTTCTTCGGAAGTCTCAGCTTCGTCGGTCAGAAGAGCCTCTTTGCTTCCCTCAGACTCAGCAGGCTTCTTCCCTCTTCTGGAAGAGACTGCTTCTCGAACAGCTTCGGTGGTGAGCCTTGACACCTTCTCAGGCTCTAGTTCTGAAATCCTCTTCTTCTTAGTAGGTGCATTAGTAGCTATGAGCCATTTGCAACATAGGAATGTTATGTGCAACTGAGGCTCTACAACAAGAAGGTTGAATTTGGCACTCGTGCAACCTGCTAGACTCCAAAACCATGCACGAGCACCATCAATAAGACCTCCATGAACCTTCAATCTCATGTTTGGGTTCCCCATATATAGAGATGGTTGTAACCAAACTGACAAGCGAACCGGCAAGGGAAGTAAGGCTCAATGTTGTATGTGTTCTTCACCCAAAAAAACAGATAGCCGGGTGGATGTTCATCAACCAATGGAAGCAGCCCACATCTAAAGTAGTCCTTTTTTTCCTGGGCTCTTCCTCATCAACAAGCAACTCATTATAATTGTCGGAGAATTGAGGAAAGCATTTGAAATATTCCCAGCATTTGTGAATCCGGAGCTGCCTTGTCACCTCATGCCACTACCGGGCCTCCCATTTGCACTCCTCCAAAGTTTACAATAAAGGGATGTCCAGATCTGTAACCCCGGGCACCGTCATCAATTCAGGATGATGGAGGACGAGCTTGGCTATTAGATAAGTGTACAATAACTCTATTTTGGAGGTGGGGATCTCACTTAAAGGTTTTATTCCTGCTTATATAAAACTAGAAGCCAAATACCGCCAGTGCACTGTGGATATCAGCGACCATCACGGGAAGCAAAGAAAGCTTACGCCCAACCGCTAATTTAACGGCCAGAAATAAAAATTCAATGGGCAGCACTTTAGAAACTTGTTGTGACATTATGCACTTCTTTAGCCATATGGCTAAATAGCCCGCCAAAAGAGTTGCTGGCTTTATCTTCCTTTGAGAAGGTCTCAAACTTCGTACCTCTTAGGAATTTGCCTTCTGCTGAGGGAGTGGTGTAAGACTGAGCCCGAACCTTCTCTATTAGGTTGTTGATGTCAGAAGGGGTAAAAGGGGACAACTCACAAACTTCGTTACCCGAAGAATCTTCCAGATTCTTAAAAAGATAATCAACGAATTGTTTTAGGCTGATTTGAGGGAGCTTCTTCTTAGCTTTCACATCTGCATCCACCATTGTAGTTTAATAGTGACAAGTTAGCTCCCATAGGATATCATATTTAACAAAGCTGGCCCCCTTCATCTGATTCAACTGGCGGGTGGTGGCGAAGTATTCTTGATATGACACGTCCCCCATTGGTAATCCAGATACTTTAACCATTTCATAGATAGGAAGGCCCAACTCTCCATTCTTGGTAAGGAAAGTATTCGTATCTAGATTGTAGATCTCAAACAGTGCGAAGAAATTATTCACACTTATGGGGACGCCGTATGTACTAGCTCGGATGAGGACATATAATCCTTTTTCACTTAGCTTCTTGCCCAACGTCCGAGCACATAACTTGTCATCCTTGTCCACCATTTATCAGCCGATGAGTAAACCTAACCATAGCATTTATAACTTTTAATAGGCAATTCACTGCCTAACCTAGCAAGGTGGTTCCTTACAGTGTTAGCCTTGATCATTAACTCGTTCTGTAGCACACTATCCTGACCCAACACATCGGGATGAAGTCTACGAATAGAAGATCGATCACTAGAACTAGGAGTTTTGCTCTGGCTGATGAATCCACAATGTACTCGTACTTGGTCCTCGGTCAGATGCCAAGACATTTCCCTGGTCACTGCCAATCTCCGCAAATGAACCAAGGAGTAATGTCGGGGAATCGGAGGAAGGAAAATGAAGTTCCTATCATACTCATTTAGCCATTGTTTTGAACCGCAAGAAAGAACATCAGGATCCTCAACTGAGTTACCAAACATATAATTAGGCTTCCTCAGGGGCTGAGCTATGTCCTAATCCTTGGTGAGCGGTGCATCCGTGATCAGTCGCCTTAGTGTACGATGACTCCCCTTTCGCACGAGCTCAGGGATATCCTCCGGCCCGTTATATCGAATTGAGGAGCCTCATCGATAATGTGCATCTCGTCAGAGGAAGCATATGCAATGCCGCTCTGACCACTCACCACCCTGGGAGAAAACACCGTCGGTGGGAAATTAACTGCGATGAACAAAAGGGGGTTTTATGGGAAATTAAAAAAAATTCTAAGGCAAAAGAAGGAGTCAAACTAATTTCACAAAACTTGCGAGACAGAGTCATTGTCTCATAGTTTGCAAGACAGCCACAACTGTCTCGCATATGCGAGACGGTGTACACTGTGTCGTACACTGCGAGACAGTGCACCCTGTCTTGCAAGCTACGAGACAGTGTGAAACTATCTTTTTTGCCTTTGGATGTGTTTTGCCTAAGTAAAACACACCTATTAAGCATCAATCCCCGCAAAGGAGGATATTGGCTCTTCCTGAATGCCTCATGAAGGAGAACAAATGAGAAAACCTAGTCAAAACCCTAAATTTTGAATTGACTTATAGTAAAATCTCACCTCCGAAGGATGAAGCCGTGGCCTCCTCCCTCTCATATGCTTAGGCGATTGATTTTCCCTTAGGAACCCGCGTTCTTTTAGGAGACATGGTCAAAGATAGAGTTTTGTGGCCGAAATCTTGGTGAAAAAGCTAGGGTTTTAAGAAAAAATTCAAAGAAACCTCGAAAGAACCCAAACTCAATAGCCATACACTCAGCTTTGATCAAGAACCAAGGAAAAACAAAGTTTGTAGGAAGAAACAAAGAGAAAGAGATCAAATGCTCGAAGAACTTCGAAACCCTAAAAGAGGAAATTGCTCTTTCGACCTAGATTTGAGAAGCTAAGGGAGGAGAGGGGTTATAAACTCTATTTCTAGGGTTTTGACAACAATTCAAACTCAGAAAGAGTGGTCGAATAAAGCCCAAAAGAACCGCAAACTTTAGACTTAAACAATCCAGCCCAACTAATAAAGCCTTTGAGTGAGATAGAGGAAACTATCCCGCACATGCGAGATAGTTTCCAATGTCTCACCCAAAGGGCTCGTGCAAATTGAAGCGTCTTGCCTCCTGCAAGATTTTTTATGCATCCTCAGTACACCTACAACATTTCTTTAGTACATACACAGTATATTCAGAGTAATTACCTTCCAAATTTTCCCTTGGAAGTCTCGTATGCTCAGGGTAGTTCTATTCTAAAAAATACCCTTGGAAATTCAATTGCAATTTAGCTAGAAGCTCCTGACAAAGATGATCAGTTCAACATCAACTCGATGACACGAGAAAGTTCAACTTCTCAAATATCAACACATCAACTTTAGTTCCAGATTTTAACAATGGTCAGAGACGTCGTAGTATCAGAAGTTTAGAAACTAAAGTCACTTACGGGTCCTCCTACACAGTCCAATGTTAGGCAAAAACAGGGCCTATCTTATCCAAAGTATTTCAGTCTCCTTAATAAAATACTGAGGAGGCTGAAAACTTTGGAAGGGGTATCTGTAGATATCTAAAATTGTCTATAGGTCCCAAATACAGCTCTAGACAGAAAGAAGATGAAGAACGTCATCATCTAAGTCAGAGAAAATCATCCAATACAAAAGGAAGCAAAGGAGAACACAAAAAGAAGACTTGGAGCTGTCTCATTATTAGGGAGACAGTATCCACTGTCTCGCATATGTGAGATAGTGTTTACTGTCTCGTATATGCGAGACAGTGGAGGCTATCTCGCCAATTATGAGACAGCCTCCCAAGTGTTTTTGCGGTTTTGTTGAGTTTTGTGAGGTCCACTCAGGTCGATAGCTACTTGGAGACAGTCATTAACGTTAATGGGAAGTTATATCCTGAAAATACGCCCACTACCCAGGAAAAGTGAAGCATTTAATATACTTTAAAGTAGTGGGTGGCGGTTATAAAGTCCCTGTCACTACCTCCTTTGGCCGAGATAGTGGACACTATCTCGCCCACATAAGACAGTGACCACCAAGTTGTTTGCTTCCTATTCGATGGTTATGGCTTCCAATGGCTGTAAATACCCACATAAACACTTGTGCAAGGGGGAACGGAGGTACAGAAGAGAAGATAGAAGAAAGAGGTCGATATTTGACAAACTTTAAGAGCAATAGAGAGTTCTTCATCCACTTTCAAGAATTCTTAGGAGTTCTTTGGTGTTTCCTTGAGTTCAAACTTAGATTTAATCTTGAGAAGAGTACTTGTCTTACCTTGCTAAGACACTTACTTCAATTATTGTTTCCTCGATGAAACATTAACTTCAATCCTTCTTCGTATCTGACTTGAAACGTTGTTCGGTGGTCTACAAATAATGCATCACCAGCATAGGTAAAGATCTCACACAAGCAGAAGCTACTACATAAGAGTTTTTGTGTATGTTTCTAGGAAATATAATTTTGTTTCTTTGTCAAGAAGTGAATTACATGTGTAAGGCTTATTCTTTTATTTCCGTTGAACAATTTAATGAAAACTTCAAAGAAAATTTTTCCCAAAGCGAAAAATAATCTATGGCAATGATTAAAAACTCTCGTTGCCCTGAACCTATTGGGAGAGGTCCTAATAAATCCAATCACCATTGATAAAAAGGGATTGAATTTATGAGAAGAGTGAGATCAGTTGCCGAAGCTCGTGGTATACTTGAGATGAACTGGTAGACTTGCATCAAGAGACGTGTCTCTTGGATTCAGCAAAGATAATGGGCTAATAGTAGCCTTGCCAAATCACTATCTATCTAGAGTTCTCGTTCCTAGGTGGTTCCCACACATTTCTTCATAAATTATCCTTAGAACATAATTTGCTTTCTTGGTCGGAGACATTGGAGGTAGGGCCCCACATTACTGCTAGTGTATGAGATTTGATAAAACGGTTTATCGTTCATGAGATATCTCCAAGCATTTCTTTGTAGACTCTTTGCTTCAATAGCATTCTCTAGCAAGGTCCTTCCTGTTAGATACTAAATGACCGGGTCCATCTAGCAAGGCTCTAGTGAGGCTTCAATCTAGGTGATGGAGTCGGTTAGAGCCTTTGTGAAGCTAGAATTTTTTAGGGTGTCTGCATACATAGGCCACTGCTTCTTCCCTGAGCTAGATGACTCGAGCTTGGACAAAACATACGCTTGAGCGTTGAGGACTCAACTTTGGTGATTTTAAACTCTTCGAAATTGCCAAATGTTTTTTTTAAATGCCTTCAGATATTAGACTATTCGAGAGCCTTAGCTTCATAATCTCCTATTACTTGCTAGATGATAAGTTGGGAGTCAACAGGATATAGATAAGCTTGACTTTAATTGCTAAGGCGGCTCGGAGTCCTAGCAAGAGGGCTTCATACTCACCTCATTATTCAAAGCTAGAAATTCAAAAGTGATGGAGTATTCATGTGTTAACCCATAAGGGCTTCATAGAACTACTCTAGCTTCACTGCCTCCTTCTCCAGAAGATCCGCCCACCTTAAATAATCACTATAAGGAAAACTCTGGTGAATCATGATCAGGAGTATTGTGTTTCTGAGAAGGAAATGCCTTGGTTGTCTTGTGGACCCAAAATATCTAGGAGAGGGATTGGTATGACGAGAGATAAGTCGGCATCTATTGTGGACGACTCTATTAAAAAGTCAGCTAAAGCCTGAGCTTTTATGGTCATTCTGAACTTGAATTATATCATATTCATTGAGTTTAACTTACTAGTTGATCATCCTTCCAAAAGTAGTAGGACTACCAAGTACTTTCTTCTGAGGTAGGTTTGCCCGCACAACTATAGTATGAGTTTGAAAGTATGGAAAAAGCCTCCTAGCTGTAATTATGAGAGTGAAGGAGGCCTTCTCGATGGGGGTGTAACTGAGTTCAGTTGTCTTCAAAATCCAATTGACGTTATGTATAAGCATTTGCATATTATCTTCTTATTGAATAAAAATAGAACTTGTTGCTTCCTATGAGGCTGCTAAGTAGAGATATAAAGTTTCTCCTTCTCTGGGTTGGCTTAACAGGTGTTTGGTGCTCAAATATTTCTTGAGGTTGGTGGAGGACTCACTGTATTCTGCCATGTAGCTGATGCCTTCCTTCAACTCCTTGCTTCCTCTCAAGGTTTTAAAGAAGGGAGATTTCTTTCGGCCAATTTTGAAAGGAACTAGCCTAACACAGCTATCTTGTCGTTTAGCTTCTAGACATCCTTCACCATGTGAGGCTCAGGCATCTTCTTTATGGCAGCAATCTTCTTGAGGTTGATTTCAATACCCTAATGGGTAATCACAAATATAAGGAATTTCCTTGATTGCACACTGAAGGTGCACATGTCTAGGTTGAGCTTCATGCAGAAGTGTCGGAGGATGGAGAAAGTTTCTTCAAGGACTGACACGTGAGATACTACTTGCTTTGATTCACTAGGATATCATCTACATACACCTCCACATTGCGGTCAATCTATTGAATATTTTGTTCAACAATCTCTGAAAGAAGTCTTTTCTTCGCCACCTTGTAGTAGTAGGTCCATTGGTCCATTGGTCCGTTGGTCCGTGGTGAAAGAAGTCTTTTCTTCGTCATGTTTTGCCATCATGATCTGGTTGTAACCAAAGAAAGCGTCTATAAAACTGAGTAGTTCATGGCCAGTACTCTCATTGGCCAACTAATTGATCCTCAAGAGGGGATAGCTGTCCTTTGGGCAAGCTTTATTTAGGTCTATGAAGTCCATGCACATTCTCCACTTGCCATTAGATTTCTTGATCAGCACCACATTAGATAACCACTCTAGATATTGAACTTCTTGGATGAAGCTGGGCTTGAGTAGTCAATCAACTTCTACTCCGATCGCCTTCTTTCTCTCAGGGCTGAGATGTCTCTTCGTTCATCGAACCTGCTTGCTATGTCAATCGACCGAGAGCTCATGGCTTATCATTTCTAGGGGAATTCTAGCTTGTCTTCTAGTCTCCAAGTCATCTGTGTTGTATCGTAGGAACACGACTATAGCCGCTCGCTAGGGCTCAACGAACCCTGACCCAATTTTGACCTTCTTTTATTCATCAAGGCTGATTAGTACTTCTTGCAACTCTTCTACGGAGGACATCCACTCCTATTTTTATTCTTTCTACATTTGAAGTTGGATCTTCTCAATTAGCAGGGTCTCTAAACCTCTTTTTTCTTTTCATTAAGAGCAGATAGAACAATCTGGCCTCCCGCTGATTGATTCTTATGGAACCGACTCCTTCTGTAATTGGAAACTCCATCATCTAATGATAGGTAGATGGGACCGCATGTAGGTTGTTCAAGGAAGTCCTGCTGAGAATAACATTTTAGGTAGACTTTACATCCATCACAATGAACTAGGTTTGGACATTAGACTGGCAAGGATATTCGCCAAATACCGTGGGAAGAGTGATCAATCTTTCTAATTGAACAAAGTGCCTTGAGAACCCAATGAGGGGACTCAGTTAAGGTCGTAAATCTGACTTGTCGACCCCCATTTGGTTGAAGGCATCCATAAACAGGATGTTGCTAGAGCTCTCGGTATCTACTAAGAATATTTTGACTCAAAAGCCATTAATCTCAACTAATATAATGATGGGATCATCATGGGGGTCTCTACACCTCTTAGATCAGTGTTGTTGAAGGAAATATGGTGATTTATACTTGGCTTCTTCTCACATAGGTTTATTTCCAACACTCATCAAGCATACTTCTTTCGTGCATTGTTTGACATTCCTCCTGTCACTAGATCACCATTGATGGTGTTGAATGACGCCCCAGCTACCTTTCTCTCTTGCTTGGTAATCTTGTTGGTATTGTTGATGAGGCGATCTCGATCTAGACCTTCTTCTCTCTAACCTCTCTGGAGCTGGTTCTCCTCTTTCTCGTTGAGAGGTGAGCTTTTTTAGTAGCACCTTCTTTATCAAGTCTTCAATATCTCTTTGGACGACTCCACAACCATCAGTAGCAATAAGGTGTCCATCTCTCTAAATTAATTAAAGAGCTTGTGAGAGAAAATGTTGAGGAAGTAAAGTCCAGTTTCTTGGCTACTTCTTTCCTCTGATCTCTCCTATCGGCTTGGTTTGGATTGGAGTTAATTTTGCGGGAATCCTTCTCCATCTTCTATTCTTGAGAGGACTCTGCTTCAACTGCTACTTTTCTGGCCTCCTTCCTATAGGCTCGACTATCTTCTACATCTATGTGTCCTCGAGCTTTAGCTATTAGCTGATCAAAGTTAGTCCTAGAGCTTATGATGAGTGAGTAAGTCAACTCATCATTGTATAACCTTGCAGAGGTCACGGTAGTGGCAGCCATGTTGATAGGGTCTTTAACTTTCAGCTTTTTGGCTTGAAATCTCTTGAAATAGTCTTAAGACTCTGCTAAGGTTTTTATCTTATCTACAGCAAGAAGAAGGAGGGTGCCTTCTACTAGGAGTCAGCTAATAAATAATGTATAAATTTTTGGTTGAGTTATTTAAAATTGTTGATGGACATTTTGTCCAGTGAGTTTCACCACATCTTAGCGCTTCCTGTTAAAGTGATCGATAAAGCTCTATAGATGCTCGGATTGCTCATTTGCTACATATGCATCAGATTATAAAAGTTTTGAAAGTACTTTGTTGGATCTCCCTCACATTTATACTTCTTAATATGTGGTATTTTGAACTTAGTGCATGGAGTGCTCATGATCCAGTCAGCGAGCGGAGTGTTCCCTCCAAGGACGCCTGCAAAGGTGTTAGATGTCTGGTTGTAACCAAATGCAAAGTTAGTAGTGGAGGGGCCTAGAGTAGTGTAAGGGAATCTGGTGTCACATGACGTCATCCATGTGGTGTGATCATGGCCAAAACTAGGACTTTCACCAATTGCTTCCATGTGTTGCGGTGGCTGTCATGGATGAGCTATGAAACGAGTCTGTTTGCGAGGCGAAGAGAGGTGTATCAGTGTGTTCCTCTTACATCTCATTGTTCAATTTGGACTCTACAGGGAGGAGCGATGAATGATGGATAAGGTTGCTGGGATGGAGTCCGGCGGAGAAGCTCGTTTGTGAAGGAAGCGAACTGTTGCTGAAGAGATTGAGAAATTCTTCACGCAGATTCTTTCAATTGGGCTTGAGTGACCTAGCATGCATTATGTGTTTCTTTAGTAGGAGGAATTGATGATCGGTCTCGATGGTAAGAACCAGCCCTCTTGTCTAAAGAAGAAAAAGAGGCCCTATGATGGGCGCCAAACTGTTAATGGCAGATACTTAACAGTAGGATTTTAGGTATGGTATAGAGTGTTTATGGTCCATCAATCTTCTTGGGTGGTTGATTATTGAGCAGAGGACTTCATCTAGCACACAAATAATATGTAAAAGGGTCAGAGTTGGGTTTTTCGGGCATTCCTCCGATGGTCAAGTCAGTGTTGATCTTAAGTGGAGCTAATACAAGAACTGTAGGCTTTTGAGTAGAAGATTACGTACTCTCGTGAAATAGGTAATGTGCCTATTCATAGAAGAATATGAAGGGTGTTTGTGCAATTTTGGCCATGTCCATGCAGTTAGCTTAGTCAGCCGGTACCATATAGGTGTTGACATCAGGTAATCAGAGTCATCCCCATATTTATTGTGGCAATGACAGAGGGGCTGCGGTGCTAGTGCATTCTGATGAGCCATTATGACTCCATAACAGATGTAATGACGGCTTTGACTTTACATTTAATTTTATGGTGGCTGACTATCGACGATGGGTTTGAGAAAGACTACCTTCGTCTTAGCTTTTTTAGAAGGGTGAGAAAAGACATCTTTCAATTCTGCCACTCAGATGAGAGGGCTTCTAAACTAGGTCCACTAAATGATAATGCACGGAGTTGGTTTTAGTAGCAGGGTCCTAGTGAGTATGTCTTTCGACTTGTCTTTCTAGGAAGGGGCCGAGTGATGGCGTCGAATCGGTGTATAGTTAATTTGGGACTTGTGCCATCTCATGAGATGTGATTAACACTTAGTTATTTCTATAATATAACAGTTACTAAATGTGGCAGTTTGACAAAGCATGTGCAGCCGAAGACTCGAAGGTGAGAGTAGTTTGGTGGTGAGTGGTGTACTTGTTGGAAGGGTGTAAGGCCTTTGAGAGTGGAGGAGGGAGTGTGGTTGATGAAGTACACACTTGTTAGGAGAGTTTCAGCCTAGAATCGGACTGGTATGGATGTAGATAGGAGTAGAGATCTTGTGCTTATTATGAGATATCAGTAATGCCTTTCAGCTACACCATTTGCTGAGGTGTGTGTGAGATGACATTAGGTGATGTGCGGCACCCGGATTTAAAATCCATAAGTTAGTTTTTTATACTTGAGTGAGTAGCATATGAGGTAGCAGCCGAACATGTTACCAGTGAAGTACTTGATGATTGTAGTGCCTGTAGTAGATCGGTGTAAGATGATGATGTGGATGTGGATGTGGATATGGATGGATTCTCAGCAATGGCTGCCTGAGGCAATGTGGATGTTAGTGGATGTTATAGCATCTTGCACGACACTCGTCCATAGAGTGTCCCTAGAGTTTGTGAAAGACACACCATAGCATGCATGAGGAGTTAGGGCGGGATTCTTGCTATCTAGCTGGTGATGGGTGCTATCGATGAGGAGGACCACAATAGGTTGTTGGGTGATAGGTGGCATGGACGGAGCTCGAGCTGATAGGAAGAGTGGTTAGGTGAATACACATCTCCTCAGCTTGTAAATTTGTGATGGTCGTTTCAAGAGTCGGTCTAGGTGATCAGTGAATGCGTTGGCTGCGAACAAATTCAAGCTCTAGTTAGATTTTCATCAAGAACTGAAATAGACATTGTGGTCTCTGTTGTTGAGGTGGATAGTCGTAGAAGACGAGTGAGGAAGAGATGTTTCTAGGGCCATGAGTTGTTCCCAAAGATCGAAGATGTGAGTGTAGAACTCGCAGATCGACTAATCACCCTGTATGACTGTAGAGACCTCGTGGTATAGTTGGAACTTCAGGTCATCATCTGACTGAGTGTCGAAGTGCTACAAGTTTGACATTGATGGATTGTTGATGGAAGTGCATTTCCTGAAATGTCATGTTGATGAGATAAGGTTTGATTGATTAAAGAAATTGGTGATACCTTTGTTTGGGTGAGGTAGCTAGGTCGAATCAGATCTGAGGTGATTTATGGCATGGGATTAGTGGCGCAAAGAGGGTGGTGGTGGTGCTGTTTTGGTTTTGCCGGTCGAGCCTTGGTGCAAAATTGGCATGCTTGGTGCGGCGATGGTGCTGTCTTGTGGACGAGTGGTTGACGCTGGATGCACTGCAGTCGAGCGGGTGCACTGTGGTCGGGCACCGGGTGCGTCGTGGGCAAGTGGTCGCGGTCAAGCGGTCAACGCTGGTGTGTTATAGTCGAGCGGTCGTCACTGGTGCACTGTCATGCGAGTCTGCTCACGTGGTCGAGCAATGGTGGTGCCCCGATACGAATCTGGTCAAGCAGTGTGACATGACGGTGCAAACTGGACAAGCGGTGTGGCATGGTGGTGGCACTAGCTTGAACGGGCAATAGTCAGCGGAGGACAAACGTCGAGTGGTGGTGGGCTAGGGTTGGCGGGTAGGGTTATGGTTTGTTGACGTGTTGATCACTAAGTTGTTATGTGATACACGTAGGTTGTAGGGCTCAGATTTGAGGAGGGAGTTGATTGGTCGACTCAGATATACCATGATAAGTGCAGAACAATTGGAGGGAAAATGATATGCAGAACAATTGGAGGGAAAATGATATTTTTCTTCATTGATATGATGGTCTTTATATACTATGTAAATAGAGATTGTTCTACTATCCTACCCGATATGGGACGAAAGTAGTCTACATATGTACAGTATTTAACAGAAAGGTTTTAAGGTGTGTTGGTTTTTGTTTATAATACCTTCCTTTGCATCTCAACTACTCTACTAATAATTACTTATGATCTCTCTACCTATATTAGTGATTGTTTTCGCTTGGATTTGGGCCTAACCAGCCTCTTTGCATTGGCGTCATTCTACTCCTTGGGCATTTTGTTTGTGGCCAATTTTTTGGTCTTCTTTCACATGTTTGTCATGTTTCAGCAAAGACGGTCTTTCTACGTATTAAAGATTCTACTACTAATGGTGAATTAATTTGTCGAAATTTTCCTTTTTCCCCCTTTCCCAAGACATCTTGGTTAAGTCCTTCAGAGGCTACAACGTTTACGAATATGGAATCATTGATTCATAGTGTTGCATCTTGCATTTTCTTCATTGCTTCTCAAGTTTTTTTCTTTTTTTTTAACTACTAAATATTTGTTATTACTTATTAACTATAAGTTTCATCTGGCACAATTAACCTGAATTGCGAAATTTTAAATTTCCTGTAATATTTGTAGGGACTGAATCAAACCTCATATTCGTTTTTTCTTGTCAAATGTTGCCACGCGTCAAATGCTTTGGTGTCAGTAAAGAAAATCATAGGGTTGCTTCCAGTCAAATGAGTGTTAGGGGATGCACATAGGAAGATGCAATGGATAAAATTTGAAATCGTCATTTATCAGGTAAAAAATATTTAAACATTGTACACCGTCCTTTTAGTTTGTTATTTCATTGCTCCTACACTTTGCTAATTCGATTTATTTATTTAACCATTTTCAGCTATAATGTGATTCTGGGATCAATCATCCTTAGACGCAATCTACTACTTACTAACTTAAAAGTAAACCCTCAAAATAACTATTTATGTTATAGTAAGTACTATTTTTGTGACAGTACGACTCAGAATATTAAATTTTCTATTTATGCTAATAATATTTAGACCTACTATTGGCATTGTGCTTAGTTTTTCTAGTAAACGACATTCATGCTACAATGTGAATTTTGAAATGATGAACATGTACACATGCTCCAGTAAATGTTTTGGCCCATTACCCCTTTTTTAATCAGAAAACATATTTTTAAACCTTGAAACATTGTTTATAACAACCTTTTTCTAGTTTTTGCAAATGTTGAATTCAACATTTATCAAACATTTCACAAATATAAATTTTTTCTGGCTTTATTATAGAAAATTGACAAAACATGATCATTTGTGTATTATTTTGTTAATTGCTTTAAAAATTCACCTTATAAATAGTAGTAAAAAAATATAAATGAAGTTTTTATAAATAGTTATGTACTAAAGTCATATTGTCAATTTAGTAACAAATATACCTCGATAGCACTATTTCACTGAAAGTAGAAAGATCATGCAATTTAAGCTAACTCAATTTACAACTTCCAATTTTAAATTCCATCCTTGCTCAGAAAGCCTCCAAATGAGTAGATATGGCTTGCCAACCCAGTTTTAGTGGGCATGAACTTGGACCAAAATTAAGTTTGGAGTTTGACAAAAGGCCGACTAGAATTAAACTAGTTTTTTTTTTAGTTCAATATTTAACTCTTAACCTAATTTTGTCTCAGACCAGCCTAGGGTTGGAACAATTATGATCAGGTTAAGCAAGAGAAAATCAGTTCTGAATAGTCATTTTACAGTTGCCAAACACTCCGTTGTGCTAGCTATCAGTTTCTTGATTATGGACACTGCATTAACCAACATGATATGCCATTAATTATATTCCTATTTCCTATTTGCTTTTGTTTGACACTGACAGGCCAGCCAACAGCTTAATTGATTTTTTTTTATTTAATTCCTCCTATAGCAAGTGATGGGTTCATTTCCACATAATTGCCAGTTTAATCCTCGGGGTTTACCTCAAGTTGCTCCTAAAGATGGAATTTAGAATATTGTCCTCTTATGTCACTAAATCCTTCAACCGGAGTTCAACATTTCACATTTCTTTCAAAGTGTTGTTTGGTTGGCTGAGAAGCTGAGTAAAGGAAATCAAAACACTCGACATACTCATGTGAAGGTGTTTGATTTTCTTTTCTTGTGTTTGGTTGAGAGAGGGAAAAAAGAAATGTTGTCCATGTGAGACTCACCTACTAGTAAGATAATAGTGTCGTGGGTACTAAATTTAAGGAAACTCATTTCCTCCCAAAAAATCATGAAATAATCTTGAAAACATGTAAATGGGTCTCATAACCTATTTCTCATAAGTAATCTCCCAAACTTAGGTTTTCTAGTAAATGAACCAAACAACACCAACTTCAGGAAGAACTGATATCAAATCCTTTGCCTACATATTAAATGCAAACATTCATATCTTCTCACGTTTGGTGAATAAATTAAACGTTGAGGAAAATTCAAAACAGCATTTCCCAAATCGATCTATTTTAACGGGAGATCCTAAAGAACCTTTGTCTGATCAATTAATGTGTAATATTTTGGTAATGGAATAAAAATAATGTCTACATTTACCAACCGTTTCAATTGGCTTGAATACGCTACTTGAACGAAAATAGATCTTGTGGGATCATGTTGAATATTGTCTAAATTAAGTCTCTCTAACCATTAGATCAAAACTCAAATTATCGTGATATTCGAGGATTATAGTTTTGTATTAATTCTAACATCCCCGTACGTAAGTTGAAAATCCTTTTTTTATGGACTGAAACTTGGAATCAAGTAGCAATATCAATGCTCTAATATCACTTTAAATTAAAGTCCTTTAATCATTACACCAAAATTCTAAAGTTACAATAAAAATTAAATATTATAGTTTTATATTAATTCTAATAATATTGATGTGATAAAAATCATCCTTTTCTTCCAATGACGTGGGTTTTGGGAGTTAGCTCTGGACCCTTCACTGTTGTCGCTATCCTTCACTGCATCCGATAGCGACAACAGTGAATCGGTTTATTGCGTGAATTTATGAATCTGGCATGAACCAGTTTCGCCATCAATTTAAGTCCCTTCGTTTCTTTCCTCCCTATAACCCACAAAATGTGGTTGGCTCTTGCTTCCGCTTCAATGACAACTTTACTTCAATGAAGACCGACCCGCCTGAGTTGGCTCACACTGGCCCCAGTTCTATAATGTCCTGCTCTGTTCCCTGTTTGCTAATACCCTGTCCATTTCTTATTGGCTAAATTTCAGAAAAGAATGTTTTTAAGATAAACCCCTAAACTATGGGGATATTATTTGACCCCTCCTGCATTGTCAGATAACCCCCCCTCCCAAGATAACACTGTCAGATCTAGTTGTGCACGTGAAAATAACATGCGTGCAGATGATCAAAATGTCTCTGATGAGAAAAAAGTTCCTATCATGTCCTTTTTTATATAATTTATTAAATATTTTAAATAGATAAAAATGTTAAAAGATAATAATAATAAAAGGAATATTCTTTTTGGTGTAAAATTTGGTGTAATGAGTTGGAGATGGGATAGTGATTTGGTGCAAAAACTACACCAACTTGGTGTAAAAACTACACCATTTTAGGTTTTTGGGTTGGAGATGCTCTAAGGGGGTTATCTCAAGACCATCCAAAACTTAAGTGGGGGTTTTGTGAAATTTACCCTTTCCAAAATGGTAAAGTTGTGTATTTATGACACAACTTGGAAAGTTGTTGTCCACCTCATCAATTTCACTTTTATATTTTTCTTTGTTTGTTTTTGATTCCATTGGAATCATAAATTGCTTGTTTGGTTTGCAAATGTAACTTTAATTGTTTGTTTGGAAAGTGTAAAAAGTGGTCCCTACTCAAATGATCATATTGGTTGGAATTATTTTTTATTATTTTTTCCTGACTTCAATGTCAGCTTTCTCCTAAAATCATGTCTTTTTTTTATGAAATCACTTTACAAGCCACATCAGCATATGAAATCACTTTACACTATTTTCACAACTACAAACAAACAATTGAAAATGAGGAAAGGTGATATTTGGACCCACTTTTTTACACTTTCCATCCTTTTACATGGTAAAAACATACAACCAAACAGCCCCTTACTTCGAGTCTCCAAAAGGTGAAAAAGAGAGTTGAGACTTCAATAAACTGACAGCTTGAATCTCTCTGTTCCTGTCAGAGTCCCCAACAATCATCCACCTTTCTGTTTGGCTCCAGCTGTGCTTATAAATGTTGCACATGACTCGCTAGCAGGATTCTTGCCGCGTAGCCTGAAGTCTCTGACGCTGGGCAAGACGGAGTTAAAAACCGCATGCAGCTCACTAAATGACACAAACCATCAATTTTGATGCGAATATGGCGAAAACTGGTGGGCGTTGTTTCGCGCTTTTGATAAACTATGAAGGTGAGTTTGTCGGAGTCTACGAAATTTTGATGCCTGAAGGTCCAGTACAGCTTCAGGTGATTCAACTTCCCATTTATCATCAGCTGGTAGTTGCTGATGAAAGTTTAGACTCAAGTTGACAGCAGATGATAGATATCTGAATTTTATCTTGAAATTTGTCAGTAGAAATTGTTTTGAAAATCATTATGATAACTGAAGGAATTTATGAGAAATACTACAATCTAGCTACAAAGGTTTGCTTCAAATAAAATACTCACTTCACTCTTATACTGTTCTGTGAACAAAGTCCAACTGGATGGCGACCTGCTTTTGGATAATACAAAAACTTTCGAGTGAAAAGGATATCATCAAGTCACTAACAGCAGCATTAGAGATTTATTAAGTTGGTTACCATGACTTAGATGGCACCCCATTAGCACAAATGCCCTTGTTTATCTCGCAATGACAAAACATAATCCCTAATTAGGCTGGCTTCTACTTGTAGGCTTCTACTTGTAGCAATTTGGGATAAGCAATGGGTATATCCCAAAACAGCTAAACTATCATTAGATGAACACTATGCAATAAAAAAAGGTAATCAACCTCCTATCATCTTATTCAGCGCTCACCAGGTGTCCTACTAACTTTTGCAATCTAAATAAAATTGATAGATTTGTCCTCCAGATTATATTTTGCATTAGGTAATTAGTGGAACCAGCATGTGGCAGTCATCATCTACATATATCACATCTTCTCATTTATTTATGGCAATGGGGTACTTCATTTTTAAATATTTTCTCGATCAATAGTGGTGTCTGTATATGATCTCCACTCATTTCAATTTTCTTTTCACTCTGACATCTATATATATATATACTATATATATATATTATATATGAATTCATTAGTCATTCGTAAAAGTAAATATTTTTATTATGAAAAATATTATTTTTACTATACTATAATATATTAATATTATATACTATGACTATATGATTTAATATATATATGACATATAGTAGTATACATAAGTTATGAATATGTGTAGTAGTATTTATAATATTTGTATTATATACAACCTAACTTATATTTTCCAACTTTGTGTACAATGTAGCTCGTGCAATGATCATACATTTCTTAAAACTTAAGATGGACCTGTAAACTTAATTTAACTTCCTTTTATCTAATTATTTAATATTACCTTTCCAATCCCGTCTAGGCAATCTTAATAAATTATTGGAGCCGTTATTTATAATGGATAATTATCTTAATCTAAAAAAACGTCTACGAAACATCTTATTTATATTAATCATTGAGACTTACAGTAATATATATTATATTAGAAAATCTTGCGTTCAACTTAAGTGGAAGTAAAAGGTTGGTCCCCCAAAACTTTTTTAACCCATGATGTTTTGCTTGGGAGTCCAATAACCAAGATAAGAAGATGGTTTTTTTAATATAGAGTATAATATGATGGCTAAAAGTTTTGGTGGGACATCCACGTTAAATTTGACCATAAGATCAACAAAACTATGTCAACTTTAAGTGGATAGCAAGAAAGTTGTCCACCAAACTTTTTAAAGCCATTAAGGACGTTTTAGGATCCATGAAGAGATATGAAAAGTTTTTTTTATATAATATAATGAGTGGCTAAAAAGTTTGGTGGATATCCACTTGTGACATAAGATCAAATATATATATATATACACACGCAACCACACAACACCACACGAGAAAAATAGGTAGTTTGGTAATCCAAGCATAAATTTTGTGCTTGGTAGTGAAGTGGCTATTTACTCAATCCACGTCATTTTAACTTCTTAACAAACTCCCCCAATCCTCTTTGAATGTGGCCCGATTTCAGTGAGTGGAGGAAAATGTCACCTAACTACCAAGCACAAAACTTATGCTTGGTACAAGACATACTCATTTCTCTTCTCCTATCTTCTCATCCTCTCTCGAATCATCAATCTTTCATACTTCTCTCGTCTCTCCTCTTTTCTCATATATATATCTCGTCTCGTCTATATATAATTAAAACTGCCTAAGGAACAGTGATGTTGTATGTACACTAACTTATAGCCTAATATATCTTAAGAACGCTTTCTCTTCAATATATCATTAATTGACGATTTATATTAGTTTAAATTAATGACCACAAAAAAATTAAAATATTACAATAGAAACACCCTAAATATTTTAAAAATTATAAAATTATCCTAAATTTTGTAATTTAACAATACACAAAAGTATTAATATTTATCTTATAAAATCTAAGATAATTAAAAAAATCATTATGAATATTTTTTAAACTTTGGGAGGTATAATTTGTATTGTGCAAACTTATAAGGGTGTTTTTTCCTATAAATTTAAATATTAAATAGATTTTAATCATTTATGTCCTTTCAAATAGTTTGAGTTAATATTTTGACATTTAAAAGGTTTTATCTATATATCTATACTTTAAAGTGAGTATGATCGTTTTTTTGTAAATTTATAGTTTCCAGGGGTTGTTATATAATTTGTATATATTCATTTTTATGTCATAGGTTTAGATAAATTATCTCCATTGATTTTTTTTATAAATTAAGAATATAGTTTTTATTTTGTATATATTTATTTAAACTTTATAAAGCCTTTTCTACAATTGTAATTATATTTATAGCTATGTTATATATCCATATGCTTATCATTACTAATGAGTTGAAATTCTTTAGAATTAATTATAATTAAGTTTTTATTTGTAATGTTATTGAAACTTCAGTTATGTTTTTTTCTTATAAATTATAATTTATGAACTAGAGGATATTTATGTAATTCCTAAAGTATTTTCAATTACTTTAGGTTGAATTATCATAATTTTTATAAATTTACAATTCTGAAGGGTTTATCATTACATATTTCAAATTATTGCAAAGTTTCAGTGGTTTATTATTAAATTCCATAAATTTTATGGGTTTTTGTGTTATTTGTAGTTTTATAAGAGTTTATAAGTTTAAATTTGAAGGTTTATTTAAAAATAAATTGTTAGGGGTGTTTTTATATAAGATTATAAACTACAAGATATTTCTCCAAGAGTAAAACCTTTAGTTCTAGTTAGTATTAATTATTTTATTTTAGATTTCACTGAATAAAAATGGTAAATTTTAAATTTTTCAAGAACTGTTTAATAACATTTACATTTTTAGGGGTGTTTATTATGTATAATTTAAAAACTTGGGGATTTTTTTAAAAGTCTAATTTTTTTATTAAATATTAATAAATTATTTATCCTAACATTAGTAATATATAATTCATTTAAAAATTATAAATATATTAGTTTACTAATTCAAGACATGAATTAAGTTAATTACGATGATTATAGATAACAATGGTTAATATTTAAAGAAAGTTGAGGTAATACTTAGACATGTAGATTTTTCCTAACTACGTCAGCTTTTAAAGGAGTCAGTGATATATTTATAGTTTCTTTTGTACTTTATTTTGATAGAAATATTATTATATAAAATTATAGTATGGATAATATCATTAGAGGATTAGATGTAGAGATGAAAATTGGGCTTCCAGCCCCCATTTATAAGGTCCATGGAGTCTACCGAACGATCAGTTACATCTCCTTCTTGTAGAGTACTGATGTCAATTGTTGGGATATTCCATCTCATCTTACCCCTAAATACATTATCAGAATCTGCTTGGTCTCGGACACATAATACAAAACAATCCGTAGATACCTGCATACCGCATCGTTTCAATTATGTGTAGAACTATAGGATAACGCTACTATTTCTCATCACCTCTCTCTCACTCTCTCATAATCCTTTGCATAATTATAATTTACAATATTATGACATGAGGGAAATACTATTAATTTTATTTAGTCTTGGTATGTGAATTTCTCTCTCTATCTTATATCATTCTTCCACGATGTACAAGCGTATAGGTTGAAATGATCAAAAAAAGATACCCATATTCCTCCATATATATATTAATATGATATATATATGTAGTATATATTAATATATTATAATATATTATATATATATAATTATAATATATACTATATATATATATATAAATATATAATAGTTATATATATATGATTATAGTATGTGGCTCTTACATGATACATAATCTGGTTCCCACTGTATTTGAACTGTATAGAATCTCAGTTTCGGTACTTTGAAGTAATTTTTATTTATTCTTGATAAAATAATGTGAGGTGTCTGCCACACTTAAGAAGCATAGATGTGAAAAAGGACTTACAAAATTAGAATATCAGGAAAAAAACCAAAAATCTAGAATAGTTGGAACAATGAAGAGAAGAATCTCTGAAATGTTACTAATTGAAATAAAAGTAGAACACATCCTAACATTACTTCAATTTTCTTCTAATATATGCAAGCATCTATATGGTTCTGATTGGGCTGAAATTCTATTACATATCCTGATTCCTACTTATTTGAATTATATGTAGTATTGATTTAAATATCCTGAAGAAATTTGTATTTATTCTTGACAATATAATTGGTAATGTTTAAGAGCAGATACAAGTTATAACATAACTACAACCTCTCGCACGCAGTGATGGCTCCACAATGATGTCTGCCACAGTTAGGAAGACAGGGATGTGAAAAGTTGTAGAAAACGATAGATGATTTCCATCATTAAACTCACTGCCAAAAGCGTTGCAATCTATCATCATATAGAATTGAAGTAGAGTCTACTAATTTGAGCTGGAGTTTTTTGAACCATTTTGAGTTACATTCCTATATGCTCCTACAGTTTGAATATCCTTTTATGTGTCAGAACCTGGACTCACAAATATGACAAAAATGTCAAAATTTTTAAAACATATATAAATTTGTGGTCAGTAAAATTTAAATTTGAATTGCTTTCATATCATGTTCAAGATTCCTGCCACCACCTCAGAACTCTAATATTTAGATGAAGATTGAGGGATAAATTTATATATTCTGACAAGTTTGCAACAAGCATGGCTTGCTTTCCTGGTTTGCTCTGCACTTATTTTCTAATGCTTTAGGTGGTGGGATGCTGATTCCTTTCAGTGTGGCACACGCGTCAGCTTAGGGTACTGCAAGGGCCCTTTTAAGATTTGATTATCAAAAGCAACTAGATTACAATAGTGTACCCTAGTTGTCCACTTAATAAAGTTTTGAGGGGGTTTAAAATTTTGGTTTTAGGTGTTGATGTGAAATAATCTATTGCCTTTGAGATGATTTGATGTAGTTGGTATGATAATTATAGTAAGCCAACTAATGCCCTTATGTGAGGTTCTTGTTCCTTTATGCGTGCTTTTCTTCGGTCCACTTTGGTCTAATTTGGGAGGCAAGAGTGAGGTTTAGAAATAGACCAAGCTCTTTGGGCCCTGTAATGTGGGAACTTTGAGCCCTTTAAGTCTAATAAATAGACAATTTTAGTAGTTGATTGATTGCTTATAAAGAATATTGAAAAGTAAGTGAATGTTCTTTTTGTTGATCTCCTTTTTTCTTATTTAATTTGGACAAATGGAAGTTTTAGTTTTATGATGATTTAGGTGATTGGTTCAAGCAAAATGTTGATATTGTTGGATAGAAGGTTCCTAATATGTTTCCTAATCTATTTTGGTAACATGATTCCAAATCTGTTTTGATAACAGGTTATTAGGATTCCTAATTTATTTTGTTTTTTTTTGTTTTAGAATTCCTATTATATTTTATGATTTTAGGATTTCTATATATATGGAATAATTGGAAGAGAGAATTGAGAAGAAAATTAGGGATATTTGAAGCACAGAAAAGAGGCATTTTCTGAGCTATTGGTTATGGTTTTGTTTGGAAAGAATTAGAGATTTGTTTGTGAGATTAATTGGTGAGTTTAAGTGATTTGTAATCTCAGCTTGTACTCTTCTTCTCTATTAGTGAAAAACCATATTCCCTTCTTGCCCCGTGGACGTAGGCAACTTGCCGAACCACGTTAAAATTGGTTGTTTGTATTTGTGACATTGATTTGGTTCGTTTGACCTTCTTTCGGCGTTTGTTTGATTTGGTCTCTCGTAGCATGTTGGTTTGGTTGTTTGGCTTCTGCAGCGCTCAACAAGTGGTATCAAAGATCGGGCTACACTTGGGCTATTTGGAGGAGTAGGTCGTTTTGAAGGCCCGCCTAGGGCTTCATTTGGTGATAAATGTGGGATCATTTTTGTAAAGACTCTATCTTTTTTAGTTTTGGATCTATTCTTTATTTGTTCCGCATTTGTTTTGGTGCTTTGAGAAAGATGGTCGAGAAAGAATGAGTTGTGGAGGGTACTTTCGATGTGAAGACCGTCCACAGTTTAAATATCCACTCTATGAAGATAGATGTGGAGAAGTTTAATGGCACAAATAATTTTAATCTTTGGAGATGTGAAGTCTTGGATGCGCTCAATGCGTAAAATTTGGAAGATACTTTGGAGTTGGACGGGAAACCGGACGACATTGAGTAGAAGGTTTGGAAAAAGATGAATAGAACGGCGTGTGGTGTGATTAGATCTTGTTTGACTCAAGATTTAAAATGTTGTGATCAACAAGACTTTAGCTAAGAAGATTTTAAAGATCTTAGAGGGCAAGTATTTGACCAAGAGTGCAGAGAACCGCTTGCATTTGAAGAGGATGATTTATCGTTTCCAATTGAAGAAGGGGACCTCCATTGGTGATCACATGAACCACTACATGAAGCTTCTTACGGATTTGGCGAATGTAGATGTGATGATTGAAGATGAGGATAAGGCGTTGTTGTTGTTGAGTTCCTTGATTGACGAGGAATATGAGACCTTCATTCTTACTCTTATTAATGGAAAGATATCTCTTTCTTATAGTGAGGCCACTGTGCTTGTGAATTATCAGCTTTGAAAGAAGGATAAGGAGACTTCAGTTGAGCCGGTAGCGGGGGCATTGGTCTCAAGAGCAAAGAGTCTAAACTGTGGTAGGAGGTCGCAGTCTAGAGGGGCACATCTTGGAGTTCGTAGGAATCAGTGTGCCTTTTATAAAGAGGATGGACAATGGAAAGTCGAATACCCAATGTTGGTTGATCGAGCAGGGAAGAATAAGGGGAAAGCTATTCAAACTTCAGAGGTGAATGTTGTCAATGCTAGTGGTAATAATTCAGATTTGGGTTATTTGGGCTACTCGTTATCTACACTGCCGTTAGTTTGTGTTGCCGACTCTACAGAGTGGATGTTGGATTCGGGTGCTTCTTACCATATTTGCCCTAGGAGGGATTGGTTCTTCAGCTTTTAGGAGTTGAAAAGAAGGGAGGTCGTGCTTATAGACAATGATCATGAATGTCCTACTGGTGGTATCGGTACCGTTTGGATTAGGATGAGTGACGGAGTGATTCGGGAGTTGGTTGGAGTGAGGTTCGTTCCTTAATTGAAGAAGAACATCATTTCACTTAAAGTTTTGGAGGTATCAGGCTATAGGGTGACCATGGTTGATTCACATTTGAAGGTCACATTGGGGTCCATGATTGTGATGAAGGGCGTCAGGAGGAATAATTTGTATTATTTGATTGGGAGCACAGTGTTTGATAGAGAGCTGATGACTTCTTTGGATTTGGCTAGACTGTGGCATTTGTTGAGGCTGAGTTATTTGATTGGTTATACCGTGCATGGTTTGTTGAGGAGTGCTTTTACCTAGAGATTGAAATCCTTTGAGCACATTGGTATGAGTAAGAAGACCTAGGTGGAGTTTGGCACTTCTATCCATCGATCGAGGGGTCTTTTAGGTGGTGTTCAGTCAGGCATTTGGGGGCCTTCTAAGGAGGTATCATTGGAAGGTAATCAGTATTTGGTTTCCACAGTTAGGGATTATTCTAGGTATTAGTGGGTTGCAACCAGGTCCCATTGGTGTGAAGTCCTAGAAGTCAACAATAATTGGAAGAAGTGTATTGACAGAAAGGTAACCCGTCGTTCTAGCTTTGGTAGGGGTTCTTTCTTGTATTTGTACCAAGCTCATGGCAGTTTAAGACACTTCTTTAATGTGGAGACATTGAGGCGACGAGATGAGATGACAGTTTTGATGGGTTGTTCCTTACCGGAGGGGGATCGACGTTGGTTGTCGAGCATTGGTTTTGGTTTTGGAGCTTCGACATATTTGGGTCATCTTGGTAATAGGTTACCGACTGTTGCGTGTGGAGATTTTGGATCTGGTGGAACTACTTTAGATTTTGGGTTGCGTCGGATATTTGGTTACCCAGCATTTGGTCACATCGAGGATGTGAGATTTTATCCGATTACACATTTAGGATTCAGAGGTTTGTTTGATTATCAGTTAGGAGCTTTTGATTTTGTTCTGAGCAGGTATGTCACATTTGACTCTCGGCAGGTAGAGAGTGTTGATCAGATCATTAGGATATCGCAGCGAGTGGAGGGTGATGCTGTTGGCCTTCTTGTTTTGATGATGTTTAACAAATAATTTACCACTAATGTTGTTTGTCTAGTGTTTGTGTATTCCTATGTATTATAGACAAACAACGTTGTTGGAGGATGGATGGAATAGAGCTTCAACGATGAAATCCAATGGAGGTTGGCGGAATGTCGGTGAAGCTTATGCAATTCAAAGTTAAAGATCAAGTTCAAGCTTCATCCGCAACGTGTACCAAGTTGAGCTACAATGAAGATCAAGATTGCTTTTGGGTAATTTAGTTTAGGAGTTTATATTATGTGTGTTAGTACCTTAAGCTCAATTATCTATACACACACATTACACACACATTTTATTGGTTTCTATATATATATATATATATATATATATATATATAAGTTTTGGTTTCTATGCATATATATAGTTTCATATATATACATACATAGTTTTGAGTTTTCATGTTTATAAATATGAAATCACATGTTTCATATTTACTATTGTGTTTTGGTATTTATTGCATAGAATATGCAATTTTGTGAAAATACTGTATTATTAGTTTTTGGACTTAACAATAATTATATACATATTTTTTAAGTCTATATAATCATTGTGCAAAGTTTCAAAACATGATTTAGCCAAAATGTCAAAATTCACATGTTTACATTTTCGTGTTTTGGACTATTTTGCTAAATGATGATACTTTTCATTTGGGAAGTCCTTTTTCGAAACCAGTCATTGTAGCATGTTTATTATCATGTCTACAATCATTCTCCAAAGTTTTACATTTTTTGGAATTTATTTGATATTTTTAAACAGTGTTTCAAAATCAGATGTACAGCTTTCAAAACTGTTTTTCAGAAGTATCAGTATTCGGTCGACCGCACCGGTCGACCGAACCTGAGTTCATATGTTCACTGGGCGACAGAGAGTCTGTCGGTCGACCGGTCCACGATGGTCCAGAATGTTTTCCTCGTGTTTTTGCTCTCATCGGTCGACCGACGGAATTTTCGGTCGACCGACAATAGATCCGTTGGGCACAACGGCTACTTTTCTGAGGAGCTTTCTGGGGGCTTTGTTGTCCTTTGGCTTGGGGTTTTTAGCTGAGTTGTGAGAGGGTATAAATACCCCATTGTCTTCAACTCTCAAGTAATCTAAGAAGTTTTTAAAGAAGTTTTTTTTTAACAAGGGTTTAAACTTGTTTAGTGTTTGTTTAAGTTTGGTTTAAGAAGCTTTTAAGCATTTGAGTGTTTTGGTTTGTGAAGACAATTTCACAAGAGCAAGTGGAGATCATCATTTGGTGTTTGAGCAATCACTCTTCTCCCTCTCTCTTGTCATCTATAGAGAAGTTTCCTTAAACTTAATTCTAGCATTTTATAAGTTTTGTTCTTAATTTCATAAGCTAGATTTTATATTGAGTTTATATTGTTTTCTCTATTTGTTCACAAACAACCTATTAAGCTTATAGTATTTACATTCATAGTATATTTTTGGGTTGTGGGGTTTGTGACTTAGAGTTGTGCTTAATTGAGTTCTCACCTTGTTAGAAAGAACAATCATTTGTTATATTGAGCCTAATTGTGAGAATCACATTGTAATACACTTGTACACCGAGTGAGAAGTGTGTGGTGAGAGTCGGGGATCGTCCCAAGAGGAGTGGCGTCGGTTGACGTGCCTAGGGAGAGGTTGTAACCAAGCATTTGAGGAGGAGGACACGGGCTAGGACCAACACTTAGTGGGTGTAGAGTGTGATTGCAAGAGTGTGAGTTGTAGAGTTTTCGGTTAGCTAGAAAACCGAGTGTGTAGAAGAAGTTCCGGCTTCCAAACCGGATTGTGTTAGTGGATTTCTCCCCGGGAGTGGGGAGCGGAGACGTAGGACGGAAGGTCCGAACTCCGTGATCATATTGCTTGTTTGAGTGTGCTTTGGCGTTCTACTCCCCCCCCCCCCCCTCTAGGGTCTAACAGATGCTACTTTATATTTGGTGGAGATTACTCCACATACTCCAGATCATACTACATCGTTTGGGATTCTAGCTGAGGTGACACAGTTTGAAGATCATTTGGATTTGAATGCAGATGATGAGTTGGTTTTGGATTTGAGTGCAGCTGGGGAACATGTTTTGGATACGGCCATTGGTTCACCTCAGATGGAGGTGTTTGGTTTGTTTTAGTTTAGGACCATTGGGAGTGCTATCAGTTGCAGATCCATTGGTAATATTGGTGAAGAGTTATAAAGTTTTCTATTTGATTGAGAGTCTTTGGAGGCCGTTTGGGGGAACTATGTGAAGGCTTGATTCCTTGGGCAAGAGGATACGTAGGTAGTTATTTTATGATGCAGCCGATTTGGTGAGTTGATACCAACATTTTGAGAGTGTTCACATTCTCGTTTGGATCTCGACTTGTTGTGGATTGAGTCCGTTGTCGTGGATTTATTCCACTTCGTACTGGACGCAACAAGTAAGACGTTTGGTTGGTATTGGTGTCGGCTCAGTTTTGGGAAAACTTCGCCGAGGTGGAGAATTGTTGGATAGCAGGTTTCTAATATGTTTTCTAATCTGTTTTGGTAACATGATTCCAAATCTGTTTTGATAATAGGTTATTAGGATTCATAATCTGTTTTGTTTTTTATTTTAGAATTCCTAATATGTTTATGATTTTAGGATTTCTATATATATGGAACAATTGGAAGAGAGAATTGAGAAGAAAATTAGGGATATTTGGAGCACAGAAAAGAGGTATTTTCTGAGCTATTGGTTAGAATTTTGTTTGGAGAGAATTAAAGATTTGTTGGTGAGATTAATTGGTGAATTTGAGTGATTTGTAATCTCAATTTATACTCTTCTTCTCTATTAGTGAAAAACCTTATCCCCTTCTTGTCCCGTGGACGTAGGCAACTTGTCGAACCATGTTAAAATTGGTTGTTTGTGTTTGTGGCATTGATTTGGTTCGTTTGACATTCTTTCGGTGTTTATTTGGTTGTTTGGTCTCTCGTAGCACGTTGGTTTGGTTGTTTGGCTTCCGCAGCGCTCAACAAACATTTGGTGTAGATTATAAATTTTGGGATCAATAGGTTTGTTTTTTAGGTTTTGGGATTCCATAGCTGATGTTAGTTTCAATAATTTTTTTAGAATGTTGAATCCCAAAAGTGTAAAAAACACCCAATTTTTAGAATTTACCAAATCCTCTCAATTGAAGAGGATTTGGCAAATCCCATAAATGGATATGCTTACCCCTCTTTCTATAGTCTTGTATTTTATTTTCTTGTGGGAGGTAACTTCACCGAGGCAACTTCACAAAGGTAAATATATTCACCTCTCATTTTTAGAATTCATTATCTTATAATTTGGGTTTGAATCAGACAAGATATTACAAATTGTAGGATTTGTTTTCTTATAATAATGTTGAACCAAACAAAATATTATAAAGTACCAAAACATGAATAAAACCCTATGAATTTAAAATTCTCTATGAGTTTACAAATCCTAAAATTTTGACACATTGAACCAAACAATAGTCTTAGTTTACATTTGTTCTTTCCAAATGCCACATACTCCTAATTAATAAAAATTTATGTGAATGGGTCCGTGACCGTGTAGAACCAAAGTTTGAAGAAGTGGTTTGAAGAAGTGGGAGCTCCTTTTTGATGTTCTCCCCTTTGCTTTGAGGTAAAGATCATTTTGTCATTATATTTCTCATGAACTGTATTTGCTCTGTTTTATTTGAAGTAAATAATTATGTGTATTAAACGGTAGAGAATTACAATTTAGAAGAATTCCATACTTGTTCCGTGTTATAAGTAAAAGATTAACACTGGTTTTTAAAGTATTTTTAGGAAATAGTTTCTTGAGAAACATTGAATAAATTGATGTGTTTCATATTCTAACTATAAATGTGATTGAGGCTTCAGAAATTGCACTCTTCTTGCATTGGATGTGACTGGAAGCATACATGTATTATTCCAGCAGCTGCTAGAGAATCTTAATTTGAGGCTCTTTGGAGATCTCCTTCCCCTTTACAATACCTCACATCAAATCTGCAGTGCAGTGAATCTTGAATACGATCTAAAGGCACCTACCTCACTGAAAATCATGATATTACATAGAATGCCTTCTATTGAAAATTATTATATAGAAGGAACATGAAAGGTTTACTCAATTAATTTAAGATTTTCTTCTAATACAATGTCATTTTAGAATACACATCTCTTCAGAACGAACCGCATGAGTGTTGGTTGTCTAAGCTGCACATTCGGAGTTGAAATGACAAAATTGTCCCTCATCAAATCCATGTACTGCTCAAACAATCCGCCTGCATGAGGATCGTTCTGAGGCCATGTGTACACGCCATTTTAAACTGATGGTATTGATTTTAGATTAAAATTGTTAAAGAAAATTATCATAATGTTCTTTTCTACGTGGGTCTATAGTGTTTGAGGTGCAAAAACATGTTAGTGTTGCCAATATATCTGATCCAATAGGATATGAATATGAATACTAACTACTTATATTCATAAGATACGGATATAGACATAGAGATATACTAACTTCGTATTTGAATATCTGATCCAAGTTAACCATATAATTTAATTGACTTGACCATTAGATTAACGTGTTTGAGGTTAAATTTGATGATTCAAAGATCTACTCAGATTTTTAGATATGTTGAGCATATCAAAGGGGAACGTTACAAAATTTATGACGAACGTTACAGGAATTAATTACGGGTTTGTAACGTCTTTTCCAACCCTATATATATATCCGTATGTTGAGCTCAAAATGATAAGGAAAAATATACAACAAGTTTCTCTTGTTTTTCTTCTCTCCCCTACATATTATTTTCATCTACATCTTAGTGTTATTTTATGGGCAACTTCCTTCATCTGAGCTGAAGCTCTACACTCTCGCCCGAGTGCAGAGGCCGGCTGTTTCCGGGGGCTTTTACCGCTAGGGGGGAGGGAACCATCTGCGCTAGGGCGATAGGCGGGTTCTCAATCTTCTAGGGCAGTGAATACACGACTGCTCCCGATCAGGCCAGTTTTAATTGTTTATTTTTTCGGATTTATCTGCATGCTATAATCTTAATTATTTGATAAATTTCCAACAATCTAGAAGATTGAGAAGTTTATAGCTTTGATTTAAATCTGAAATTATTTTAAAGTTACTGTTCATTCGAGATGGTTACTGTTCATCCGAATTTTAAAAAAAAATTGCTACTAAATTGCTTTGCCTCACACGCCATGTTAATTCCGTTGTGTATAAGCCCCAAATACCAAGGGTTTTTGTGGTTCAACCTTTTTGGACACTATCCCAAAAGTAACTCAAAAAATTTTAAAACTACCCCTCCTGTTCTTTTTCTTCTTCTCTCCGTCTTTCTCTTTTTCTCATGGAGATTATAACTGATCATTCTTCCTCTTCTACTTTGCTTCTCTCCTTCCTCCTCTCCCCTAACCCTACCTTTCTCCTCTCTCTCTCTCTCTCTCTCTCTCTCTCTCTCTCTCTCTCTCTCTACCCCTGATGTCTTCCTCACTCGCCTCCTCCTCCGCCACCACCGAGCGTACCCTCGAGCCTCGTTATCTTAGGTAAGCGTTGAGAAGGCTTAGAGAAAAAGGAGAGGCGGTCAGTGAGATGAATGAAGTCCTAGCATGGAGGAATATGACAATACATTATCATTATCCTCATCCTCATCTTCCTTCATTACCCACTAGATATGAGCCCTAACTCTTACCTTCATCTCCTACTACCTTCTATGCCTCTTGCAGACCATGCTCCATCACCAAATCCATCCATATCCTCTCCTAATCTCCCTTTACCTCCTGTCACCATGGGCCTCACTAGCTCGATGAGCTCGACTTCTCCTTCCTTCTCTCCTACTCCTTCATGCTCCTCTCCAAACCGCCTCTCCTTCTTCTCTAAGTCTTCTCAACGCTTGCCTAAGATGATAGGACTGGAGGGTATGCTCCGTGGTGACGAAGGAGGAGGCGGGTGAGGAAGACATTAATTGGGGTCGTAGGGTAAGAGAAGTAAGAGAGAAAGAGAGGAGAAAGATAGGGTTAGGGGAGAGGAGGAGAGGAGCAAAGGAGAAGAGGAGGAAGAATCAGTGGTCTTTTGGGATGGGTTTCCATGAGAAGACGATAATTTTGGAAGAGGAGCACAAATACATCAAATACATGCGTACATATCGGCTTTTGAACCTGGGTCATATTTTGTTGGGTCTTTTGGGGCTAAACAACGTGTGGAAAAGTCTAAGGGGCAAGACCACATGAGGTTTGTTTTTTGGGCCTTGACATAATTTTTCAATATTTCAAAATTGTGTCTGGTTATCTCATATTTGCTTTGTATCTATATTTGTATTCAATTTTGGCGGAGACCATTATGAGTTTTACTTATGAATATATATTAGTATTTGTTAAGCTTAATTGCATTTAAAACACCATATGAGTTTCACTTGGGGATTGCTTACTTTATATTGGTGGAGATTACTCGACCACATACTCCAGATCATACTACATCGTTTGTGGATTCTAGCTGAGCGTGACACAGTTTGAAGGAGAATACGATGGTGTTGATTTGAATGCAGTGATGATGAGTTGTTTTGGGATGTTGAGTGGCAGGCTGGGGGAACATCGATTTTGGATACGGCGCATTGTTCACCTCAGATGGAGGTTGTTTGGTTTGTTTTAGTTTTAGGACCATTGGGAGTGCTATCAGTTGCAGATCCATTGGTAATCATTGGTGAAGAGTTATTAAAGTTTTCTATTTGATTGAGGAGTCTTTGGGAGGCCGCGTTTGGGGGAACTATGTGAAGGCTTGATTCCTTGGCGCAAGAGGGATACGTAGGTAGTTATTTTATTGATGCAGCCGATTTGGTGAGTTGATACCAACATTTTTGAGAGTGTTCACATTCTCGTTTGGATCTGCGACTTGTTGTGGATTGAGTCCGTTGTCGTGGATTTTTCCACTTCGTACTGGACGCAACAAGTAAGACGTCTTGGTTGGTATTGGTGTCGGCTCAGTTTTGGGAAAACTTCGCCGAGGTGGAGAATTGTTGGATAGCAGGCTTTCTAATATGTTTTCTAATCTGTTTTGGTAACATGATTCCAAATCTGTTTTGATAATAGGTTATTAGGATTCATAATCTGTTTTGTTTTTTATTTTAGAATTCCTAATATGTTTATGATTTTAGGATTTCTATATAATATGGAACAATTGAGAAGAGAGAATTTGAGAAGAAAATTAGGATATTTGGAGCACACAAAGAGGTTATTTCTGAGCTATTGGTTAGAATTTTGTTTGGAGAGAATTAAAGATTTGTTGGTGAGATTAATTGGTGAATTTGAGTGGATTTGTAATCTCAATTTATACCTCTTCTTCTCTATTAGTGAAAAACCTTATCCCCTTCTTGTCCGCGTGACGTTAGGCAACTTGTCGAACCATGTTAAAAATTGGTTGTTTGTGTTTGTGGCATTGATTTGGTTCGTTTGACATTCTTTCGGTGTTTATTTGGTGTTTGGTCTCTCGTAGCACGTTGGTTGTGGTGTTTGGCTTCCGCAGCGCTCAACAAACATTTGGTGTAGATTATAAATTTTGGATCAATAGGTTTGTTTTTAGGTTTTGGGAGTTCCATAGCTGATGTTTAGTTTCAATAATTTTTTTTAGAATGTTGAATTCCCAAAAGTGTAAAAACACCCAATTTTTAGAATTTACCAAATCCTCTCAATTGAGAGAGGATTTGGCAAATCCCATAAATGGATATGCTTACCCCTCTTTCTATAGTCTTGTATTTTATTTTCTTGTGGGAGGTAACTTCCACCGAGGCAACTTCACAAAGGTAAATATATTCACCTCTCATTTTTAGAATTCATTATCTTATAATTTGGGGTTTGAATCAGACAAGATATTACAAATTGTAGGATTTGTTTTCTTATAATAATGTTGAACCAAACAAAATATTATAAAGTACCAAAACATGAATAAAACCCTATGAATTTAAAATTCTCTATGAGTTTACAAATCCTAAAATTTTGACACATTGAACCAAACAATAGTCTTAGTTTAACATTTGTTCTTTCCAAATGCCACATACTCTAATTAATAAAAATTTATGTGAATGGGTCCGTGACCGTGTAGACCAAAGTTTGAAGAAGTGCGGTTTGAAGAAGTGGGAGCTCCTTTTTGATGTTCTCCCCTTTGCTTTGAGGTAAAGATCATTTGTGTCATTATATTTCTCATGAACTGTATTTGCTCTGTTTTATTTGAAGTAAATAATTATGTGTATTAAACGGTACGAGAATTACAATTTAGAAGAATTCCATACTTGTTCCGTGTTATAAGTAAAAGATTAACACTGGTTTTTAAAGTATTTTTAGGAAATAGTTTCTTGAGAAACATTGAATAAATTGATGTGTTTCATAATTCTAACTATAAATGTGATTGAGGCTTCAGAAATTGCACTTCTTCTTGCATTGGATGTGACTGGAAGCATATGTTAGACCCTAGAGGGGGGGTGATTAGGGTCTTATGCTAATCTAATCCGATTAAATGCCAATTAAAACTAATTAATAAGTTATCCTAGCAAGTATAAAATACAACAAGATACGTAAGCTAGGATAAGCAATATGAACAAATGAATATATCCTATCAATGAGATATTACAAATATATGAGCAAGGATATATGAACTAACACAAGGGTAAAATAAACAATCTACACAAGTGATAGGGTAATATGATGAGCAATACACAAAGGCGATATAAGATATGAAAACAAGAATAAGAACGCCAATGCAATCACAAACAAAACGATATGTTTACGAGGTTCGGTCCCCACGACCTACGTCCCCGCTCCTCACCTCGAGGAGATCTCCACTATCACAACCGGGTTTTCTACGTTCACCCGAACAACGTTTACACCTCACAATACAATCACTATGTAATCACACCTCACACAAAAAGTTGCAAATGATAGTGATATGGGTGAGTAGGTGCCAACCTAGTTGGGATGTACTCATCTATTGTGATGCGACGAATTTCGAAATACATTTATACTTGTAAAGGATTTGTAAAGGATTTACCGATTATTAATAAAGAAGTTATTTTTATCATTTTTTGTACTTGTAATTTATGTCATTTCATTTCAAGCTATTAATTAAATTTATGACATTTTTTATAATAATTTATGGTTTATGGTTTTGTTAAAATTTAAAAAAAAAAATTCTAAAAAAAAATCAAACCGGGCCGGCCCGGTGTCCGGCCCGCTCAGGCCCGGGCCCGGGCCCGGGTCCGGGCTTGGGTTTTGCCCGGCCCGGGCCCGGTTTTCCGGGCCGGGCCGGGCCGGGCCTGCCCGGATGGACAGCCCTAAGGGGACGTTCTATCTATTCAAGGATAATCCAGCAAACAATTTTTCAGGTAAGTATGGATACCATAGTCTAACCAACGTATTATATTACTTGAAAAATGCCTTAGGGACCCAAAAACATGGGACCACATGTGAGGTGTCGGCTCCATAACCCATGATGCACTGTTCATGAATAATGCATCATGGGACATGGAGCCGACACCTCACATGTCCCATATAGGGTCCCATGTTTTTGGGTCCCTGTAGCACCACCCATATTACTTACATAGATGGGGGTACAAAAAATATCTTTATCCTCAAATATATCCATAATTGTATCCATTAAGTTACAAATATGATTATTAAATGCCTAATCCATATGATATGATTATGGGTATCGATGTATAGCAAAATATGTGGATTCACATCTAAAATATTTCGACTATATGTTGATCATGCACTTGCAAATTGTTTTAATCCATAGATTAACGTATTTGACGCTAATCTTGATGATCAAGAGATCTTATGGACATATTAGCTTTTAGATATAATGAACATATTAATGAACTTTCTCATATCTTATGAAGGCTTCTCACATATATTTTGTACTCGCATGTATATCTTCATATATATAAGTTAAAATACACGATTTCATGAGCTATAACACATGAATTGGTCATTTTTATTTTTTTGGCCCATTGACACATAATTCCGTGGAGGTCTAAATACAAGATTTCTTGACCTGCAACTCCTGATTTTTGACCAATTATAGTCATTTCAACCCATTGGCAAATACTTATCTGTAGCTATAACCCACAACTATTGGCCATTTTTAGTTATTTTTATCAATTAGAAAATTATTTTGTGGAGGCCAAAATCTGTGATTTTATGAGCTATAGCCCACTACTATTAACAATTTTTAGTTGTTTATACCCATTTACAAATAATTTTATGGAGACCAACATTATGAGTTTATGAACTATAACTCACGATTTTTGTTATTTCTAGTCAATGGATTAGTTAGAAAATAATTTTTTGCAAGCTAAAATTCATGATTTTGTATGCTACAACTCACAAATTTTTTCCATTTTTAATAGTTTTGATTCGTTAGCAAACATTTACATGTATGCCAAAATTCACTATTTCGTGAGCTATAACCCATAATTTTTAGCCATTTTTAGTAATTTCGACCCATTGGAAAACATTATATGTATGCCAAATTTTACTATTTCATGAGCTATAACCCACAAATACTGACCATTTTTAGTTGTTCATAGCGATTAGCAAATAATTTTATACAGGTCAAAATTCATGATTTGTGAGCTATAACTCATGATTTTTTGTCATTTCTAGTCAATGGATTAGTTGGCAAATAATTATGTGTAGGCTAAAATTCATAATTTTGTGAGGTATAATCCATAATTTTTTGCCACGTATAGTTGTTTGGACCCATTGGCAAATAATTCCAAAGAAGTCGAATTTTACGGTTTTATGAGCTATAACCCACGATAATTAGTCATTTTTAGTTATTTTGACCAATTGATGAATAATTTTATGGGGAATAAAATTTACGAATATCATGAGCTATAACCAACGACCTTTTTTATTTTTAGTCATTTGGACCAGTTGGCAAATAATTTTGCGGAGGTTAAAATTTATAATTTCATGAGCTATGACCCACAACTTTTTGCTATTTTTAGTCATTTCAAATAATTGATAAATAATTGTATGGGACAAAATTCATGAATTTCATGAGCCATAACCCATAATTTTTTTGTCATTTTTAGTCATTTTAGATTAGTTAGCAATAGCTTTGTGGAGGTCAAAATTCACAATTTTATGAACTATAACTCACTATTTTTTATAATTTTAGTCGTTTTGACCCATTAGAAAATAATTATGTTGAGGCCAAATTACATAATTTCATAAGCTATAACCTTTGATTTTTGGCTATTTTTAGTCATTTAAACCCATTAGCAAAAAATCCATTGAGACTAAAAATCACAATTTTGAGAGCTAAAACGTACAATTTTGTGGGCATTTTTTGTCATTCCGACCCATTGGCTAATAATTTCGTGGAGGCTGAAATTCATGATTTCATGAGTTATATGCCCATATTTTGGCCGTTTTCAGTTGTTTAGACCCATTGACAAATAATTTTGTGTAGACCAAAATTCATGATTTGATGATCTATGACCCACGAGTTTGTGCCATTTTTAGTAATTTCGTCCTGTTGATAAATAATTTCATGGAGCCCAAAATTCACTATTTTAGAGCTATAACACACAATTTTTGGGTATTTTTAGCTATTTGCACTTATTTGCAAATAGTTTTGTGGATGCCTCATTATTTCACAAGCTGCAACCCACGATTGTTTGCTATTTTGAGTCATTTCGACTAGTTAGCAAATAATTTTGTAAAGGCCAAAATTTTCAATTTCATGAGCTATAACTTACAATTTTAGCCATTTGTAGTAGTTTATACCCTTTGGTAAATAATTTTGTCTAGGCCAAAATTCATAATTTCATGAGCTATAATGCACAAATTTTGAATGTATTTAGTTGTTTTGACTTAGTGATAAATAAATTTGTGGATGCCAGAATTACGATTCCATGAGCTATATAACCCATTTTTTTGTCATTTTCAATCATTTACACAAGTTGGCATATAATTTTTTGTGGTCAAAATTCATGATTTATGACACGGTTTTTTGGCAAAAGTAGTCATTTCAAAAAATTAGCAAATAATTTCCAAAGGGGCAAATTTTATGATTTCATAAGTTATAACCCATGATTTTCAGCCATTTTTAGTTGTTTTGACCCATTGGTGTTTGCGTTGGAAATTGATTTCATTGTGGAATCCGTTACAATTATTTATCAATTACAGATTCAAAGAGAGTCTAGTCTTTTTATAATACTTCTCGCTTACACAAATGAAATAAACAAAAATTTCCTAGAAACACACGCAGGATTGTTTATCAGTCACTGCTTACGTAGGATCTTTGCATGTGCCAGGGACGCTTTGATTAGTGGACCGCCGAATAACAGATCCAGGTTGATCTGAAAGCAGGCTCGATGTTCTTTGTTTCAATCAAGGAAACTTAGAACAAAAGTGAATAACCTCAACAAAGTGAGATTAATTACCACTCTTCTCAAGATCAAAACAAGGTCTGATCTCAAGGAAATTGGTGAAATGTGTTAGACCCTAGGGGGGTTGATTAGGGTCTTATGCTAATCTAATCCGATTTTATGCCAATTAAAAGTAATTAATAAGTTATCCTAACAAGTATGAAATACAACAAGATAAATGAGCTAGGATAAGCAATATGAACAAATGAATATATCCTAGCAATGAGATACACTGTGAGATATATGCAAGGATATATAATTAACACAAGGGTAAACAATCTAAACTAGATAGTGGGCAATATAATCAACAAGCAATATACAAAGGCGATATAAGATATGAACATAAAAATAAGTGTGCCAATACAATCACAAACAAACGATATGATTACGGAGTTTGGTCCCCATGACCTACGGCTCCGCTCCCCACTCCTGGGGAGAAATCCACTATCACAATCCGGTTTGAAAGCCGGAACTTCTATACACTCGGTTTTCTAGCTAACCGAAAACTCTACAACTCACACTCTTGCAAACCCACTCTACACCCTCACAAGTGTTGGACCTGCCGTGTCTCCCTCAAGTGCTCGGTTACAACCTCTTCCTAGGTTCGTCAACCGACACCACTCCTCTTGGGACGATCCCCGACTCTCACCACACACTTCTCTCGGTGTACAAGTGTATTACAAAGTGTATCTCACAATAAGCATAAATACAACAAATGATTGTTCTCTAATATGGATGAGAACACAATAAAAGCTCACACTCAATTGTTACAACTCTCACCAACCCAAATATACTATGTATAAAAATACAATAAGCTCATGTGGGTGTGTGTAAACAATGAGTGAAATAAAATCTAACTCAAATAGAAAACAAGCAATAATAAGAATATGAAAATCAATAATAAAATTGATAGAGAAAGGAGTTAGAAAACTTCTCTATAAACACAAAGAGAGGATGAGAAGATATCGAAGATGAACTTCTCAACAGATGATGCAAGCTCCTCTTTGTAAAAACAAACCCCAAAAACAAACTAAACAAACTGTAAAACCCTCTTAAACTTATTTAAAACTTTCTCCTTAATTACTGATAGAAGAGGGGTTGAGGGGTTTATATAGGAAGAGAAACAAACATCCAAAACCCCAAACAAAACAACAAAAATTCCAGAAAATCAGGAATAGGATTCTGTACCAAAAATAGCCGTTGGGCTATCGGCGGGGGGGCGTGAAATTCTCGCGGTCGACTGCGAGGCACTTTTGAACCTCAGAAAACTTCCAGAGAGTTCGACGGTCGACCGTGGCGGTCGACCGTGGGAATTTTCAGCTTGACGGTCGACCATGGCGATCGACCGTGAAAGTTTCTGCTGCCTCCTGAGGGAAAAACAAAGGCGCGATCAACCATGGCAGTCGACCGTGAACTGATATATGAAATTTTCAGGTTTGAAAACAGTTTGCTGATTTTAAAACAATGTTTAAAATATCAAATAAATTCAGAAAAATGTAAAACTTTGGGGAATGATTGTAGACATGATAATAAACATACTACAAAGACTGGTTTACAAAAAGGACATCCCAAATATAAAATATCATCATTTTGTAAGGAGGTCCAAAACATAGAAATGTAAACATATGAATTTTAACATTTTAGCTTAACTATGTTTTGAAACATTACAAAATGATTTTATAGACTTGAAGAAAGATGTAAGCTATTGTTATGAAGTCTATAAACAATGAATACAATATTTTCACAAATACAATAGAATATAAAACATATGAGTATGTATATGAATATATATTTGTTTCATATCTATAAAATTAAACCAAAACAACTTATCCACATAGAAAACGAACATGTATAAATAATTTTTGGAATTTGTTTGTAAAAACTTTGTTTGTGGATAAAACCAAAAACCAAGATGTGTATATATATAACTATATATATATATATATATATAAACCAATAAAAAGTGTGTGTGTATGATTGAGCTTAGAGTACTAACACACATAATATAAAACCTAAACTAGATTACCCAAGCTTGATCTTGATCTTTGATGTAGCTCAACTTGGTACGCTTGCGGATGAAGCTTGTAATTAGATCTTTAACTTGAATTGTATAGGCTTCACTCCATAATTCCGCCAACTTTCATTGGATATGATCATTGAAGTGCAATTTCATCCATCCTTTAACATGTTGTTTGCCTAGAATAAATACGAAAATACAAACACTAGACAAACAATATTAGAAGTAAATTGTTTGTTAAACATCATCAAAACAAGAAGGCCAACAACGCTATTGATCTCTCGAAATTCTCCCTTTATGTTCAGAAAATCGGCAAGACCTCACCTCTCTCTCTCTGTAAATCGTGGCTCTGCTCTGAAAAACGTGGGTTCTCTCGCACGTTCGTCAGTACCCCGTCATTCCCCTTCACGAATGCACGAAGGGGGGGTATTTATAGGGCTTGAACGCCATGTTCGCAGATAAGATTTCGTGATTTAGCCTTATCTTCAGTTAATAACGACTTTACCACGTTTAAAGATAACCCCCAAGGCAGTTAGGAGGCCACTGGAACGAACGAATCACAATAAATCTATAGGAAAATGTATCGTCGGGAGGCTGATCGGGCGAGGCAATGATGTGTGTGTGAGACACATTAAGGTGTCTCGTATGTGAGACTGTAGACACCAAAAAAAATGTTTTTTTTATCAACAAGCCCTATAATTGAAACTTATTGTGAGGATGATAGTACCTCATAAAAAAAATCAAAACTAATGTGAAGAATAGTACTTCATATAAGTCTAAACAAAGGTAGGTAATCCCTCCATATTAACTAATTTGAAGAGGCACGTCGTCCCCTTATAATTATCAAATTTGATTAGCTCAACAAACCTTATCAATAAAACTTAATGTGAGGGGTAGTACCTCATATAAATCAAAATCAATGTGAGGGGTAGTATCCCATATAAATGAAAATTAAGTTGAGGATGACAACACATCATGTAAATTTGAGAGTATGTGAACCCTTTGGAAGACCCTAATGCCACTAGGAAGTACTAAGATACTAATGG
>NC_033802.1:58164033-58228518 GCF_001876935.1 Asparagus officinalis
GGGGGGGGGGGGGGGAATAGGGTTTATGCTAATCTAATCCTATTTATGCTAATTTAAAACTATTAATAAATATCCTAGCAAGTATAATATGTGATAAGATATATATTGTAAGGATATACAAATAACACAAGGGTTAAATAAGATATAAACAATATAGTGGATGAAATAAACAATGAGAGAATGAAAATAAAGATGAACAAAAATATAAGTGCGCCAAACCAAACTCAAACAAGCAATATGATTACGGAGTTCGAACCTTCCGTCCTATGTCTCCGCTCCCCACTCCCGGGGAGAATCCACTACACAACCGGGTTTTCAACAATCACCCGAATAACGTTTACACTTCACACTTGGTTTTCTAGCTCACCGAAAACTTTACAATCCACACTCTTGTAATCATACTCTACACCCTCTAACTGTTGGTCTCTAGCCCGTGTCTCCCTCAAGTGCTCAGAATTACCACCTCTCTCTAGGTTTTACTACTGACGCCACTCCTCTTGGAACGACCCCGTCTCTCATCACACACTCCTCTCGATGTATAGGTATATTACAAAGTGTACCTCATAATAAAGGCTCAATACAATAATTTGTTCTCTACTATGGATGAGAATACAATAAAAGCTCACTCTCTAAGTCACAAACCCACAACCCTAAATAATACTATGTATGCAATTACAATAAGCTCAATAGGTTGTGTGTGAACAAAGAGAAAATTAAATATAAACTCAATGTAAAATCTAGCTTATGGAAATTATAATCAAAATAATAAATAGCTAGAATTGAGTTTAGAAATTCTTCTCTGAAAAACAAGATGGAGAGATGGAGATTGAATCTCAAACAATAAAGATGATCTCCTCCACTTGTGAAAACTTCTTCACAAACCAAACAAACACTAAAACAAACTTTAAAACCCTTAAACTCTTTTGTAAACTGTATAAATAATTTTCTTGGTTAATTTTAGGTCTGAGGTATGCGGGGTATTTATAGAGACCCCAAAACACAAGAAAAATAAAGCAAAAAGACCAAAAAATCAAAACAGGATAAGGCTAGAAAAAACTAGCCGTTACAGCATCAGTCGACAGATATTGTTTATTAGTCGACTGATGAGATGACCGTTACAAGCCAACAACACGTCATCAGTCGACTGAAGGACTTTGTCAGTCGACTGAAGACCTCATCACTCGACTGATCAGTCGACCGATAGAAAAAAATTAAAACATTTGACTATTCCAAGTGTTTTCATCAGTCAACTAAACACTTGCATCAGTCGACTGATAACACATTATTAGCCTGATTTGAATAGTAAAACTAATTTTTAAACTCCTTTTAAAAATAGCAAATAAATTCAGAAAAATATAAAACTTTAGAAAATGATTATAAACATGATAATAAACATGTTACAGAAAGAATTTTTTAAATTGCATTCTCCATTTGTAAAAAACTTATCATTTTTTCAAAATAGTCCAAAATATGAAAACACAACAACACTTGTTTTGTCATTTTGAATAAACCATGTTTTGAAATATTATAAAATAATTTTATAGACTTAATAAAAGATGTATATAATAATTTTAAATCCATAAATTAATAACTCAATATTTTTACAAAAATGCATGTTTTGCAAACTTTCAAAACACTAAAACATGATTTCATTGAACCAAATAAACTTGATATTAATGAAATATTATATAAGCATATAAACATGAAACAAGTATGAATTTTTCAATTATATTTATTTGTTTCATATATATAAACTTGAAAACTATATAAAACCAAAACGTGTGTGTGTGTGTGTGTGTGAACCAAATACGTGTGTGTATATAATTGAGCTTAAAGTATCAACACACATAATATAAAACCTAAACTAATTTACCAAGAAATGATCTTGATCTTCAACAAGATCTTCTTGGCAAACTTACGGATGAAGCTTGAACTTGGATCTTTAATTTGAAGTGCAAGGCTTCATACCGATATTCTGCCAACCTCCATTGGATATGATCGTTGAAGTGTAATTCCATCCAACCTGCAACTTATTGTTTGTCTATAATAAATACAAAAATACAAACACTAGACAAACAACATTAGTGGTAAATTGTTTGTTAAACATCATCAAAACAAAAAGACCAACACCCTTTACTAATCTAACACAACAGAACGCAGGCCTCGCCGCTTCATATTGATCAAATTTTCAAACTTGAGGATGTCTGCCAATTTTAGGAGTTCTCATGTGATCACAAGCCTTAGGTATAAAATCTAACTCGACCTTCATACATAACTTATTTCAACTTGAAAGGATATGAACTCTCCATTACACTTATTTTAGAAATATGAAAGATAAGCATATAGACACATGAGAAATGAAAAGTAAAGAAAGTTTTTATTATGATAAATGAAAGCAATAATCTTGATAAGAAAGTTTTGATAAGAAAGTTATCATAACTCCCCACCAATCCTTTTTCAACACCTGGTGATAACTTCTCCCGACCTTCCCTTATAAAAAGACATTTCTTTCGTCAGAAAAGGAAGGGGAAGAAAAAGTATGATAGAAAAGATATATAAAAGGAGGAGAGATTGAAACAAAAAGAGAGATTTAGAGTTTGAAATAACAACAACAAGGTCCTCTACATTTTTCATATTGTAAGGGTGGAGAGCTCCAAAATATCGTCTGAAGACCCAATATCCCATCTTCTTTCTCTTCAATTTTATAATACATTAGAAAGATAATAAAATTAAGGCGTTTTTGCTTTTAGACCCATTTTTTTACTCCCATTTATCTTTAAACCCAAGTACTATTATTTGTATCTTTAAGCCCAATTCACCTTTTGTATTACTATTATTTGTATCTTTAAGCCCAATTCACCTTTTGTATTTATCTTTAAACCCAATCTTCAAAATACTATATTTTCACCACTTGTTTTTATATTTTGGAGATTGGGTTTAAAGTTAAATACAAAAGGTGAATTGGGCTTAAAGATACAAATAATAATACTTGGGTTTAAAGATAAATGGGAGTAAACAAATGGGTCTAAAAGCAAAAACCCCTAAAATTAATATCTCCCTACATTTGATTTTTAATGTCTATTTAATTCTTTACTTTCTACTAATTAGGGGTTTCTTTTAATAAGATTAATTAACAGAAAGAAATAAATTTCTGAAAGCATGCACGTCACTATTTTTTTTACTAACAATGTGATTCTAATATGTATCTAGGGAATAAATATTTAGAGATTGCTCTACTCTTCTTGAGATTGGTGATATGGCGTGGTCAAGAAGAGATTAGCCTACTCAAATATTATTACTCCTCTGATGGATACTAGCATCACTTTGAATTTTTTGACAAATATACACGTCGGGCATTCTGACACTATTACAAAAGTTTTGGCAACCAGAGTGGGAGCATGCTTTCCCCTTCATCTTTTAGAAAGCAAATATTAGATGACATCTTGTGCATAAAGCACTAAAAGAAAATTTCTATGCACAAAGTACTAAAACATTATTTTTGCATTCATTGTTCGCAAGTAAAATGGAAAGACATGCGAACAACTCAAATGTTAATGGCACAACTCAAAAATTCGTTTCCGCACAAATTAGTGCATTGTGGGTGCTGGTTCCCATGGAGATAGCTACAGCGGAGAATATTCCACGATCAACACCATACCCTGTCCCACAACCTGAATATCTTATTCACCCAATGCATGTTGATATGGACGATGATGGCTTTACTCCTGTGGTGACTAAGGCTATGAAGAAAAGGATGAGGAAATCACCCTCAGTCCAAGTTCCTATCCCTAATACTCAAAAGATTAATGCAAACATGAGGAGTGCCCGCGGTATTGTTATCCGTGAGGATCCTAAGGATACTCTTGACAATAAGGAGAACCCACCCACTTTTCATGTTGGAAAGGGTAAAGAAGTGATGGAAGAAAGCACATATTCCTCTTCAGTTGAAATGAGGCACTATGTTGCTCAAAGGTATTTCCCTCACATTTGATGCTCTTGAGATATAGAAGCATTTGAAGCAAATTCTTATGATAAGGAATTCCCTCCTCTTCAATTGCCCAAACAACTAAAAAGCCCTATCAAGAAGGAAAGTTTTTTATAACACCAAGTAGGGTAGTGCCTACCCCAGTGCAATAAGTTCAAGTTAATGCCCCTCAAGGGAGAGGCCAGAGCAATATTCTACAAGCCTCTCTATTGTTCGCCTAAGTAGGCCTAGAATGAGGGCTCACCAAAATGATGCTCCATGTTCTTGGTACTATTAATTCTATTCGGATAAACCGATAAGTTATGAATCTAAATATGATTCAACTCTATCTTCTTGGAGCCATATGTCTGAGTCAAATAAAGATCATTGGGAACGAAGACAACCTCCTCGGTATCATTCTGCGGAACCAACCCATTATGAGACTGGAGGACGATACTTCTCCGGACATCATATGCAACATATTATGCCTCAAAGAAATAAAAGGAAAGATACTCCTATTTATAAAAATTATGAAAGTACCCACCATCAACATCAATATTATCAACAGCCAACTCATCACTATGAACTAGCATTGACCCCAGGGACGATTGACAGCTAGGGAGTATCGATTGCTTTTACAAGATAGGTCAGGCTATGATATTTCCTCGAAAGATAGAATGCGAGTTCGTTGGTTACGTGAGCACTTATGTGAAATCACCACGGTGCCTGATTTGAATAATCCTCCTCCCAGTCATGTCATGAATGTTATGCCTGTTAGTATGACTAATGATGAATACATGTATTTTAAAAGGAGGCGTACTCTTGTACCGAATCATCGACCTGTGACAAGAAGTCAATCTAGGTCACAATCTGTAAAGTTAAAAATAATAACAATGAATCATCCGCTTCTTCTTATTCTTATTCTCACTCTAATCTATTTGGTATAGAACAAGTTTTGACAACTGATGAAATGTCCCTTGATGATAAATTAATACAACTTCAAAGAGAGCTCCAACAGAAAGAAGAAGAAATTGCTTAATTTAGGACACAAACCTTTGCGATTCCTTCCACTTTAACAAATAATGTTCAGCATCACTCAACTGCAGTTTCACTTGATACAGTACAGAGACTCATCACTGAAGGGGTCAAGGCACAGTTAATGCAAAATCAGTAGGCAATGAGACAAGGCTATACAAAGCTTTATCCTGCTAAGATTGACATGATTCCCTTCCCTTTAAATTATCGAGAACCTTAATTCGCCAAATTCAATGGAAATGGTTCGCCACATGAGCACATTGCTCACTTTCTAGCAGCATGTTAAGATACAGCTCATAATGGGGCTCTCCTATTAAGATAGTTTGTTCAAACAATTTTAGGTCCTGCATTCACTTGGTATAGCAAGCTTCTGTCTAGATAAATAAGAAATTAGGAGAAAATGCAAGAAACCTTCTTACAACGCTTTTATAATACTCAAAGGACTGTGGGCATCACAGAATTAACTCAGACAGAGCAAGCCCATAATGAGAAGGCATCTGATTTTATTAACATATGAAGAAATTTTAGTCTCCATTGTCCTCAGCCAATCACAGAACCAGAGGCTGTAAGGATGTGCATGAACAATCTTCGACCAGAAATGATAGTTCATCTTCAAGGGGTGCGGCCTATGACTTTTGAAGAGTTGGTATCTAAGTCAACTGATATAGAAAATTATCTCAATCAGTTGAATCATCGCTGAGACAAAGGGAACCATAAATTTTTTGAACATGAGCTAGACAAAGGAAAGAGAGATCGTGCCCGTGATAAGAATAAGCATGTGATGGAGACATCTGTGGCAACACAATATACAAAAGTACAACCAAATGAGGCCAATGTCCATTCGAAGAATTTAAAGTTTAATGGTGTTGGGAAGCCAAGAAGTTTGAAAGATAGACTTGAAAGGGAGTATTCCTTTCCAAAGAAGTGGTTGAGGATTTCTTTAAGGGATTGACGGACGATATTGCAAATATCATCGCATGCCAGGGTACACCTTAGAAGAATGTTTTGTCTTTAAACATAAAGTTCAAGAAATGATTAATGATGGAATCATTGATCCTGCATTGCTTAAAAATTTTAAGAAAGGAGGACAATCTGCCAATATGGTATCTATTAGTCAAGTGGATAAAAAAGCCTTGCCTAAGTGCATAGACACTTCAACATTATCGTCTTATGCAGTGTCGTACATACCACCATCATATTGCCCTATGGAGGATTCATCATCACCAGTGACTCTCTTAAAGGTGCCACATCATGTAATCCATATGAAAGAATTATATCCCCTTCAACTCCACCGACTATAATGTAGAGAAAAAGTAGAACTCCAACGCTATTTTCTATCCTCACATGTTCAGGAAAATAATCTCCACCATCCCACATAAAGAACCATCTGTTTGTTGAGGATACAAAATCTAGTAGGGCAATACAAGTTTTAATACCAAGGCAAGACTTAGCCTTACCATAAATCCCGCTGCCTACAATAAATGATAAAAATTCAATGTCAGAACCTGAGCAGCTCTATACCAATCAAGGAAGGCCTTATGTCAGCAAGAAATATAAAAAAGATAGACTTCAAAGAAAGGGTTAAAGTTGTGAGGAACAACCCTATATCAACGGGGGCAACTCGATCTCCTCTTTCCAAAAAAACTCCTAAATATAAAATACTTCGTAAAGTGATGCCAAAGGAGGAAATTGAAGGATTCATTGTAAGGGTTTCTTATGAACTTTACATTAATAAGCCTCGAGTGATGGATAATAATGCCCCTTGGGCGGATGATTTGTATTGCAATACTGTTGGAGTTGTAGAAGGAGATGACGAACAGTTATGCTTCCCAGAAGAAACTCCTGAGGTTAATATTACCACTCGTTCTGGAATTCAAACAAAAGAGATCCGTCCTCCTCCCGTTGAGTACATAATATCTCGTAAGGAAAAAACTCAACCTTATGACAATGTTACTCCAAATATGGTAGGTCCTTCTGAGACTGTCAAATACAATGTACTTGCACATCTAAAGAAAATACTATCACTTCTTAGTGTGTATGATGCTTTGTGTTTGTCTTCTGATTTGTAAAAGGTATTTGTTACCACAATGCAATTTCCTGATAACTATAGGGTAGAAGTAGCTAACATGCATGGATATAAATCTACTAGAAGTCTTAAATATTAAATTCACTGATGAAGACATTCTGTTGGGCTCAAAGCTTCATAATCGATCTTTGTTAGTCACAAGTGATTTAGAAGATAAGCCAATTAATCGAATCATATTGGATTGTGGGTCTGCTATAAATTTAATCCCTTTAAGGACGTTGACAAGGATGTGATATACTATAAGAAATCTTACAAGAAGCAACATCGTCATTCAGGGATTTAATCAAATAGGGCAACAAGCTCTGGGGACTATGCGTTTGACCCTAAGATTTTAAGGATGGATGTCTACTCCTCTCTTTTATGTGATTGATGCCTTAACATCTTATAATGCATTATTAGGATGTCCTTGGTTGCATAAATACGGCGTGATATCTTCCTCCTTGCATCAATGCTTCAAGTGTAAAACACCTGAGGGGGAAATTAGAAGAGTATTTGCAAATACACAACCTTTTACAACTGCGGAAGCCTTCTATGCTAATGTAAAATTTTACTTCGAAGGCGTTGTTGCTAAGGAGATCAAAGGAACGGATTTCAGAGCTAATAGAGTTAACACTAAAAAAGAAATTACTCACAATAGAGCAAATCCAAAGAAAGTCACATATCACTACATACCTCAAAAACAAAGAAAAGATGAAGACCCTGTCTTTCAAATATTTGAGTATGAAGTCTTGAATTCTAACCAAGGTAAAGAGTTTAGTGGTCAAATAAAAAAATCTATGGTCTTTGTACCAGCCTCTTCTATAAATGATGAGTATTCAATATCTTATCTTCCTATTTTTTATGATCAGAAAGACCTTAATATGATGAAAAATAGGTTATGGCATAAAATTAATTTCATATTTAATTAACGGAGGAGGTTCTCTTGCACATTTTGACAAAATGCTCAGTCCAAAACAGAGAGATGCTCTTTACCATGGAAAAAGATTATCATCTATGAAGAAAGGTTTGAGATATGAAGTCTGCTTGACATCATCTTAAGAACTTATGGATCTGTAGCTAGCCGCATCTTAATTGGAATAAGGAGAACAAGCTACAACAGATGAATTATAGGAAATTAATCTTGGCACTAGTGATGACTAAAGAACCATCTGTTTGTTGAGGATACAAAATCTAGTAGGGCAATACAAGTTTTAATACCAAGGCAAGACTTAGCCTTACCATAAATCCCGCTGCCTACAATAAATGATAAAAATTCAATGTCAGAACCTGAGCAGCTCTATACCAATCAAGGAAGGCCTTATGTCAGCAAGAAATATAAAAAAGATAGACTTCAAAGAAAGGGTTAAAGTTGTGAGGAACAACCCTATATCAACGGGGGCAACTCGATCTCCTCTTTCCAAAAAAACTCCTAAATATAAAATACTTCGTAAAGTGATGCCAAAGGAGGAAATTGAAGGATTCATTGTAAGGGTTTCTTATGAACTTTACATTAATAAGCCTCGAGTGATGGATAATAATGCCCCTTGGGCGGATGATTTGTATTGCAATACTGTTGGAGTTGTAGAAGGAGATGACGAACAGTTATGCTTCCCAGAAGAAACTCCTGAGGTTAATATTACCACTCGTTCTGGAATTCAAACAAAAGAGATCCGTCCTCCTCCCGTTGAGTACATAATATCTCGTAAGGAAAAAACTCAACCTTATGACAATGTTACTCCAAATATGGTAGGTCCTTCTGAGACTGTCAAATACAATGTACTTGCACATCTAAAGAAAATACTATCACTTCTTAGTGTGTATGATGCTTTGTGTTTGTCTTCTGATTTGTAAAAGGTATTTGTTACCACAATGCAATTTCCTGATAACTATAGGGTAGAAGTAGCTAACATGCATGGATATAAATCTACTAGAAGTCTTAAATATTAAATTCACTGATGAAGACATTCTGTTGGGCTCAAAGCTTCATAATCGATCTTTGTTAGTCACAAGTGATTTAGAAGATAAGCCAATTAATCGAATCATATTGGATTGTGGGTCTGCTATAAATTTAATCCCTTTAAGGACGTTGACAAGGATGTGATATACTATAAGAAATCTTACAAGAAGCAACATCGTCATTCAGGGATTTAATCAAATAGGGCAACAAGCTCTGGGGACTATGCGTTTGACCCTAAGATTTTAAGGATGGATGTCTACTCCTCTCTTTTATGTGATTGATGCCTTAACATCTTATAATGCATTATTAGGATGTCCTTGGTTGCATAAATACGGCGTGATATCTTCCTCCTTGCATCAATGCTTCAAGTGTAAAACACCTGAGGGGGAAATTAGAAGAGTATTTGCAAATACACAACCTTTTACAACTGCGGAAGCCTTCTATGCTAATGTAAAATTTTACTTCGAAGGCGTTGTTGCTAAGGAGATCAAAGGAACGGATTTCAGAGCTAATAGAGTTAACACTAAAAAAGAAATTACTCACAATAGAGCAAATCCAAAGAAAGTCACATATCACTACATACCTCAAAAACAAAGAAAAGATGAAGACCCTGTCTTTCAAATATTTGAGTATGAAGTCTTGAATTCTAACCAAGGTAAAGAGTTTAGTGGTCAAATAAAAAAATCTATGGTCTTTGTACCAGCCTCTTCTATAAATGATGAGTATTCAATATCTTATCTTCCTATTTTTTATGATCAGAAAGACCTTAATATGATGAAAAATAGGTTATGGCATAAAATTAATTTCATATTTAATTAACGGAGGAGGTTCTCTTGCACATTTTGACAAAATGCTCAGTCCAAAACAGAGAGATGCTCTTTACCATGGAAAAAGATTATCATCTATGAAGAAAGGTTTGAGATATGAAGTCTGCTTGACATCATCTTAAGAACTTATGGATCTGTAGCTAGCCGCATCTTAATTGGAATAAGGAGAACAAGCTACAACAGATGAATTATAGGAAATTAATCTTGGCACTAGTGATGACCCTCGTCCCATATTTATCAGTGCTCATATGTGCAAGAGAGACAAGGATGAATACAAACACTTCTTATCCGAGAACAAGGATGTCTTTGCTTGGAGTTACAAAGAGATGCCTGGGCTTGATTCGAATGTAGCCATACATCGCTTAGCCATTTCAAATAATATTACACCTATTAAATAACAACAGCGTTGTTTTCATTCAGAAATATTACCTCAAATAATAGCTGAGATTGATAAACTTCTTGCTGCTAACTTTATCAGAGAAGTCAAATATCCTACATGGTTGGCTAATATAGTCCCTGTTAAAAAGAAAAATGGAGAAACCCATGTTTGTATCAATTTTTATGATTTAAATAAGGCTTGTCCAAAAGATGATTTTCCTCTCCCCATCTCTGAATTATTGATAGATTCTACTACAGATCATGAAGTATTATCGTTCATAGATGGTTATTCGGGGTACAATCAAATTCGTATAGCACTAGAAGATGAAGAATTTACTACTTTTAGGACACCAAAAGGTATCTTCTATTATAAAGTAATGTCTTTTGGACTAAAAAATGCCAGTGCAACATACCAACGTGCTATGACAGAGATTTTTACTGATCTCCTTCATGATAGGGTAGAGTGTTATGTTGATGACATTGTGATAAAGACAAAGCATAGAAGTAAACATTTACAAGATCTTTCTTTAGGATTGAGATTGATCCAACTAAGACAAAATGCGCATTCCTTGTCTCATCAGGAAACTTTTTAGGGTTTGTGTTCGTAAAGATGGAATTGAGATTGATCTAGAAAAGACAAAGGTTATCATTAATTGGACTGAGCATGGTTCGGTCCAAACCGAAAAAACCAACCGAACCGACCCGAACCGACCCAAAAAAATCGGTTTTATGAGTAGGGCGGTTCGGGTCGGTTTGAAAACTTTTCAACCCGAACCGACCCAAACCGACCGAATATAGTGCAATACTACCCATTCTGATCTCAAACCCTATCCGACTCATCCCCAAAGAGTCAAAGACTCAAACCCTAAACTCATTTTCTGAATCATTATGGGTTGAAAATAATATTATTATATCAATGTTTAATGCTTCATAATCTCCTACTTTGTTGATATCTTTTTTCCTTTAACACAGTTTGTTGTTTGATTAGAAGTTTGATGAAGTTAGAACCGAACAAACCAAACTGAACCGCACCGAACCGATTTGAAATAGTTCGGTTCGGTTTTGAATTATAGGCGGTTCAGTTCGGTTGTTCAAATTTTAGTAAAAACCGAACCGAACCGACCGTTGCACACCCTTATTCATTAAGATGCCACAACCACAAAACCTACATGAGCTGAAAAGTCTTCAAGGGTGACTTGCACACATTCAACGTTTCATTGCTAATTTAGTCAGCAGATGCCAACCATTTAAAAGACTAATGAAGAAAGAAGTTTCTTTTGAATGGGATGATGCATGTCAAAATACTTTTGAAAGTATTAAAAAATACTTGACATGCCCACCTGTGTAAGGAGTCCTTATTAAAGGGTGACCTCTAATATTATATACGACTGCATTACTAATGTCTTTGTGGGCATTATTGGCCCAAGTTAATAATGAGGGAAAGAAAGTTGCTTTGTATTATCTGAGTCGTATGATGCTGGGGGCAGAACAAAATTATCCTGGTACGAAAAAAATATGTTTGGCCTTAGTTTTTATAGCCCAGAAACTTAGACATTATATGTTAAAGCATACTATTCACTTAGTATCTCGAACAGATCCTCTCAGATATATTCTTGAAAAATTAGTTTTATCAGGTCGCTTAGCAAAATGGGCAATATTTTTGACTCAATTTGATATTGTTTATGTACCTCAAAAGGCTGTTAAAGGGCAGTCTTTAGCAGATTTCCTAGCCGCTCATGCTTTACAAGGAGATAAAGAGATTGAAGATGATCTTCCTAAAGATGAATTTATGACTACCTTTATAGCCCATTCATGGGTCATGTATTTTGATGGAGCTAGTCGAGGAACGGGGACAGGATCTAGAGTTGTATTTGTTACCTCTAAAAGAGAATCTCTACCATATTCTTTTACATTGACTTCAATATCATCTAATAATGAAGCTGAATATGAGGCTCTTGTCATGGGTCTCGAATTGGCGTTAGACTAACATCTTGATCCATTAATAGTCTATGGTGATTCACAACTTGTTATACATCAACTGAATGGAAAATATGCTGTCAAAAAGAATGAGTTGATTCCATATTTTCTAAAGGCCCAGGAGCTGATGCATCAATTCTAAGAAATTCAAATTGAACATGTCCCATGATCTTATAATCATAGAGTGGATGCTTTGGCAAGCCTTGTAGCTTCATTGGTTATTTCTCTGAACACTACCCTCCAAATAAATGTGGAAGCAAGGCGAGTATTACCATCAATACTTGAAGAGCCACCACAAGAGATATTAACATCCATAGCTATTTCGGCTTACATTGAAGAGGAAACAGATTGGCGAAGGCCCTTATTAGCGTATCTCAACCATGGAATTCTTCCTGTAGATATTCACCATTGACAACAAATAAAGAAGCATGCTATACATTATACTTGCATTGAGGGGATCCTTTAGGTGATCTTTTGATGGTATGCTTCTTCGATGTTTATCTAAAAATGAAGCTATGAAAGCTTTTAAAGAAATACATGCTGGGGTATGTGGAGCTCATCAATCAGGACGAAGGCTTTACCATCAACTCAAACATCTAGGATATTATTGGCCTGCAATGGCCCGAGATGCAATGCAATTTTCTAAGAGATGCCATGTTTGTCAAATTCATACAGATTTGATACATCAACCCCCAGAACCACTCCATACAACTAATGTATCTTGGCCTTTTGATGCATGGGGGATGGACATCATAGGCCCTATTCACCCTCCATCATCGAAAGGACTAGCTATATATTGGTTGCAACTGACTATTTTTCTAAATTAGCATAAGCTATCCCTCTAAAGGAGATACGAGGTGGAGATGTGGTTAATTTTGTTCATACTCACTTAATATATCGATTTGGTATACTAGCTAGGATTGTATCTGATAATAGAACTCCATTTAAAAATCAAGATATGTGGAGACTTTGTGCAAAATTTTATATTAAATATTACTTTTTATCAGCCTATAATACAGCAGCCAATGGTCAAGCCGAGACATTCAATAAGACATTATTCAAATTATTGAAGAAAGTGGTCTCCCATAATAAACGAGAATGGCATGAGAGGCTTATGAAGAGTATATGGACATATCGTACTACTATTCGAACACCTACAGGGTCAACGCCTTATGCATTAGTCTTCGAAGGTGAGGCCGTACTGCCACTTGAAGTGCAAATCCCATCTTATAGGGTTGCAATCCATGAAGGACTTTCAGAGGATGAAGCATTAAAAGCTCGGCTAGAAGAATTGGATGGTTTAGAGGATAAGCGTTTAAAAGCAAAACAAATTTTAGAGATATACCATGCTCGTATTTCACGAGCTTTTGACAAAAAAGTTCATCATTGATCCTTCAAGGTTGGTGATTTGGTATTGGTTGTTGTTCATCCTATGATCATCACAAGGCAAACAAAAAGTAAATTTGAACCAAAATAGGAAGGCCCTTTCATAGTGCAAGAGGTTTACTCAAACGGGGCCTATAAAATAATAGGAAAATTGCTTCAAGGCCCTAAATTTTAATTTTCAATGTGCCCCAGACCCCCTAACTTTCAACAATATGCTGCAACCCTATTTTTTTGAAAATATTATGCCCAGGTCCCTCTCCCCAAGTTCTAATGCAAACTCCATCCAAAATCTCAATTTTACCCTCCTCCTCCTTCAATCCTCCTCTACCGCCTCCCTCACCTCCCTCCCCAGCTCCGCCTCCTTCCCACCTCGCTCCACTGTCAGAGCCTTCCTAACACACCGTCGCTCCCTCCCCTCCCTTATCTCCTCCCCCGCGCCGTCTCACCCCTCCCCCGCCCTGCATCCCTCCCCCCTCGCCTCCCTCCCCCACTACACCTCTCTTACCCTCCTCCTCCTCCTCTGGTCCATTCTACCCCTCCCCCACCTTCCCTCCCCCGTCCTTAAGAGAATGGAGGGACCCCGAAGGCCCGCCCGACAAGGTGCCTCTCCGGATCCCCGCTCCAGAGCCCCTCGGGGGATAAAAAAACAGAAGGGGCGGGCCGCAGTAACAGCGGCCAGCGTGCGAACGCGTGAAGTTGTGTCAGCACTCTAATGAAAAGACATCGGACCGAAGCGGAGCCCTGAGAAAGCTGGCAGAGCACAGGTGGAGTCCCGGTTGCAATTAAAATAAAGTCGAGCTGAGCCCATCCGCCGAGGAATTCGCGTGTACGTCCATGTTATCGATGGTTAGATCTTCTCTACAATAACAGTAACGATTAGATTACATGTTATATGTAAGAGTTAACATATTAACTGTAAGAGTTAACATGTTAATTATAAGAGTTAACATGTTAACTATAAGAGTTAATATTCGCTGGCATGAGAAAGAGGAGGGTAAATTAACATGTTAACTGTAAGAGTTAACATGTTAACTGTAAGAGTTAACATTCGCTGGCATAAGAAAGAGGAGGGTAAATTTAGGATTTAAGCTAGCTGGCATGTTTAATCATGAGCTAGCATGTCTAATCATTCGCTGGCATGAGCTGGAATCATGATGAAGGGGCCTGAACACAATTTTTTCAAAAAGAATGGGCTGCAGTACATTAAAAAAATATGAGGAGCTGTGGCACATTGAAAGTTGGAATTTGGGGCATTGACACACTTTTCCCTAAAATAATTTTACCTGATAGAGAGTACTCTTCTCCCCTAATAAATATAAAATTTCTAAAATGATATTATACCTAAAGAGGTATAACACTCCAAACTTTTACGAGTATAAACTGTAAGACACTCCAAACTTTTATGAGTATAAACTAAGAGTAACTCTAAACTCTAAGAGGATAAACTATGAGTAAACCTATCAGGTAGGCATGGTGTATACAACGTAAAAAAAACTTTTCTTTTTTTCTACACTAAAAAAAACTATATATTTTCTAACCATCCTTTGGTATTTCGATGATAAGTTTTTATAGGGAGCTTCAACTCAAGTAAAGTCATGTTTATACAAATCTAAACCTAAAATGTGATCTATCATTTCAGACGAGAGGTTATTTGGAGCTTTCTAGACAAAGTTATGGTCAAAACAAATGCAGACCTATGTGCAGTCTGGGGCATGCTGAAAATACATGTTGAAATAGATGCTCTTGCATCATCTCATTTTGAAAAAAAAAAAGTCTTCAACAGCCTCCAAACTCTAAGAGTATAAAAGTATTCAATAGCTTTCTAGACAAAGTTATGGTCAAGAATTTTTTTTTCTCTTGTGTATTTTGTGATGACTTCATCTTTCTCGACAAATGATTGTAACAATTGCAAGTATAAAATGTTAAAATATTATTTATTTTGAATATCTATTCGCTATAAAACAAAATGTCTAATCTCTAATATAATAAATAAGGTTTATTTAAAAAAAAGAAATTATTTCTTAAAGGACATTACAAAGGTTAGAAGAGCTTTAAAACTGGTTGAACATGCTTCATACCCGGCTTTGAGATGTTGTATGTTGGGAGAACTCTATTGTGCCCGATAAAGCAATTGCATAAAATTTTCTTGTTTGTCCAAGGCTTTCTTCAAACGTGCTTCTTCTGTGTCAATTGTTTTTAATTCAATTTCAGCCAGCTCAATCATCTTCTCTAAATTCTGAACCTTCTTTCTCCACTTTACAATCTTTTTATTCAGATCATCCTTGCATGATTGATTATGATTAAAAGACATTTTGAGCAAACAATGATTGCTCTACATAAGAGATAGGACTTTCCAATGATTTTGAAAATTCTAGAGAAGATACCCCATCAATATATTCAGGCTCAGAATTCAGCTCCTGTTGGATTGCATGATACTTTGTGGCAACTACAATAATTTTCTCAAATGCTTTTCTGTAACTTACCACTTGAGTTACCAAGGGCTCCACACAATGCAATTTTGTTCTCTATTAGTTTTATAAAGCCTTCAAATTCTTGCTCGAAAAGAACCAAATGCTTTTGTTCAAAAAAATTCTTTCACAAAAATAGGTAGTAGTACATCTACAACCGAGCTCACAGAAGGGTCAACTGGTCCTTCATCACTATATCATCACTATCATCAATTATGAGTGTTTGGGGAGCCTCATCAGATTGTTTTTTATCAACCTTCATCAAAGAAACATGAATAGAGCAGTCTTGATGTTGTAATTCTAAGATCTCCTCTCTACTCTTAATGTGATAAATCTCAGGCATTGGAGGATGAGCTTTAGCAGATGGAGACACTACACATAGAACTTGATCTTTGGATTCTTCTAAAAAGACTTAAATAGCTTGCTCAACTGAACTATTACTTCCACTCGCCTTGCTATTCATCTGAGGAATAACCATAATTTGGTCCTGTTGTATTGGAGTGTCTTGTTTCGATATATTTTCATGGCTTGAAAGGCTATCATTTGTTTTAGCCTGAGTCTCATCTTCATCAGAAGAGTTGCCAGAAGAAGTAGGTTCTCTGTAATCTTTAAAAATATCAAGACCCTTGGTAGAGGATACATTTTTATCATGTACCTAAAAAAATTCTTCTGTGTAAACACCTTTTAAAAAAATCATGTGTACGAACTATTACGAAAAATATAAATACTTTGTGTAGTGATTGAGACCCTTGCGGTGCAATTGAAGCAGGTAGAATATGATCATCACCACCTTCTAAATCTACAATCACATTATTAGCACTAATACTTTTATTTCTCAATTGTGAAATGGAAGTGGCTTGATCGGCTTTCAATACTAAATCAGAAGAAACTCGTCACTTTTTCTTAGGATCATCAACAAAAGATCATTTTTGTTTGATGATCTGGGTAGGCTCTCTGGTGAATATTCCGATGATGATGATGACTGTAAAAAAATTTTGTGATCGAAGTTTGACATATATCAAGTGTTAATTTGGAATTTAATTATACCTCATCTTGCTTAGAGCAAAGAGTATATAACTTCTTTACTTATTCAGCAAAGAATTTATGATATCCCTCTTGATACCAAATAATATAACCATGAAGAGTCTTCCCCATTCGACCATCAGAAGGAATGATGAAATGCTTGCCGGTACCTAATCGAAAAATGAATCTCTAATAGTAGTACATCATATGTAAGGATGGTTCAATATGTGTGCAGAACAAACCAGGATTAGGAACTTCTTGATCATAACCAAATTGACGGGCAAATATATGATGATTATATGGTTCAGTAAAGAGCCTCTTTCTCATCCTAAGAGGAAGGATGCCTTGGAGGATTGAAAGAAAAATTGAAGAATGAGAGCTCAATATCTTTTGCTTCAATGTATCCACGAGGGAAGTGCAATTGGAAGAATGTGAGAGTGGATAAGGTCTCCACTTAAGTTTCTCATCATCTCCTTCATGCAAAAATTTTCTAGCCTCTTTAGCAGAATAAGGGGACCCTGAAGTTTTTACTCCTGAAATCTACAGCAATAATGGAGCACCTAATCTATGATTTGAAGAAGGAAACTGCATTTCAATCTCATCTTTGGGTAGCTGATCATACAAATCAGGAAAATACTGAGAAATCCATCTAACCAGATAATGAACTGGCCAATTGCATGACATTGCCAAGTGATCTATAACCCAATAGTTAATTTCTCGATAAAGAGTGCAAAGCGCTGGAACAACCAGGGAATAAGGTTTTCTACTATCAGCCATTCTTGTAACTACAACGAACACATTAGGCCTAATATAGGTTAGGTCATAGGGAACTACAAATTTGCATAACCATAAGGGAGAAAAGTTACAAGTGGTGTGTTCTTCCCAAAAGTTTGAATACTATCAAAAGACTTGCTCTTATGTTTTCCTTTAGACTTGATTCTATGATGTTGCCTATGAAAGAAAAATTCCATCGACATTTCAAAAGAAACATTGTCTACAGGACTAATATCTCTAAGATATTGATAGCAGTTCAACAGTGCTTTGAGGAGTTGCCCATGCTTTACTTCAGGATCTTCAAGCTCTTCATTTGTGGGCACGTATTCATCATATACTTGTTCCTGAATAGGAAGGCCACTAATTCTCTCCATATCTAGCAAACTGATAGAAAGGTCTCCCCATTTTGTAGCAAATACATTACGATCTTTATCCCAGCACTCTAAGAAAGATTGCAGAAGCTAAAAGTTAATATGATAAACTCCAAGAGATGAAAGTATAGAGCTGTAGATGTTAAGTCATTCTAAAGCATCTGTGTATTTTTCAAATATATATAGGCACCAGTCATTATACCCGTCAATCATGAGAGGTTTATTTTCTCTTACATACCTCATCTTTTATTTCAAGCAATAAGCCCGGATGCGAAACATGTCAATGAGCCTGAGGGGAAAGTCTCCGTATAAGGATTGAAAGTCTTCGTATAAGGATTGAGAGTGAGAGTAGAGGCGGAGGCTGTATGAATGACTTTTATAAATTGTCCCCATCTAAAATATGCAACCATAGCCCGAGTTGAGTTATTAAGTTCTTTAGGTAACTCATGTGCTTTCTGATAATTCATGATGGTCGAAGAGGCGCATGTCGTTGGAGCATGTCTTTATAACTTTAAATTAATGAGTTCATCTTCACAAAAATGAGAAGTCTTAGGGGAATCATCAATAATCAAAGATTTATGGGAATTAGCTTCTTCGGTTAGTTGGCTACCCCCAACAGAAACACTAGTTTAATAAGACATCTAAAAAAATTATTATACATTAAATAAAAATATTGCTAAATATTAAAAAAACGAGTTAAGTATGACAAATTTTAAATAATAAAGAGAGAAGCCTAAGGGTTTCTAAACTTATTTTACGAATTAAGGTTAAGTTCATCTATTTTTTATTAGAGAGAAAGGTCTTAAGGTTTCCTAAAATTTATTTTTCTACATCATGGCCCATGCCTCAAAAATTTTACTCTGAAGCATGAATTTTCGAGATGCATGGTCATCCGTTCTGGAATTTGACCTCCGTACTTGAACCCCATGACATCTAGAGAATAAACTTTTGAAATAGAAGAGAACATCCTAAGGTTTCTAAACTTATTTTATGAATTATGGCTAAGTTCATCTATTTTGCATTAGAGAGCAAGGACTTAGGGTTTCCTAAAATTTATTTTTTTGCATCATGGCCCATGCCTCAAAAAGCTTTTATTCTTGAAGCATGAAGCTTTTGAGATGCATGGTCCTCCGTTCTGGAATTTGACATCCGTACTTGAATCCCATGACATCTTGAGAATAAACTTTTAAAATAAAAGAGAGCAGCCTAAGGGTTTCTGAACTTATTTTATGAATTAAGTCTAAGTTTATCTATATTGCATTAGAGATCAAGGCCTTAGGGTTTCCTAAAATTTATTTTTCTGTATCATGGCCTATGCCTCAAAAAGTTTATTCTCGAAGCATGAAGCTTTCGAGATGCATGGTCCTCCGTTCTGGAATTTGACCTCCGTACTTAAACCACATAGCATCTTGAGAATAAAATTTTGAAACAGAGGAGAACAACCTAAGGGTTTCTGAACTTATTTTATGAATTAAGGCTAAGTTCATCTATTTTGCATTAGAGAGCAAGGCCTTAAGGTTTCCTAAATTTTATTTTTTGCATCATGGCCCATGCCTTAAAAAGTTTTTATTCTCGAAGCATGAAGCTTTTGAGATGCATGGTTCTCCATTCTAGAATTCGACCTACGTACTTGAACACAATGACATCTTGAGAATAAACTTTTGAAATAGAGGAGAGCAGCATAAGGGTTTCTGAACTTATTTTACGAATTAAGGCTAAGTTCATCTATTTTGCATTAGAGAGCAAGGCTTTAGGGTTTCCTAAAATTTATTTTTCTGCATCATGGCCCATGCCTTAAAAATTTTATTCTCGAAGTATGAAGCTTTCTAGATTCATGGTCTTCCGTTCTAGAATTTGACCTCCATACTTGAACCCCATTACATCTTGAGAATAAACTTTTGAAACAGAGGAGAACAACCTAAGGGTTTCTAAACTTATTTTATGAATTAAGCCTAAGTTCATCTATTTTGCATTAGAGAGCAAGGCCTTAGGGTTTCCTAAAATTTATTTTTTTCATCATGGCCCATGCCTCAAAAAGAATTTATTCTCGAAGTATGAAGCTTTCGAGATGCATGGTCCTCCGTTCTAGAATTCGACCTCCGTACTTGAACACAATGACATCTCGAGAATAAACTTTTGAAACAGAGGAGAGCAGCATAAAGGTTTCTGAACTTATTTTACGAATTAAGGCTATCTGCATCATGGCCCATGCCTCAAAAAATTTATTCTCGAAGCATGAAGCTTTCAAGATACATGGTCATCCATTCTAGAATTTGACCTCTGTACTTGAACCCCATAATGTCTTGAGAATAAACTTTTAAAACAGAAGAGAGAAGTCTAAGGGTTTCTGAACTTATATTATAAATTAAGACTAAGTTCATCTATTTTGCATTAGACCATATGCAGCAGGGGTTTTTCCGAGGGATATTTGGTTGCAGCAGGGGTTTTTGGTGTAGGTTAATCAAATTGACAAAGCCAAGGGGTGAAAAATTCACCCCGGGCATTTCTGACAAGCCCACGCGCGCGCATGATGGGAAGGGACCACGTGGCGAAATTTGATTGGGCGAGCATTTTTGTTTTCCTCCTTATTTTTAATTGATATTTTTTTGAGATAAATACAATGAATTAATTTATAATTTTTATACCATTAATTTTTATTTTTCAAACTATATAAATAGAGACTAACTTTGTGTCATTTGGACACCAAAAAAATCTAAGTTTCTACACCCTATTCTTCTTCTTTCTACAATTTGAAGCTAGTTTCTTCATGGATCCTTCACAAAACTATCCTAATTTTTCCTACAACTACAACTTTCCTAACCAACCTCAAAATACCCTCCCTCAACCACAACATCCAAATATACAACGCCCCGAAAATACTCAAAATACGGGGATGTAGCCCAATTTTCAAATGCCGTACATCCAAATATACAACGCCCCGAAAATACTCAAAATACGGGGATGTAGCCCAATTTTCAAATGCCGTACAAGATGCAACCAAATTTCGGCATGCAATATCCTTATCTTCCTTACGGTTATCCTCCAGTTCTGGGAAGCAGCTATGTTCTCTCCCATATGAATTGTCCTAACACGGAGTCGAGTGAGCCAGCGACACCCTGTAGGCATATAAAACTGCTTATAGGTCCCTTAACACAGCTCGGCACGGTGATTCGACAAACCAACGAACCATCGGGCGATATATCCAAGCAGGATCGTTAGACCACAACACCGAAGCAGATTTACTGCCAAATCAGGATCCGGACTGCCAAATCAGAGTCCAGATCAACAATGAAGTTCGGATAAACCGCGAAACCTGAAAACGAGCATAAAACCAAACCACCAGGACGCGTTTCGGCCCTGACCGAGCCACCTCTGCGGTGGGCTTCGTGGTCGCAGCCACCACTTGGGGGCCTCGGTGGCCTGAGCCACCACTTGGCTGGCCGTCGGCAAGCTGGACGGCCCAACCTAGCGGGCGACCGCAGCCACCTATAGGTGGCTGAGCCACCTGGCCGAGCCACAGATCTGGACCCAGATCTGAGCCCAGATCTGGTTTGAGAGGCCTATAAATAGAGGAGGAGGGCTCATTTTGAAGGTATTGGAACTTTTGAGGTGAAACTCTGCCGGATTGAGAACTGAACTTCGGAGTTTTGGAGCTTTGAAGACTCGGACATTTCAGATCTGGTTCTTGGCGATCGTCCACGTCAAATAAGGTAGGAGTTCGAGAGAGATCAGATCTGAGATCCACACGGTTATCCTCCGGATCAAAACTTGGTTTTTGATCCCGAGAAGAGTATCGATTTCACTTGGTCGATTTCGATTACTTAGGGCTATTAATTCCTTGGTGAAATAATCCCCTCGGCTGTTATTTCCTTTGTGAAATAGCACCCATCATACCGTGTAGATCCGACCGGATCAAGATCGCGCGGTGGTCCACGGATTAACCCCGGCGCAGGCGAAGAACCCACACAAGCAAGAGACCGCAAAACAGGATCTTGCGATTTGTTCGAGAAAAGGAAAGTTGTAATTATTTTTTTTCTTTTCTTTGATTTTATTGTAACTGGATCTTATAAAAAGACCAGATCTTTTGTAACCGATAAACTGTTGCTTAAGAAAACAATGACGTCAATGAAAATGATTTTCCCCGCGAACAAACTGGTGACCACAGTGGGAGCCACCGATCTCGCAGCCGAGATCGTTGCGTCGCAGCCGCGGATCTCAATCCCGGTCGAGGAGGAGGTCGAGTATGAATTCGACCAACAAAAGTTCGAGGAGTATCTGTCATCCTCGTCCGGAAAAGTCCGTTGGTACGAAGAAGTACAGAATACCAACGAAGATCTCACCCCAATTGATGCCAAAGTTGCATCGGGTGAAGTTCCACCGACCTCCAACCAGGTCAAATCTGTTCTCGCTAATTCCTCCGCCGCTGAGGGCGTAGTGACTCTCTCAAAGAGAGCCCGCCAGAGGCGACATCAACGCCTGGCGCGGCAATTCGCAAAGGCAATAGAGTCCACTGACGGAATCCGCTATAACGCGGATCTGAAGAACAGGAGAGGCAAACAGCCTCAACAACCAATGAATGGCAGCTCCTCCAAGCCGCCAACGAATGAATGGATCCGTGTCAAACGGAATCGTTCGACACGTGAAGAGCGCATTCGTAAGCACCGCGCACTTTTAGCGCAGGCACGGGATCAAGTCCAAGAAGCCCGCAAAAGACTGCAGAAGGAGGTGGCCAAAAAGCCGCCACCAACCCGCCAAGTCTGGAGGCCGAAGTCTGAAGCGGCGATTCAGGCTAAAGAGCAAGCTTTGCAGCCTTCAGCAAAAGTTCAACCTCCGGCGAACCAACCTAAATCGCCAATAATTCCCATAGCTACTCCGGGAGATCACGCAGAATCATCCCGAAGAAAGAAGTCAGCTTTGGAGTGCCTTGGTCCACTTCCCGATGGACGATGCAAAGCTCCAGTTTAAGAACGTTTGGGCCCGATAAAGAAGCCCCGAACGACTCAACATGCTGGGAGTCGCCGCCACCCTCAACATGACAAAGAGATCAGGGCAGCTAGGCGCACCAATTTGCGCATTGAAGTCTAGGAGCTCGCTGAGAACTCACGCCCACAAAGGCGTGTTTCGAGGCGCGTGACTCTTGAAAGCCCAAAGAAGGTAGTTCACCCTCAGAAGGAAACATTGTCGTCTGATGACAATAGCGTTATACCTGAGAAGTCGTGCCAACACACGATAGGTTACTCCGACCTTCAAGCAGACGAGTTGTACTATCGTGTTGGGGGTACGAGTAAAACCAGGAAAAGGAGTCCTCGAGAACTAGAAACTCAATGCCCCTGTTCCAAACTCATTCGGGCAGTATTGTCTGAGTGTAACTGCATCAAGACAGTCCCTGAAAGAATTTTGGTTTTCGAAAGGCTCAGTACCGAAACACCAAAACCAAGGCATAGGCGTTTCCGACAAAGAAGAACGATAGTTGAAGATGGAGAATTTCCGAGGGTCACCACTAATATGACCAGAAAAGGGACATCGACACGGGATAATCCCAAATCGATTCCGGAAGCACCCCGGCGTATAACACGTCTGCAGTCTGGAGCCATCATACGAGCAACTTATGGTAGGATTCAGACAAGATTACCTTCAGAAGATGAAGAATCAGATGCCGGCTCGGCGGTCGCATCAGATAATACGGTATCCAGCGAGGGACAACCCCGCGAGTCACTTATGATAAGTGCGGAACAAGTGGCCAAGATGCTCGAAGAAGCCATGGCTAAACAACAGGAGGGCTTCAGGTTCGAAATGCAGATGGCCATGCAGAATATGAGAGAAATGCATGATCAACAAATCCAAGCACTAACAAACCAGCAAGGCGAACCAAGTCGTTGTAACCAGGTTAATCAGGAAGATGAGGACACAGGTGTGAATGAAGCTCATAATGCCAATAATCCTCCCGTCAATGCAGGGGGTGGTAACGAGAATGCTAACGAAAACACAGGTGAAAGTTTGAAGATCAAAAACCTCGAGAGCAAAATCAATACGTTGATTTCCGCTCAAGAGATAAAGAAGACGGGCATTCCTTGTCCATACCCAAGAGAATGGGAATCAATCCCGTATCCGGCGAAGTTCAATCTAATTAACTTCATGCCGTTTGATGGGAAGGGTTCACCCACTCAGCATTTAATTTACTTCAAATCACACCTAGGGGTTATCTCTGGTAATGAGCCTCTGATGGTACGGTCCTTCGTTGGCACTCTTCGTGGAGCCGCCTTCGATTGGTATCATCACCTCAAGCTAGGAAGCGTGAATAGCTGGGACGACATGGAGACTAAATTCCTCACTAACTTCTTCGACGATGACACCGAGATATCTATCGGGTCGTTGCTTGACGAGAAACAAAAAGATGGGGAATTGGTTGATACCTTCGTCAAAAGGTTCCGGAACAAGGCGATGAACTGTCGGGACCCGATCACTGAGGAGTTCATTCTCAAGACTTGTCACAACAACCTCGCATTGGACGTGTTGGAAGCAATGGGGACAGCACCGTCCAAAACATGGAAGGATTTGAAGGTCCGAGGAGAGGTCCCACGAGGGAAAGGTAAGGCACATGCTAATGCAGTTGATGCTAATCAAACTTTCCAATTGCAACCGCAACAACAGCCGCAGCAACGAGCACCACAACAATCGCAGTCGCAATGGCAACAACGGCCTCAGAAGCAGAAATCTTCGGAGCCAAGATTTCCTAAAGTGTACTCCTTCAAAGATGACGAAGTTCCCGCCATCTTCAAGTACCTGTTGGAGAATAACAAAATCCAGCTGCCGTCGATCGTGGATCAAGAAGGGGCTAGCAAGGTGACGGATCCGAAGTATTGCGCATACCATAGAGCGGTCCATCACCCTACAAAGTCATGCTACCATCTCAAGGATAAAATCCAGGCGTTAATTGATGTAGGCGTCATAACCCCGAAGCCGCCCAAGAATGTCGGAGCAAATGCAGTATCAATCAGCTTTGGATCAGTGCCCACAGCATGGTTTAAACCAGAACGCATCACCAAAGTTGGAATGAAGATAGTAAATGACGACCCATATGGACAGCGCCAAAAAGGACTTGTGCCACACACAGCCCCAAACGGCGAAATCCTCTGGGTTCATCCCGACCTAATTGAAGACGATCAGTGGACGACTTCCTCGACCAAAAAGGGTAAAGGCAAGTCCTGCAATGCTACCTCCACGATCTTCGAAGAGGATGGTGATGAAGCTCCTACCTTCCCGCTCTCCGAAGAAGAACAAGAAGTCTTTGCCACTAGAAGCGGAAATGAGTATCACTTCAACTATCCATCACCCAGTGATCAGTTAGCTGAGTAGGGGGTGACTAAACTAGGACCAGTCAGAACTCTCACGGAGCTGGGTGTGATTACGACTCCTAGACCGGTTGAAGAAGCTCGACGACAGCCGGTTAATAAACAGAAAGAAAAGAGGCCCCAGGAGGTTCAGAATCCGAAGCAGTCTCGTTTCAATCGTCCGATTGGAAGAGATAAACCGGAAAGCTCGAACACTCCGCACGTCTTCAATATAAAATTCTTCCTTTCCCACTCCGATCTTTTCCAAGAGTTTATCAATCTAGGATTCATCCTAGGAAGTTTATCCCGAATCCTAAGCAGGGATAAGCCTGCGCCTAACACGCGCTGCCGGTTTAGTCTTTCTCCGTAGAAAAAGACACCAGAGTTCGATTCTGGGGTATTCTATCCTAAAACCTAAGTAAGGATAAGTATGCGCCTAACACGCGCTTCCGGTTAGTTCTTAACCGTTAAAAAGAACACCCATCCACATATTCAACATTGTGGCAGGTCGTTATTAATAATACCAAAATCCATGCCTTACACGCATGGGGAATTTCATCCTGAATCCTAAGAAAGGATATGCCGACGCCTAACACGCGTCGCCCTTTCACCGATTGAAAAAGACACCAAGGCCTAAACTTGGGGAATTTTATCCCGAAGCCTAAGTAGGGATAAGTCAACGTCTAATACACGTTGTCGGGTAGCCTATTCCCGTAACAATGGCGAAGTCTATGTATTCAACATCATAGCACGAAGTCTAAGGGAGTCCATTCCTTTAGCATAACGTTACATGCAGAACGGATTTAGACAATCCGCATGCTAGCCCGACTCAAATGGTAGTCAGTAAAGGCTAATCAAACCCGTTGAAGGCTGGGGGTTAGCCAAAAATCCTAAAGTCAACACCTAACACGTGATGCCGGGTAGCCTATTGCTGTAACAAATGGTAAAGGCTATGTATTCGACATCATAGCACAAAGTCTCAGAGAATTCACTCTCTTAGCACAACGTTACATGCGGAACGGATTTAGACAATCCGCATGCTAGCCCGACTCAAACGGTAGTCGGTAAAGGCTAATCAAATCCGTTGAAGGCTGGGGGTTAGCCAAAAACCCTAAAGTCAACGCCTAACACGCGTCGCCGGGTAGTCTATTCCCGTGAGAAAGACAAAGTCTACATATTCAATATCGTAGCACTAAGAGCGTTAACTCTCTTAGCACAACGTCACATGCGGAACGGATTTAGACAATCCGCATGCTAGCCCGACTCAAACGGTAGTCGGTAAAGGCTCATCAAACCCGTTGATGGCTGAGGGTTTGCCAAAAATCCTATAAATACGAGAGTCACTGACGCATCAGCTTCATTAGTTGGTCTCATGACTTGAGCATCGAATGACATTCGAAACCCTAAGGTCAACGCCGGTGAATGAAGAGGCACCTGCATCCTGGAGCTCACGTAACATCTGAAACTCGTGCTCCAGGCAATCAAGGTCATCAACTATAGCCTTCGCCAGATCCGGATATCCTGCATCCCTTATTGAATTTATTCTAGAATCAAGGAAAGGCTTAAATTGGTGAAGGAAAAGTCCGCCGTTGAAGAGTTTGCCAATCATAGCATTCACGAAGGAGAAGAAGGAGCGGACTTCTATACAGATGACGATCTTCTCAGGGTCGTTGTCTGATAATAACTCCTTCACAAGGACATGAAGCCGAGAACAAAGCCCTACACAAAAAGGAGAAATCCGTCAAAAGCCTTGATGAAAAAATAAATAACATTTCTCAGTTGTTTAATTTATACATTCTTCCCCTTGAGTCACTGGGGGTAGTGGAGGTGTAACCGCTGTGGATGTATCACCTGATGTAGTTGGTCTCACAGCCGGCTCAACAGGATCAGTCTCGACGAAAGCTTCTGTCAAACACAAAATGGAATTCTCAGATGCATCACATTATAGCTGCATTAGTCAAAAAATTGGCTAGTCCTATAATTAACTTGAGAAGAGGCACGTACCTTCAAAAGAACCATCCTCGGGATTCTTAGGGAGTGTAGACTCAGGAAACATATCTTCAGGCATTTGGTCATCAATCTGAGGAGAGCCATACATGAAGTGGAGCATAGGAGTGTCCACAAGCAAACCTTCCTCGTCGAAATCATCAGTCGAAAAATCTAACACAAGAAAATATAAATGCGAAAGAAGAATAAAGAGACTACAACCAATGGAAATGAGTTACCTCTTATGGGTGTGTTAGCCTCTCTATTCCCAAGAGCCATGTTTGCCTCCTGCAATTTATCTAAAAGAGCAAGAAGCATAGAGACAATTAGGGGAAGCACGAATTATGAATTGTTCAACTCCTTTGTGTGCCATCTAAAGGGTACATTGTCAATAGTAGATGTACCTGGATTCGCTGAATCGGGTCCTACATTGATGGTCTCCCCAATCACCAGAAAGTACAAAATCATGAGGAGCAGGATCGGGACTCATCTCGCTTTCCCCACGCTCTCCTATACAGAGATGGAAAAGCATGAGCTTGTGGGCTAGTCTCTTCCGCCTAGCAGCTGGAACAACAATCGAAGATCTCGCCTGAGTAAAAGGACGGAATTCTTCTTCCCTGTCAGCCACTGTCCCTGAAACATCAAACAATCGTCAAGATTAATAATTCTGAAAGACAGAAGAAAAGAATAGGTAGTTAACCTCGCTCGGAACAGTCCTCGTAATCTTCGAGATCTCCGCCTGAAGCCTCATCAGTAGAATTGAAGATCTTCTTTCCTTCTTCGTCAATCCGACGAGTCTTGCTCCGCGTCCTCTGTGACCGAGCATTTTCCCAAACCACCCGAAATCAGCCTGAGAAGCCTCCTCAGCCACTAACTCTGCAATCGGCTTCACGGGGACGGTTTTGTTAGCTGCTAACAACCACCTGCAGCTTAAGAAGGTGAGCTTTAACTGACGCTCAGCACTCGGGAGACTGAACTTAGCACCAGTACAGCCCGTCACGGTCCACAGCCATGCCCGGAGACCGTCCACCAAACCGCCATGAGTCCGAAGCTGCTGACGCGGGTTCCCGACATAAAGCTGATCATAACCAAACTGGTGGGCGAATCGGCAGGGTAGATATGGCTCTATAAAACACTGATTCCTCACCCGGAAGGTCAGATAACCCGGCCTAATGTTCACTAGCCAATTAAAGCAGCCGACATCTAAATGAGTTTGAGTCCCCCTCGGCCTCTCCTCATCAGTCAAACACTCGCCATATTGGCTCGAGAACTGCGGGAAGCAAGTGGAAAATACCCAACACTTGTGGACGCTCCACCTTAGTAAGAGGAATCCGAGCCGATGGTACATCTTCTTTCTGTGTGAAGGCACTAGAAATCTGTCGAAGCCCTCGATGAATGTTAGCTACCATCACCGGAAGAAGCGAAAGTTCCTTTTTGTAGGCAAGTTGAACCGCTGGGTAGAGCACTTCCAATGGCAAAGTGTCACCGGACTGATACGGGACCACGCATTTCTTTAACCAGATAGCGAGGTAACCGGCAAGAAGGGTCATCAGCTGAATCGATGCGGTCGCATGCCATAAGAATGATTTAAACTTGGTCCCTGCAGGAAAGCCACTCTCGGGACTGCTAATGGTATAGGAGTGAGCGTCAATCTTCTTCAGCAGCCCATTAACCTCTGAAGGAGTAAGCGTTGCCAGCTCACAAATAGCCTCACCAGAATTGCTCTCTAGATTTCGGAACAAATAGCACGCGAACTGCTTCAGGCTCACATGTGACTTAGTCCTCTTCGCTAAAGGCTCAGACTGCGCCAAAGCAATATGGTAGTGACATGTGAGATACCATAAAGTCTCATAGCGGTCGGGCATGCGGTCCTTCAGCTGACTCAACTCATGGTTGGAGGGAAAGTACTCCTGATATAGCATCTGACCCATGGGCAAACCAGAAATCTTGTGCATCTCATGAAGAGCCAAGCCCAACTCTCCGTGCCTAGTCAGAAAAGTGTTCGAATCTGGGTTATAGAGCTCGCACAAAGCGAACAAATGTTTAGCGCTGACGGGTAAACCATACATGGTGGAACGAATAGCGGCATATAGACCATAAGCGTGCAACTCCTCGCTCCATCGGCTTAAGACATACTTCGTCATACGAGCCCACCAAAGCTTGTCTAAAGAATGAACCCATCCATAGAATCTGTCGCGCACCGCAGGCATCTCCCGTCCTAAGTCGGCGAGACGATTCTTCAAAGTAGAAGCAGAAGCAAGAAACTCGTTACGCGGTGGTGTATCCAGTCCCAATACTCCAGGATGTAATCCAATGATATGACTCCTGCTCGAACCAGGAGATGCCTGATGAGTAATATAGCCACAGTGAATGCTCTCGTGCTCCTCCGTCAAGCGCCACGACATCTCCCGTGTCACGGCCTGACGCCTGAGCTCAGTCAATGAGCGGTGTCGAGGAATCTTAGGCAAATATAGAAAACCACCATCATCTTTATGAAGCCACTACTCGGTGTCAATAAACACTGCATCAGGATCTCTAACAGAGTCGCCAAACAAAAAGTCAGTCTTCCTGAGGGACTGAACAGAGCTGGTATCCTTCACAAATGGCACATCAGTAATCAGCTGTCGAAGAACTCGATGTCCACCTTCCTTCACCACCTGGGCAACCTCTGTCGACGTGCCCGAAGCAAACCGAGGAGTAAGTGGAATAGGTGAAAAATCATCGGAGGTCGAATAATACTCGTCACGACGCCCGTACACTGCATGACCCACTGGAAATAAGCAATTAAATGTTTGTTAGTCTCAGTTATAAAAGGAAGTTGAACTCATCTTACAAATGGGTAAGATAGAGTCACTGCTTTATAAAGGGTGAGACGATTTGGCTACATTGTGCATTCATAAAATAGGGTATATCAACAATATATCCCTGCCTTATAATGCACAATGCAGCTTCAAAGCGCCCCCTTTATTTATTTTGAGGTATGGTTTTGACCAAGCAAAACCTATCTTTAAAGCGTCGATCCTCACTAAGGAGAATCAAGGCTCTTCCCAATTGTCTCACCAAGGAGAACAAAACGGAAAAAAAGATTAATCTACAAATACGCCAAAAAAGAGCTCACCAGCATACGAGGGAAGCACGCCATCAGCCGACGCAGTAGGGGATTGACCTCTCGGGATATGCGACATGATGATCTGTAAAGTAAATTAGAGGATCAAATACAGAAAAAATTTTTAGTTAGGGTGACAAACCCTAACCCTAAAATTTTATCCCCTCTTTATTATAATTAAACCCCTCAGATCTCCAAATTCTACCCCCTAAAATATGAGCTCGAGGCGTCAAATCACAAACCCTAACCCTCATATGCAATCCCACAAATTCATATACTGAATTAAACTTGAGATATGCCAAAATCATGGAGGATTTACCTGAGGAAAAGCTCGAGGATCAAACAAAAATTAGATCTTGAAGGAGGCTCGAACCACGTGCTCGAGGGGCCTGAGAGAAATTTTATATATGGAAATTTTGAAGGATTTTTCAGTCCAAGATCAAAAGGAAAGGTAGATCTAAGACAAATTTGAAGGTTTGAAGGAGAAAAGATGCACGAGGGAAGAGAAAAATCCAAAAGAGGGAGAAAGGGGGGCCGGCCCTAAAGGGAGGAAAATGGGCTCTTTTATAGTGTTGAACCATCCTTGAACCAGACCAGACCAGGTTGAACTAGACCAGACCAGGCTAAATCAGTTCAAATAAGGCTGAACCAGACCATACCAGGCTGAACCAGACCAGACCAGGCCGAACCAGACCAAACCAGGATGAACTAGCCTGAACCAGGCTAAACCAGTCCTGAACCAGTCCTGAACCAGTCTTGAACCAGGTTGAACCAGTTCTGAACCAGATTTGAACTAAAATTCAAATTGGAGCTAAACTGAGTGTCGAAACGACTTCAAATTGACCGATGGTTCAGTCCCTTATTTATTCATTCCTCCCCCACACATTCGGAAGGGTCGGAAGATTTTTTGAGCCTAATTACTGCCTTTTTTAGGTCATTATCTGGCCGGTTCAGCTCATTCTTATTACTCCAATAAGGTATACGAGTAAATTATTCCCTATTTTTGTTGAGAAGTTTTCTGGAGAGTATTTTTCTAAAAATATTCTTAAGGATAACTCAACAACACTCCGAAAAGTATAAGACTATAAACTACTTCTCAAGACTCCAGCAGACGTACGAGTATAAACTGTGTCAAACGCCGGACAACGCGTTGCAAATGAAGACTCAACGCCAACAATCGATGGTCGGTTCTATGTTAAAACAGCAAACACGAGCTAAAGATCAGAAAATCAGGAATTGACTTCAAGTTCAAAATTCCGACAACGGTCAGATAATAAATGCAGCACCGGAACCCTTGCAGACATTCGACAACGCACCGAATAGCCTGGAGGATTAAAAGAATCAAGAACAGAAGCCATTCCAAGGTCCCGTTACACTGACTGAAGGTTGGGACAATCATATCCAAAGTATTCCAGACTCTTCTATAAAAGAATGAGACTGAAATACTTTGGAGGGGGTATCTGTAGGCGTATAAGACTACTTATATGTCCCTTAACACAGCTCAGCACGGTGATTCGACAAACCAACGAACCATCGGGCGATATATCCAAGCAGGATCGTTAGACCACAACACCGAAGCGGATTTACTGCCAAATCAGGATCCGGACTGCCAAATCAGAGTCCAGATCAACAATAAAGTTCGGATAAACCGCGAAACCGGAAAACGGGCATAAAACCAAACACCAGGAGGGTTCGGCCTTGACCGAGCCACCTCTGGGTGGCTCGGTGGCCGAGCCACCAGATCTGGGCCCAGATCTGGGCCCAGATCTGAGCCCAGATCTGGGAGCCACCTGGCCGAGCCACAGATCTGGGCCCAGATCTGAGCCCAGATCTGGTTTGAGAGGCCTATAAATAGAGGAGGAGGGCTCATTTTGAAGGGGTTGGAACTTTTGAGGTGAAACTCTGCCGGATTAAGAACTGAACTTTGGAGTTTTGGAGCTTTGAAGACTCAGATATTTCAGATCTGGTTCTTGGTGATCGTCCACGTCAAATAACGCAGGAGTTCGAGAGAGATCAGATCTGAGATCCACACAGTTATCCTCCGGATCAAAACTTGGTTTTTGATCCCGAGAAGAGTATCGATTTCGCTTAGTCGATTTCGATTACTTAGGGCTATTATTTCCTTGGCGAAATAATCCCCTCGGCTGTTATTTTCTTTGTGAAATAGCACCCATCATACCGTGTAGATCCGACCGGATCAAGATCGCGCGGTGGTCCACGGATTAACCCCGGCGCAGGCGAAGAACCTACACAGGCAAGAGACCGCAAAACAGGATCTTGCGATTTGTTCGAGAAAAGGAAAGTTGTAATTTTTTTTTCTTTTCTTTGATTTTGTTGTAACCGGATCTTATAAAAAGACCGGATCTTTTGTAACCGATAAACTGTTGCTTAAGAAAACAATGACGTCAATGAAAACGATTTTCCCCGCGAACACACCCCGGTTTAGTAGCGGATCTACAGATATCTCAGAATTTTCTACCCAAATGTCTTTGGGAAATGTTGGTGGGGATACTCCTCACAGTTTTCTCCCTCCAACCCAACAATCAGCAAAGAGATCAAGTTATGAAACTTGGACCACCGAAGACAACATACTTTTACTAACTGGTTATTTTTACGTTAGTAATGATAGTGAGTTGTGGAACAACCAGAAGGGTGAAACTTTCTGGGGTAAAATTACACAGTACGTGAATGAGAACGCCAAAAGTGGAAAGGAGAGGATTGTGTCTCAGTGCCATAGTCATTATAAAGACATCAACAGAAAGATATCCAGTTTCATTGGCTGCTACAGTACTACATGTAGGGAGAAGCGTAGCGGTTGGTCCGATGAAAACTACATATCCAAGGCAAGAGAGTTGTACTTTGAGAAAATAGGTACGACGTTTAATTTGGTGGATGAGTGGAAGGTGGTTCGTAATCAACCCAAATATATGACAGGAGGAAATGCATCCGGTAGTAGTGGCTCTAAAAGAAAGAGTAGTGGTGAGGATGTTGAATCATCAACTCCTACCCTTGTACGTCCAGAGGGTAGGGACGTGGCAAAGAATAAAGCTAGAGCTTCCTCTAGTAAAACATCTGTGTCAAGGAAATCAAAGGGGGCAATTAAGGAGGAGTTATCTAAGCTAGTCAGTGCTCATGAAAAATTTGAAGAGAAAAGATCAAGTACTGCTTCAGCTATGAATAACCTGGCTCATTCCAAGAATATGGAGATGTGGTTATTCTTGAAAAACAAACCAGATCGTGACGATGAAGATGAAGAAGCTTATAATATGTTGAGGAAGAACCTGTTTGGAAAATAAGACTTTCTCAGGGAGTTATGATTGTGTGTTTTCTTTCTGATGTTTTTGTGTGCCGTTTGTTTAATTTTGGAGTTGTGTGGGTGCCTATGTTTGTTGAATGTATTAATAAAAGTGTTGTTTATGTTTGAATAAAATTGTTGTTTATGTTTCAATAAAGCCGATTGATATTGACTTCTCACTGCATAATAGTACAAAAGATACAATTACTACTCACTGCAAAAACAAACAAATGTTGAATTGACCTTTCACTGCAAAAAATACAAAGGATGAAATGACTACACCTGCATAATAATACAAAATATGAATTGACAACTCTCTGCACATGCATGCCCTATGACACATGTCTCTGCAATTGCATGTGAATTCAATTATTTGAACAACTACCCTTCATTATATAAACTGATCAGATGCACATCATAAGTATACCTATCAACATTTCAAAAATCATAGCATCCAATGGATCATTTCCTAAATGAGTTTAGTCTAGAAGAGTTCCAACAACAATGGGAAATGGAAGAAAAAATACTTGATAGGCAGCGAGAACTTCTTGAAGAATTACAAAGGAGAAGCGAACAACCACGTAAGAGGAAATCCATACATAGAGATCATCATGCAGCGCATGAGAGACTCATGGCCGACTACTTTGCCGAGTCATGCACTTACACTGACGCCCAGTTCCGACGCAGGTATCGAATGAAAAGGCCTCTCTTTCTACGAATTGTGGACTCTATATCAAATTACGACGATTACTTCACACAACGGCGCAATAATGCGGGCAAGCTTGGGTTAATGCCTATCAAGAAGTGTACGGCTGCCATACGCATGCTCGCATATGGAGTCGCAGCCAATGCTTGTGATGAGTACGTCAAGATAGGAGAATCCACTGCTATCGAGTGTACTCGCAAGTTTTGCGAAGGGGTAATAGCATTGTTTCAAGATGAATACTTACGACGACCAAATGTGGAAGACTTGCAGAGGTTGCTCCAAGTTGGACAGGAACGTGGATTCCCAGGGATGATTGGAAGTATTGATTGCATGCACTGGTAGTGGAAAAATTGTCCTAAGGCTTGGCAATGGCAGTTTACTAGTGGACACAAGGGGACGGCAACAGTTATCCTCGAGGCAGTTGCGTCATATGATTTGTGGATATGGCATGCTTTTTCAGGGCTTCCTGGTAGTTTGAATGACATAAATGTACTAGATAGGTCACCGATTTTTGACGACATTGAGTCTGGTCAAGCTCCACGGGTAAACTTCACCGTGAATGGGCGGGAGTACAATCTTGCATACTATCTTGCCGACGGAATCTACCCTAAGTGGCCTGTCTTCGTACAGTCAATTCAAATGCCCCAAGGCAACAAACATCAATTTTTTGCCAAACAACAGGAATCATGCAGGAAGGACGTGGAACGCGCATTCGGGGTACTCCAAGCACGCTTCGCTATTGTCCGCCAACCAGCTAGAATGTGGGATCTTGATGTCTTAGGAAAAATAATGAGGGCGTGCATTATTTTACATAACATGATAGTAGAGGATGAACGAGATACGTATTCGCGAAACTGGGAAAATATCGACTTTGAACCGTCGAACAATGCTAGCTCTAGCGCCTCTTTCAATGTTCAAACAGACGTGTTGCCGGAGTTTCAAGTCCATGTTCAACACCGATCTGAGGCAGATAATCAGACTAGAGCGGAACTACGAGATAAGACCCAACATATTCAGCTGAAGAAGGATCTCATCGAGCACATTTGGCAGAAGTTTGGGACAACCTCCGATTAGATTTACCAATTTAGTGTGTGTTTTCTGGCCTGTTTTCAATAATTTGGGTGTGTTTGGTTTTCCGTATGCTTAATAAAATCGTGTGTTATTTTATGTTAATTTAAAAATATTATTGAAAATTAAATTAATAATATATATTTAAATATTATATATTATTTATTGAATTATTAATAAATTATAATTATAAATATATGAGTTATAATAATAATAATAATAATAAAATAGTAATATATATAAAATAGGAAAAAGAAGGAATAAATATGGTGGGGTATATGTTGAAGTGATGTGGTTTATGGTGGGTCCCAAATAAAGTAAAAAACTTTCTGAAAAATCTCCTGCTGTAGAGTTGATAGGGAAATGAAGATTATTGAATTAAATAAAGTGATGTGGCAGGAGAGAAGGAGGTGAAATTTCACCTCCTGCTGGAGATGGTCTTAGAGAGCAAGACCTAAGGGTTTCCTAAAATTTATTTTTTGTATCATGGCCCGCCTTAAAAAATTTTATTCTCGAAGCATAAAGCTTTCGAGACGCATGGTCCTCCGTTCTGGAATTTGACCTCCGAACTTGAACCCCATGACACCTTGAGAATAAAGTTTTAAAACAAAGGATAAGCCTATGATTTCTAAAACTTATTTTAAATTAACATCCTGGTACACTCTTACAAAAAAAGCAAAAGGAAACATATCATACTATGATTCTTATCATGTATAAGCCTCAAATATAGTAATGATGATTTTAATATCTTGTACATATAAACAAGTTTATTGACATCAATAAGAAAAATATGGCTATGCCATTTTATATACCTAAAAATATATATATATATAATTCTTGCCAGAAGAACTCACTGTAATTCCACGAGCTACTATTAAAAAACATATACAGAATATCAACTAATTAACGTTAAGTCAGAAATAACAAAATTCTATTACCTCGTGGTAGTAAAATAGGAAACTATTCAACAATTTATGTAGTGGATCGACAATAGAACCTACAAAATAAAATAAAATAAAATAACTATATCAGAATTTTTAAAAAAAAGCCAAAAGGTCTTATTGTTATAAAAAAGAAACATGGAGACCTTAAAAAAGATAAACAATAAAAAAATTAATTAAAAAAATAAATACAAGATAAATTATGTAAACAGGAGTAAAGAACGAAAGAGATCTAAAAAAAAGAGGGCACCTGAAAAAAAGTAACACAGGATAAACAGTAGTCGAAAAAAATTAATAAACAATAACCCAATAAATTCGGTGAACAGTAATCGAATAAATAGTATTCCGATAACCAATAATCACTAGTAATTCGATGAACAGTATTTTAAAAGTGATCCGACGAACAGTAATGGAAAGAGGATAAACATTAACTAGTGAACAGTAATCGGTGAACAGTAAGCCAGATAAACAATAACCGGTGAATAGTAACATTTTTTTTCTCTCTCATAAAAAAAGGGACAGAGGAGAGAAGGAAAGATGTTTACCTGTAGGCTATAGTCTTCCTCAACCAATCTAATGTAACATCATACATATATATATAGCTATGTGAAGCCTAATAATGGTATGATTGCATTTTCTTATCAAAGTCTGTTGGGATTCTATCTTAAAATTTGTTAATATCATTTTTTAAATTGGATTCTATCTCTTACTAATTTAATAATTTTAATTAGATAAGGATTCCTCATATTTGAATTAAATGAACTAATCATAAGCCTTCTAAAACAAAAAAAAGTCATAGCATAACAGCAACAAAAAGAAAAACTTGGACTTACACACTCGGTTAAAAAAATGAGCACGTAAGCTAAGTTGGGCCAATTTGTAAACACGAAAAAATTGTTTTTATCAACAAGCCCTATAAATAAAACTTATTTTGTGAGGATGATAGTACCTCATAAAAAAATCAAAACTAATATGAAGAATAGTACTTCATATAAGTCTAAACTAAGGAAGGTAAGCCCTCCATATTAATAAATTCGGAGAGGTACGTCTTTCCCTTATAATTGTCAAATTTGATGAGCTCAATAAACCTTATCAATAAAACTTAATGAGAGGGGTAGTACCTCATATAAATCAAAATTAATATGAGGGATAGTACCCCATATAAATAAAAATTAAGTTGAGGATGACAGCACCTTATGTAAATTTGAGAGTATGTGAACCCTTTACTAATCCAACACAAAAGAACGCATGCCTCACCGCTTCATATTGATCAAATTCTCAAACATGAGGATGTCTGTCAACTTTAGGAGTTCTCATGTGATCATAAGCCTTCGCTATAAAATTTAACTCGACCTTCATACGAACCTTATTTCAACTTGAAAAGATATGGGCTCTCCATTATACTTATTTTAGAAATATGAAAGATAAGCAGATAGACACATGAGAAATGAAAAGCAAAGAAATTTTTTTATTATGATAAACGAATGCAACAATCTTGGTAAGGAAGTTATCATAACTCCCCCACCAATCCTTTTTCAACACCTAGTGATAACTTCCCCTGACCCTCCCCTATAAAAAGACATTCCTTTCATCAGAAAAGGAAGGGGAACAAAAAGTACGATAGAAAAGATAGATAAAAGAAGAAGAGATTGAAAAGAAAAAGAGACTTAGAGTTTAAAACAACAACAACAAGGTCCTCTGCATTTTTCATATTGAAAGTGAAGAGGGCTCCAAAACATTGTCTGGAGACCCAAGATCCCGTCTTCATTCTCTTTAATTTTGTAATACATTAGAAAGATAATAAAACTAATATCTCCCTACATTTGATTTTTAATGTCTATTTAATTCTTTTCTTTCTACTAATAAGGGGTTTCTTTTAATAAGAGTAATTAACAGAAAGAAAAAGTTTTCTGGAAGCATGCACCTCACCATTTTTTTACCAACAATGTGATTCTAATATGTATCTAGGTAATAAATATTTAGAGATTGCTCTACTCTTCTTGAGATTGGTGATACGGCTTGGTCAAGAAGAGATTAGCCTACTCAAATATTATTACTCCTCTAATGGATACTAGCATCACTTTGAATTTTTTGACAAATATACACGTCGGGCATTCTGACACTCTTACAAAGACACATTAGCTCGTGCCTTATTCTATTGTTTTGTCAATTTTTATGCTTCTTTGTTTCGTTGATTTGCACGTTCCTTCACATGTTCCTTTGCTTCCTTTTGGCATCGGATTAACTTATTTAACTCAGATGATGATATTCATCATCTTCTCTTTATCTCGAGCTGCGTGCGAGAACCTATAGTCAAATTTTAACGTCTACAGATACCCTCTCCAAAGTGTTTCAGACTTATTCTTTTATAGATGAGTCTAGAATGCTAGATGGACCCAAAGAATTTTACCATTAGGGGTCATATGCGACACAAGCCCCCTATGGCGTTGTCCATGAGGGTCATTATTGACGATCTTCATTTACACCTTCGATATGGATTCTGGTTGGAACCACGACACGAGACTGAGCCAAAGTTGATAGATACTACATTAGCACCCACATTCTTCTCCTTGGGCTGCTTACCAGTTATGATGCCGACGTTAATCAAGGCTTGAATTTTGTCCTTGAGGGTATAGCACATCTTGGTGGGGCGATGGACCAGCCTATGGAATGCACAAATATCTTGGATCCGTTGTCCTCTTGGCTTCTTATTGGTTAGTGATTAGATGCAACTTGATTTTGTTTTTTTCTAGGAGGTATTTAAATATAGTAGGAACTTTATCTTCCTTGAAGGAATACTCCTTTGGGAAGTTTGGTTTAGAAATTTTCTGCTGCCATTGAGGTCGCTGCTGCCATTGAGACAGCGACTGCTGCGACGCTTGCTGTTGTGACTGTAGTTGAAATGTTTGATTTGCTTCTACTATAGTCACTGGCACCTTCCCTCTACCATGAGGCATGAAATTTTGTTTCAGAGCGCCCGTGGCCGGTTGGCCTCTCTCCTCCTTCTTCCTTTTGAGGAATCGTTCGACTTGTTCACCGTGCACCTTCAACTCTTTCTAAGTTTTTAATGTTGCTACTCCCATAGCTTCCAACACATCCAAGGAGAGATTATTATGATAAGTCTGGAGGATGAACTCCTCTGTGATCAAATATCGGTAATTCATTGTCTTATTCCGGAAGTGTTTGACGAAGTTATCGACCGACTCTTCGTCTTTCTACTTCTTATCAAAGAGCATTTTGATCGACACTTTAGTTTCGTCATCGAAGAAGTTGGTGAGAAACAAGCTTTCTAGGTCATCCTAGTTGTTAACACTCCCCAGCTTAAGATGGTGGTACCAATCGAAGGTAGCCCCGCGAAGGGTTCCAACGAATGATCGGACCATCAGAGCTTCATTACCAAGGATCACGCCTAAGTAGGACTTGAAATAAATTAGGTGTTGAGTGGCTGAGATTCTCTCATTGAACGACGTGAATCTAATTAGATTGAATTTTGCCAGATATGGAATTGACTCCCACTCTCTCGGGTATGGATACAGAATGTCAGTATTCTTCACCTCTTGAGTGGACATTAAGGCGTTGATTTTTCTCTCGAGGTCCTTCATCTTCTTGTCTTCGCCAGCATTTTTCTTTGGGGTTGCTGATGAGATTAAGGGGCTCAACAGGACCACCCCCAGTGTTATTGTTGTTAGGAGCAGTATCAGTATTGACATTTTCATCCACTTCTGATTCACTGTCTTCTTCATTAGTAGTATTGCGACTAATGGATTCACCCTGCTGATTTGACAAAGACTAACGTTGTTGGGCATGTAATTCCCTCATGCACTGCATGTTCAACTCTATCTCCATCTTTATTTTAGTTCTGAGCTCCTCTTTCTGCTTGGCTAAAGCGTCTTGAAGCATCTGAGCTAACTGCTCAGTAGTGATCATGAATGCCTCTTGACCTCGTCCTGTGCTAGATATGGTGTCATCTAAGGTGACTATAGAGCAATCATTCGATGCTTCATCATCTGAGGATAGCCCTCTCTGCATCCTCTGATAATCCTTACGTGTGATAGTTCCGGAGCGCAACTGAGTTAAACACTGGGATATCAACGGCAAAGAGTCGGGACTAGAACATCATGTTGACTTCCCTTTATCAACCATGTTGATAGTGACTTTTGGGAGTTCATCACCTTGAACAACCAATCTTCTCTTAGGAAAATGCCTTGGCTTGGGCTTCGACGCTTCAGTGGAAAGTCTTTCAAAAATCGAGACCTTCTGCGGAGTGGTCTTGGAGTAGGTACACTCTGATAATACTACCCTGATAAGCCTCTCACAAGGACAGTGAGAGTTTCTTTCTTGAGCATTTCTCTTTCGAGACTTGTTCGTACCACTCGTCTGATAGTACAACTCGTCAGTATGATGGCCAGTGCAACCTATCTTGTGTTGGCATAATTTCCCAGGTATAACATTGTTGTCAAATGGACACGTCTTCTTCCGGGGATGTGTCATCTTGTTGGCGTTCTCAAGAGTCACATGCTTGGAACCACCCTCTTGTGGGTATAAAACCTCAACAGGCTCTTGGACTTTGACACACACCCCCAAGCAGGCGGAAATCAGAGTTTTCTCAAATAGGGATGGCTTTGACTTGACGGGAGGACGTGTAGGACCCCTAGTCTGAAGAGTCACTTGGGATTTATTCACTGGACCCAAGCGTTCTTTAGCCAGAGCTTTGCCTTAATCTTCATGCATAGGACCAAGATGATTTTCCATCGTTATCTTGAATTTGGATAGATCAAGACTACTATGGGGCTTCACCGAAGGTACGGAAGAGACCGGAACATGAACGAAGGCTGACGGAAGCGAAGAAATAGCTGCGGTAGCAGCTTTTTAGGCAAGACACCTCGGAGTGTGTCAACCATGGCTGATACACTTTGAAGTGTCTCAGCCTGTGAGATATTTTAGAGTGAGTTTTTCGGCTGTCTTCCAAGTTGATTTCGACACCGTTTTGGACTTCGGCATCCAGACTTGGCGTGATTTTCATGGTTCTTTGGCCACCTCTTCCTTCTATAATTCTTGTGTCTTTTGCACAAGAATACGCACATGCGTAAGAAGTGCACGACGTTTTCGAATGCGTTCCTCGAGAATTGAACGAGTCTTTTTGACACGGACCTATTCGTTGGCTGACAGCTTGGAGGAAGAGCCAATTGGTTGCTATTGAGGTGGCTGAGTTGATTGATGCCACCTAAACTCTAGATCCACGTGATAACAAATTTTGTCATCCGGCTCCAAGGCTTTGGCGAGATGACGTGCGAGACGTTGGTATTGCCTCTAACGAGCCCTCTTTGTCAGATCTGGCGTGCCTTCAACAAATAACTCCTTGACTGAAGAGGAGTTATTGCAAGCAAGAATTTCTGCTTCGTTGGATGCCGGTGGGTGTTTCGAGGGGAAACCTCAACAATAGTTGGGCGAGAGTCATCACCCGCAGCCTTTGAAGACTGCAATACCTTCTTCAATGCAAAAACTTCCTGTACTTATAGGACGAGGAAGATCTTGATGAAGACGAGGAGAGATACTCCTCAAACTTGGCCTGGTCAAACTCGTACTCGACCTCTGCATCAACCGGGATCTTAATCTTTGGTTGTGACACGACAACCTTGGCAAAGAGACCGTTATCTTCCATTGTGTCGCCAGCGTGTTTGTATTGGAAATTGATTTCATTGTGGAATCCACTACAATTGTTTATCAATTACAAATTCAAAGAGAGTCTAGCATTTTTATAAGACTTCTCGCTTACACAAATGAAACAAACAAAAATTTCCTAGAAACACACGCATGATCATTTATCGGTTGCTGCTTACGTGGGATCTTTACCTGTACCAGGGACGCTTTGATCCATGGACCGTCATATAAAAGATTTGAGTTGATCTAAAAGAAGGCTCGGTGTTCTTTGTTTTAATCAAGGAAACTTAGAAAATAAGTGAATAACCTCAACAAAGTGAGATTACTGCTCTTCTCTCAAAGAAATGGGTGGAAGGCTATGGATCTCTCGAAATTTTCCCTTTATGTTCAAAAACCCACTAAGGCCTCGCCTCTCTCTCTCTCTCTTTCTCTCTCTCTCTCTCTAAATAATGGTTCTGCTATGGATAACGTGGTTCTCTCACATGTTCGTCAGTACCCCTCAGTCCCCTTCACGAATGCATGAAGGGGGGTATTTATTGGGCTTGAACGCCATGTTCGCGGATAAGATTTCGTGATTTGGCCTTTATCTTCAGTTAATAACGACTTTACCATGTTTAAAGATAACCCCAAGGCAGTTAGGAGGCCACTAGAATGAATGAATCACCAGAAATCTGACAAAAAACACGTCGTCGGGAGGCTGATCGGGCGAGGCACTGATGCGTGTGCGAGACACATCATTGTGTCTCGCCTACGAGCGAGACACTCTGAAGTGTCTCGCATGTGAGACACATTGAGGTGTCTCACAGGTGAGACACGTTGGCGCGTGCCTTGTTCAGTTGTTTCGTCAATTTTCATACTTCTTTGTTTCGTCGATTCGCGAGTTCCTTCGCATGTTCCTTTGCTTCTTTTTGGCATCGGATTAACTTCTTTGACTTAGTGATAATGTTGATCATCTTCTCTTTGTCCTATTGACATTTTTGTGAGATATAATCATGATTTATGGCCCTTTTTTGTAGTTTCGACCTATTGACAAATAGTTTCACGGAGGCATTAATTTAGGATTTTATCAGCTAAAACCCAAAATTTTAGCTATTTTGAATAGCTGGAAAATAATTTTACATAGGTAAAATTCATGATTTCGGGAGCTATATTGTAGTTTTTGGCCATTTAAATTGTTTTGACCCATTGGTAATAATTTTGTACAGGAGAAAATTCATGATTTTGTGAGCTATGAACCTTAATTTTTTAGCATTTTTAGTCATTTTTACCAGTTGGTAATAATTTTGAGGAGGCTAAAATACACTATTTCATGAGCTATTATCCATAAATTTTTAGCATTTTTAGTCATTTTGACCCATTAGCAAATAATTCTGAGAGGCTAAAAATCATGATTTCATGAGTTATAACCTATGATTTGGGTGATTTCTGAGAGGCTAAAAATCATGATTTCATGAGTTATAACCTATGATTATTTTTAATTATTTTGATCCATTGGTAAATAAATTTGCAGATACAAAAATTCATGATTTTGTGAGCTATAACACTTAATTTTTTGTCATTTTTTTTATCATTTTCACCTATTTTTTGTGAAGGCTAAAATTTCCTATTTCGCAACTACAACCCATAACTTTTAACCATTTTTATTTATTTTGACCGGTTAATAAAACATTTGTGGTTGCCAAAATTCATAATTTTATAAGCTATCACCCTCGATTTGTTTTTCTAATTTAGCCATTTGAACCAATTAGCAGATAGTTTTGTGAAGGCCAAAATTTATGATTTCATAAGCTATAAATCATAATTTTTAACCAATTTTAGACATCTCGAACAATTAGCAAATAATTCCACAGAGGCCGAAATTCATGATTTTATGATCTATAACCCATGATTTGGAGTTATTTTTAGTTGTTTCGAGCCATTGGCAAATAATTTAGTCGAGGATAAAATTCATGATTCCGTGAAGTATAACTAAGGAAATTTTACCTTTCTTAGTTATTTGGACTAGTTAGAGAATAGTTTTATAAAGGTCAAAATTTACAATTTCATGAGTTATAACCCACGATTTTTGGTCATCATTAGTCATTTCAACCCGCTAGAAAATAATTCTATGAGGGCCAAAATATATGATTTTATGAGTTCTAACCCACAATTTTTGGATTTTTTGTCATTTTGACTCTTTTACAAATAAATGCACGAAGGCCGGAAAATCTAGATATTAAGAGCTATAACCCACAATTTTATGAGCATTTTTAGTCATTTCAACCTGTTAGTAAATAATTATATGGAGACTGAAATTCACTATTTCATGAGTCACAACCATGATTTTAGCCATTTTTAATTAGTTTGACCCATTGAGAAATAATTTTGCAGATGCTAAAATTCAAGATTTCGTTAGCTGTAACCCATAAAATTTTACCATTTTTACCAGTTTCGACCTATTGATAAATAATTTTGTGGAGCCTAACATTCACTATTCTGTGAGCTGTAACCCACAACTTTTGACCATTTTTAGTTGTTCGGACCCGTTGGCAAAATGCTATATAGATGCCAAATTTTACAATTTCATGAGTTTAAACCCATGATTTTTTAGTCATTTGGACTAGTTGGCAAATAATTTTGTGGATCCCAAAGCTCATGATTTTGTGTGCTATAGCCCACAACTTTTAGTCGTTTTTAGTAGTTTTGACCAGTTGACAAATAATTGCATGTAGGCCAAAATTTACTATTTTGTGAGTTATAACCCACAACTATTGACCGTTTTTAGTTATTTCTTACCCATTAGCAAATAATTTTGTTAAGGTCGAATTCATGATTTGCGAGCTATAACCCACGATATTTTGTCATATCTAGTTAATAGATTAGTTGGCAAATAATTTCACTGAGGTTAATTTTAATTTTGATGATTTCATGAGGCTATAATCCATAATTTTTGGCTATTTTAGTTGTTTTTACCCATTGTAAATAATTTTATTGCATGTCAAAATTCATAATTTTGTGAGCTATAATCCATGATTTTTTATATTTTCTAGTCGTTTTGACCCCTTGGAAAATAATTTCATGGAAGCTAAAATACACGATTCCATAAACTATAACCTATGGTTTTTAAGTATTTTTAGTCGTTTTTGACCTATTGACAAGTATTTCCAAGGAGGTAAAAAATTCATGGCTGCATGAACCATAACTTACAGCTCTAAGGCAAATTTTAGTCATTTTAACCTATTATCAAATAATTTTGTAGAGGCTAAAGTTTATAATTTTACAAGCTATAGCCCATGATTTTTGGTTGTTTTTAGTCAATTCAACCTATTGATAAATAATTCTATGTAGACCAAATCATGATTTTGAGCTATATCCCATAATTTATGGTCATTTTTAGTCATTTTGAACAGTTAGCAAATAATTTTGTAGAGGCCAAAATCACGATTTCATAAGCTATAACCCATGGGTTTTTTTTACTTTTTTTGTTATTTTTACTCATTGGTAAATAAATTTATGGAGACCGAAATTTATGATTTTGTAAGCTATAACAATTTTTTTTAACCATTTTTAGTAATTTTAATCTATTGGAAAATAATTTTGTCGAGGCCAAAATTTAATATTTCCTAAGCTAATTATTATATTTTATTATAATTTTATATCCTTATTATCTATTTTATTAAATAAATATACTGCTAATATCGTGTGTATTTATAGGAAAAAAGGTTTAACAAATAAGAGCTCAAATGAAAATTATCTCGAGTGCAAATGATCTCTTATTGAAGCACAAATTACCTATGTTCAATGCCTACGACCATGTCTAGAAGCAAAATCTCAGTACTCGTCACTTTTTTGGTTAGTAATTATTAATAATTTGTCTTACAATTGAGCATCAAATCAAATCTAGAAAGAAACTAAGTCAAACTTGCGTTAAGGATGGTCAACCACAAAGAAAAGACATTATCTCCTAATCCGGAAAGCAGAATTTAATATAATATATTTGAAAATTGCATATCTCGATGAGATAGAGCCATCTAAATTAGCAGATTATAGAAATTTCAATAGCAATAGCATGTTATGATAGAAATCTAACTTTAATTAATATATATTTAATTATTTGAAGGCCGAGCCAAAACCTAAGAAGCCCAAAAGCATTCAAGAGAAGTCCATGAGCCTTAAATGAATTAAATACAAGAGAAATGAAAGCTCACATAGTATCTCACAAATCTTGAATTAAGAGTGTAGATTGTTTTGAGAGATCCTATGGTTACGAAGGTTACTTGAGGCTTAAGCTAAATCTTATGGTTGTGATGGTTATGTAGGGGGCCACAAATCTTAGGGTTATGAGAGATTCTTGTTATTTATAAATAGGTGATGGAGTGAAGGTAAGGGATATAAAGTTTTTAATAAACTCTATTTTAGAGAGGTGGGTTACTCTTAATTGAGAAGACGTTCCAAATTGTAAACTTTTTATTTACAACAAATAAACAATTTCTCTTTCAAATTTTCTTTCTTCTTTTCTTTTAATGATGCAGATGAAGAATTGCTCCTCAATGGGCCAATCTTCGCAATGTAAGTTTTTATTTTTTTTAATTTCTTATTTTATAATTGCAATTATTCTAAGATTTTATTTTTTGTATTTAACTCCATGATTGGTAGATTAGATATATTGCTTTCTAGTGAAGATTTATTTCATGCTTTATAGTGAAGATTTATTTTCTTACTCTTTTAAACTTTAATTTCCTTTTTTGTATTGCTTTATAATTTAGATTTACTTTCCTTTATGCTTTCTAGTATACATTTTATTTTATTGTTTTTATTTTACAATATGAGTAGCTAATTCTTGTAGGAAATCTAGGATTAGATGAAACTAGTTTAATTTTTTTTATGTTTTTATTTGCTCTCTTTGTACTTAAAGTGATCATGTTAAGATAACCAACTAGAGAGAGCAAATTGGTGAAAAAGATTTTGATGAGTGTAGGCCATGCTTATTTAATTCTAGGATTTTCATCTAGTTATTTTTTATGAGTATTAATATTCCTTAGATATAATTTTGATAGATTATTCTTATTTTAAGTAACTTGATAGTCTTATTGGCCTTCTTGTTTTGATGATGTTTAACAAATAATTTACGACTAATGTTGTTTGTCTGATATTTATGGTTTTCTATTTATTGTAGACAAACAACATGTTGGAGGTTGGATGGAATTGTGCCATAACGATCATATTAATGGAGGTTGGCGGACTAGTGGAATGAAGCTACGCAATTCAAGTTAAAGATTCAAGTTCAAGCTTCATCTGTAAGTGTACCAAGTCGAGCTTATTGAAAACCTATAGCTTGGGTAATCTAGTTTAGGAGTTTATATTATATGTGATAAGTACTTTAAGCACAATCATATATACACACACATTTTATTGGTTTCTTTGTATAAATATGTAGTTATATATATATGAACACTTTAATTGTGGTTTCTATGTATATATAGTTATATATATACATATATGTTTTGGTTTGATAGTTTTCAAGTTTTAATATGAAACAATTGAATACCATTGAAAATACATTTCTTGTTTCATACTTATATGCATATATATGATTTCATCAATATCAATTTTATTTAGTTCAATGAAATCATATTTATTATTTCTAAAAAGTTGCAAAATATATAATTTTGTGAAAATATTATATTCTCAGTTTTTAGACTTAACAATACTCATATATATATATTTTATTAAGTCTACAAAATCATTTTATAATGTTTCAAAACATGGTTAAGCTAAAATGACAAAACTCATGTGTTTACATTTTCTTGTTTTGGACTATTTTGCAAAATAATGATATTTTCCTGTTTATTATCAAGTTTACAATCATTTTTCAAAGTTTTACATTTTTCTGATTTTATTTGCTATTTTTAAAAGAGGTTTGAAAATCAGATTTCTGTTTAAAACAGGCAGTGTGCATGTCTTGAGTCGACTCGTGAATAGTATTGAGTTGACTCATAAACTGTTATGTAGTTTACATTTTGTTTCTGATCAGTCGACTCATAACATTATGAGTCGACCCATCAGGTTGAGTCAACTCATCCCTGTCATAAGTCGACTCATAAACTGTGCTGGAAAGTATGTTTTGTTTCTGCTGAGTCGACCCATGACTTCAAACTGTGCTGGAAAGTATGTTTTGTTTCTGCTGAGTCGACCCATGACTTCATGAGTTGACCCATGCATGATGAGTCGACTCATGATTTTTATGAGTCGACCCATAAGTTGGTTTTTTAGCCAGTAACGGCTACTTATGAGTCGACCCATAAGTTGGTTTTTTAGCCAGTAACGGCTACTTATGAGTCGACTCATGAACAATACCGAGTCGACTCATAACACCGTAACGGCTATATTTTCAGATTGTACTGTTTTGGGTTTTTAGTCTTTTTACCTTGTTTTCTCTTGGCTTTGGGGTTCTTTTAAATACCCCCACATATCCTCAGTTCTATTTATCTAAGAGAAAAGTTTTAAAAGAAGTTTAAGAGTTTTTAAGTGTGTTTTAAAATTTGTTTAAGTGTGAAGAAGGTTTCACAAGAGGAGATCAATTTCAGTTTGGGCTTTCAATCTTCCAATATCTCCTTCTTGTTCTTAGAGAAGTGTTTCTAAACTCAATTCTAGCTTTACATTTATATATTCGATTGTTAACCATTTTTATTAAGCTAGATTTCATAATTGAGTTCAGTTTTGATTTTATCTCTCTTTGTTTACACACACAATCATTGAGCTTATTGTATTAACATTCATAGTATAATTTGGGTTGTGGGTTTGTGACATTGAGACTGAGCTTAATTGTGTTCTCATCTATTGTAAAGAACAAATTTGTATTTGTGAGCTTCATTGTGAGTTGCATATTGTATTACACTTGGACACCAAGAGAAATGGTTGGTGAGAGACGGGGTCGGTTCCAAGAGGAGTGGGGTCGGTAGTAAAGCCTAGAGAGAGAGGTGGTAATTCCAAGCACTTGAGGAAGGACACGGACTAGAGACCAACACTTAGAGGGTGTAGAGTGTAGTTACATTGTGAGATTGTGAATGTTGATCGGTGAGCGTTGAAAACCGATATTGTGTGGTGTATTCGTTATTCTGGTGAGCGTAGAAAACCCGGTTGTGATAGTGGAGATCTCCTCGAGGTGAGGAGCGGAGACGTAGGTCGAGTGGTTGACTGAACTCGGTGAACATATCGTGTGTTTGAGTTTGTATTGTCGCACTTACTCTTGTATTTATATTTCTTATCGCCATTGTCCATTGCTCATTATTTATATCATCCACTATCTTCTTTATTTTGTTTACCCTTGTGTATATCACTTATCCTAGCTCACATATCTTGTTGTATTTCATACTTGCTAGGATAACCTGTTAATTAGTTTTAATTGGTATAAAATCGGATTAGATTAGCATTAGACCCTAATCACCCCCCTCTAGGGTCTAACAAGTCTATGCTTAGGAAATCTAAGAAATCTATGAATAAAAAGAGAGTAATTCCTAAATGTAAATTAAAAAGAACTAGTGGTTCAATTCTAGATTCCTATTCTTCTTTCTTGATTTCCTCCGTGTCTTCATTCCTTTATTGTTTTGATTTAATTTTATTTTTATTTTATTATTTTGTTATTCTCTTTCTTTTTATTTTGTTATTCTCTTCTCTCATTCTTCCCTCATACTTTAGCCTTTTATTTTTGTGCAAAACTTCCACCCAAAAAGGCACACCACTTTTATTTACTTCTCATTAGTTTACTAAATAATCTAAGAATCCAAATAGGCTTTTTAAAATTCTCTTTTCCCGTGGATCAATATCTTAAATACTATAACTTGATTGTTGTGCATATTGTAATCGTTGCTTGGTTTTATCCTCGTCATGAGTTATAACCCCCAACTTTTATCAATTTTTTATTGTTTTTGTTGGAAAGACATTTTGTGGTCGCCAAAATTCATAATTTTGTAAGTTATAACCCTTTATTTTAAGCCATTTTTAGTCATTTGAGCCAATTAGGAAATAATTTAGAGAGGCTAAAAATTCATGATTTTGTGAGCTATAACCTCATGAATGTTAACTATTTTTAATAGTTTTGACCCATTGGAAAATAATTTAATGTGGGATAAATTTACTATTTCATGAGTTATAACCGATAACTTTTAACCAATTTTAGTTATTTTGATCCGTTGGCAAATAATTTGTTGATGCTAGAATTTATAATTTCATCAGCAACAACTAACAATTATTTACCATTTTTAGTCAATTGGACCAGTTGGCAAATAATTTTGTGCCGAAATTTATGGTTATATTATACTCTTTACTAATGTGCGAGTTTAGAAAAACCTCCCATAGTCAATATTACCCTTAACCTTTTGAATTTTATATTCTAATTTTATCCTAATTAATAATATATATTCAAATAATTTAAAGGTAAAATCTTTAACCAAAATTTGATATGAAAAGAGATCAAACAGTGAAACTAATTAATTCTCTTTCCTATTAAAATACGACACATGTCCAAATAACTCTATCTTGCTAAGAATTCTCATTAAATTAAAACTAATCATATCCACAATTAGAAAAATCTATCCATAAAAATTAGAAAAATTTTTATAATCATTTTTTTGTTAATTATAAATAATTTATAATAGTCCACAATTAAAAAAATCTAAAAAGTTGTCCTGTGTCGCCTCTTAACTATTTCAATAACCATTTATAATTTTGAATTGAGTATTAAACTCATGGAATATTTGCAAATTTTACTAAATCCCCAGTACGTTTGATAACTTCAGAAAACACTCAAAACATTTTGATTTTTTCACTTAACCTCCTAAATGGCATTACCCAAAATTTCCATCGACTAAAATTAACTATCAATAATAGTATATACCCCTCAAATCACACTTAATTGGAAGCCAATCCATAAATTTACAAGCAACCCTAAAAATATAAAAATTACAAATAGCTACCTAAAAAATCTAAAATTACAAACAACATGTATAAAATTTGGAAAGCTACAAATAACCCATTTAGCCTAAAATTATAGAGACCGCCCCTCCCCCCCCCGCCCGGAACATCGAGTAAGCCCTTGAAAATTAATAGCCCCCAAAAATCCAAAACTGTAAAAAAATGACCTTGAAAATCTTCAAATTGAGAAGAATACTCTCAGAATTCTAAAAAGATGAATGACCCACAAAAAGTTCATAAATTGCACACAACCTCTTAACAATTTAAAATATGCAAAACAAACACCTTTTAAATCTAAACATTACAAATAACTCTTAAAAATGCAAAAGTTCAAACAAACACAAGAAAATTATGAAAATTACAAGAAATCCCATAAAAATTATATGACAAATAACATCCTATAAATTATTAAATTGCAAACAGGCCCCTAATAATCTTAAAAATCATAAACATACCCATTAAATTAGAAAAACTACAAAGAAACCCCAAAAAAATTTAAAAACTCCGAAAAATATAAAAATTATAACCTCCTCCCAAAAAAATTTAAAAAATTAGAAACAAATCCCTTTAAAATTCAAAAATTATACTCAACCTCTTAAAAATTCTAATAATTACAAAAAAACCTCAGAAAAAAATTGAAAAGTATAAACATCCGTTATTTTGTATTTTTTTGCCAAATGTTATGGGCATTAAGTGAAAAAATGAAGAACACCTAACCATTAGATACCTAACCAAAGGTGATGCGACATAACATTTTTAAGGATTTTTTTATTGAAATTCAAAAATAATATAAAAAAACTTTTGACATCCTTTAAAATTAGAAATTATAAAAAAACACCTCAAAGTTTAAGACGCATAATAATTTAAACTTGACAAACCTTGAAAAATCCAAACTTTACACAAAACAACCCTAAATTTTTTGAAATTACCAATAAACCCCTAACTTTGAAAATTACAAACAACCTCTTAGGAATCTAAAAATTGCAAAAGATCCTAAAATATTCAAAGTTTACAAAAAACAACCTAAAAGATTCAAAAATTATACAAACACCCTAAAATTTAAAAACCTTAAAATTAAAAAATTTACAAACAACCCCCTAAAAAACTTTGAAAAGATTGTCGATAATTTTTAGTTTCTTTAAGAGTATTTTTTTATTTTGTTATTTTTAAGTGTTTTTTTATCAAGGCCAACTTGTAATTTGCAAACAAACCCATGAAGAATTTTGAAAAGAATGTCGATAATTTTTAGTTTCTAAGAGTATTTTTTAGTTTTTTAAGGTGTTTTTTGGATTTCAATGTGTTTTTTATAATTTCAATTTTTTTCGGGTGACTTTGTAAATCCTAAAGTTTTCGGTGATTGTATGTAGTTTTCATGTCTTCATGAAGCTCGTTTATAATTTTTAAAATTTCATGGTGTTGTTTTGTAGTTTTTAAATTTTGTTTCAAGATGTTTTTTTGTAAATTTTAAACTTTTCACGGGTTATTTGAAGTTTGGGAAAAATGCTTCCAGCCCCCAAAACACATGAAAACGTGCTTCCCCCCTAAGACTTTTTTAACGGGTGCTTCGCCCCGCTAATCGCCTGCGATTTTCTTCCAGCCCCCAAAATGAATCCCCAGGCGTAACTCCGTTTAAACCTCTCACGAAATGCCCAAAATACCCTTCCGTTTAAAATTCCCCGTTATGAGTTACCTCCTCGTCCGTACTCTGTCATCTCTCTTCTGTAAGCAAACCGACTCCAGAAACCCAATTCAAAATCCTAGCCCTAAATCAACCGACTCCAACGTAAACCAAATCAAAGCAAAGGGATTAAAATGGAAGGAGATTCAACACCTAAAGCAAGCCTCCATGCCGACCAGAGCGAAAGCGATGACGCCCAGCAGTTCAAAATCTCAGAAAGAGCCCAGACAACTGCAGTGCTACTGAATATGATGCTAAAGTTGTGATTGCTAATGTTCTAGAGGACATCGCAACCAACTATTCTCAACCCAGAAGTCCACCTTAAAAATTAAGTGTAGGCCATCGCGAAGGTCTAGAGAGCAGCACCAGCACCACCACCGCGTCCAATGATGCCACTAGAGCGCTCATTGGTCTACAGAGAGGAGAAAAAGAGAAGCACGTGGCAGCACCCAAAAGGTAATTTTTACCATAAGTTTTATATTGTTAAGGTTATGGTTTGATTGATAATGCTCCTAGTCTGGTGGGAAGGTCCAAAATTACGGGTGTCTGTTAGTTGTTGAGGTTACTGTTAACATGCAAGGTTCATGCTTTTATTGTTGAGGTTGTTGTTTGATTGTTGAGGTTAGGCTTTGGTTGTTAAGGTTAGGTTTTGGTTGTTAAGATTATAGGGTTGTTGTTAAGGTTGTTGGTTTATCCGCAAAGTTTACAGCATAGTTGTTATGTTTACTGATTATACTAAAAAATGCTTATGTCTTGTATTTTTGTTATGTAGAAAAAGGGCAAAGCCAACTATTACGTTGTGGCCCACCTCCAGCTTCAGTGCCTATCATGACTTCATGCGGAGTTTGGTGCAGCATATGGAGCCAAGGCACTTTGCGGCCTATGAAGATAGTGTATTCAGACACTACGTCCATTTTGGCCCACTTGGTGTCGATCTTCCCACCTTTGAGCGCATTTTGAGTCTGTGGGACAAGAAAAGGAAGAAATTCGTCTTCACTGATAGGAATGATGGAGAAGAGATCGCCTGCTTATTCGACCTTGAGTGGGTAATAGAGCATACATTGTTCTTCAATGAGGGGCTTCTTGTTGACCACAACCGGGATAGAAAAAATAGGATTTGGTCAAGGTTTTTTAACAAACTCGAGGCCAAGGGTGCCAGCAGTATAGCTCCCCCTAAAGGAGGCCCCACCAGGCGTAATGTGGAGCAACTACTCTTGAAGCTGGTACTATCGGCTGATCGCCGAGATGAGAAGGACTTTGTCCTGCTACAGATCCTCTATCAGGTGAGCATGATTTGGTGTCCAAGCAGTGTTTCCGATGTTCCTAGGTATTTATTCAAGTACATCGATAGCATCGAATAGGCCAATAACACTGCTTGGGAGACCTATATATTTAATGAGACTTCTGACGCGACAGGGAGGGCACTGAATGGGCCCGAGCCAGGGAAGATGACTTTATATCTTCAAGGGTGTACCCCGCTAGTTTGTATATGTAATCATGTTTTTTATTACTGATTATGAAGGTTAGGGTTTAGTTGTTAATGTTACAGTTTTGTTGTCAAGGTTACGGTTTGGTTGTTAATGTTAAGGTTTGGTTGTTAAGGTTATATTTTTATTGTTAGGGTTATTTATTAATTGTTAAGCATAAAGGTGTTTGTTAAGTTTTTATTTCTCTAATGTGCAGTTATGATACTATGAACTTAGTGGCATCAAGAAGCCACTAGTTGGATGTACGGTGAGGCCTCCCCTCACAAAATGGGTGAGACTTGGAGAGGTTGCTGGTTCTTTGAGATTGGCCACTGTTGTAGCTAAAGCAAGCAAAGCTACGATAAAGCTTTCACAACAACATGGCCACTTTCAAAGAATCGAGGGAGGTTTGTGGGTGAACGGGCAGGGGAAAGAGAAAGAGAAGATGAGAGAGAGAGAGAGAGAGAGAGAGAGAGAGAGAGAGAGAGAGAGAGAGAGAGAGAGAGAGAGAGAGAGAGAAGAGGAGGATTAAGGGTAAGGCTGCAATAGATGCCGGCAGGGCGCGTGGCCCAAGACACCTTCTTCACAAGAAGAAGAGGGGAGCAGAAGATGACATCCTAATTGATGCAGATGTAAGAATTTAGTAGTTATGAATTTCATTTGTTTTTTAATTAATTAATCCTTCTAATAATACTCTATCTTTCCATTACATGGGTGATGCCATAGGATATTGATGAAGACGTCGAGCAGCCAAATAAGGCAGTTGAGAAAATGGAATGGCCTCAGCAAGTGATCTACTGGAAGAGCATCGTGTTAATGAACCAAACATTATGTCGAGAAAATGAGAATAAATTCAAGGGTATGATTGTTGTTGACCGTGTAAAGATAAGTGCTCTTTCTGTGAAGGTGGCTAAGTTGTCTGCTCAAAATAGAAGACTGAGAGAGGAACTAAGCAAAGCACGACCTAGAACCCTCTCTATATATAAGGATAAGAGGCCTACATGATTGGTGTCCGGCTCATTGATGGAGCCGCAAACTTGTACATGTTAGATGTGGCTTGCAATTACGTTTACGTGTTATATTTAAAGATTGATTGTTAAGTATATGGATTTTTTGTTAAGGTTAAGAATTTATTGTTAACTTTACGGATCTAATGTTAAGGTTACAGATTAATTGTCAAGGTTAGAGATTGATTGTTAAGTATCTGGGTTAGTTGTTAGGGTTATGTAACTGATGCTATGTTTTTTTGACAATGAAGTACCTAAGCTCATTTGTTTACTTTTTGAATCAGACACTCCAGTCAGCATGGGTGACATTAATATACAATACGAGGGGGATGTTAATCAATCATTTTTTGATGAAGCTAATAAGGAGCGCGAGGACCCTCCAACAGGGAGGGCCTCTCCACAACCATTTTTTTATATCAACAAGGAGAGTGAAGATGCTTCGCCAGGGGAAGTACCTCCACCAGAGAACTATCACATTGATACGGCTCTTGAAGCAGAAATAAACAAGGGAGAGAAGGTGTCTCCGCCAGCGAATAGCTGCTAACTTATACAGGCCAGCTTGCTTTTGCACTATACGTTAGAGATTGGTTATTATGTCTACGTATTGGTTGTTAAGTTTTTGATTATTTATACTCTGAATATTATCAGAAACAGGCACTCAACGCGAGGATACTGGAAGGGAAATAACGCTGGTGGTTGATGTCCCTTCTGCAGGACATGATACGGAGACGCAAACTTATATAGGTTAGCAACTTTTTCACCATATATTTAGGCATCAGTTGTTAGGGTTACTATGAAATTGTTAAGTTTAGAAAGATGGGGCTAAGTTTTCTCAATATTTATACTTCGAATGGATTATTTGGAAACATATACTCTAAGAGAGGACACTAGGAGGGAAATAAAGCAATCAGAGGATTCCCCTCCACCAGCACCTGACACATCAACCGAGGACGAAGATGTTCCTCTTAGGTTTTCAAAGGATTTGAATAAGAGAAAGAGGGGTGCAAAGGGGGCACGCGAGAAGGTGTCCGCTGCTGCACCCCTTAAAGGGAAGAGATACAGTGAAGCCTTCTAAGTGGGTAGTCACCCCTTACACTGAGGGGAAGCAGAAGAAAGAAAAAAACAACATAGGGGACAAGGCTATAATAGAAGTGGCTGGGGAGGAGGAACAGCAGGTGCAGGAAAAGGTAGCAGAGTTGGCTCCTGCTCAGCTACAAAGTGATCCCCACTCTATCTGGGAAAAACACATGAGTTCCCCTATGAGTTCAGAAGAAGAAATGTGCAGGAATAAGCTGAACGAGGGGATTCCCTTTCCAGGAGGCTTCATCATCAAGTTTTTGGGTGGTAAGGATATATTTGTATATAATTATAAGGTGTCAGCAGATGTTACCGCGCTGCTGACGGAAGAGGAGAAAAAAACTCTCAACCATTTTTGCATTTGTAGATGTAACAAGTAAGTATTTACCTCATATCAAAAGTTTTTACAGCTTCGCTTTTAAGATTATCAATTAGTTGTTAGGGTTCCTCCTATGTTAATAAGGTTACAGGTTTTATGTTAAGGTTACGGGTTTGATGTTAAGATTACGGATTTGTTGTTTAGGTTAAGGGTTTTTTGTTATAGTTATTGATTTGTTGTTAAGGTTAAGTGTTTATTGTTAAGGTTACGGGTTTGTTGTTATGGTTACGGGTTTTTTTGTTATGGTTATTGATTTGTTGTTTAGGTTAAGGGTTTTTTGTTATAGTTATTGATTTGTTGTTAAGGTTACGTGTTTGTTGTTAAGGTTACTGGTTTGATTTTAAGGTTAAGGGTTTGTTGTAATGGTTACGGGTTTTTTTGTTATGGTTATTGATTTGTGTTGGACCCTAGAGGGGGGGTGATTAGGGTCAAGAGGCTCTAATATGCAATTTAAAACTCAGCACAAGCAAACCACAAAACAGAAGTGCAATCAAATAGAAAGAGATAGAGTTAGGAATCGTTATCCTTGACGCGCGATGTGTTAACGAGGTTCGGCCCGCTGACCTACGTCCCCGCTCCCCACTCTCGAGGAGAAATCCACTAACACATCCGGTTTGGAAGCCGGAACTTCGTCTACACAGCGATCCCACAAGATTCTCTCTCACTACACAGTTTTGATCTCACAGATCACACTCCCTCACAGTAGATCTCCACAGATCTCAAACACACAGCAGCAGAAGAAAAAAACAAGCAAGAACCTCTCTTTACACAAGCCCCTATAGAAAAGAGAAGAGTACTGAAGCTGGGAAGTGAAACACACTTGAAACAAGGAGAAAAACAGAGTTTTGAAAATTTTCTCAGGAAACAGAAAAAGCTCTCTGGTTTTCAAACGTTAGGGCTTAGAGGAAGAAGAAGAGGTCTGGGGATTTTATAGGAGAGTTTAAATCATTTTAAAACAAAAAACAAATCTACCCAAATGAGATAATAATCTCTTCTTCAGACCCTCATCACAGACTGTGCCAATCACTAACAAGTGAAAGCACAGGGTTCGAGGCAAACGACCGTTTTAAAAAAGTCGCGGCTGAACAGAGGCAAAAATCGGTTGACCGAAGAAAATATCGGTCGACCGAAAAATACCTTCGGTCGACCGACCGAAAAAATCGGTCGACCGCCAGCAGCTAAGGAGTTTTGACAAAACATCCAGAGACTCATCGGTCGACCGCACGGTCGACCGGTTAAGGGTTGAGAAATTCGGTCGACCGTATCGATCGACCGACAACACTCTGGAGACATAGTGAAGAAAGGTCATCGGATCGGTCGACCGGACCGGTCGACCGATTTCTGACATATTCTGAAATCAGGTTATTTGACCAAGTTGAAATATTTCCAAAATATTCATTTGACCTCTGAAAATTCTGAAACTTTGTAAAATGTTTTTAATACTAAAAACAAACTGCTTGGAAAAAGAATTTTGCAGATAGGTACTCAAACTTGTGAAAAATAGTATTTTGTGAAAAACGCTTAAAAGCACAAGTTTAAAAACGTGTGTGTGATTCCCAATAGCTTCAAGTAAACTCAGTAACTCTTTGCCTACATTCTAGCACTAGAGAGAAAAACAAAAGAAAGCTAATATCCTCATATAGAGAGCAATATACTTGAGCTTTGATATAGCTTGAATCGGATGAAGCTTTTAATCGAATTTGACGTTCTTGAAATAACGTTGCTTCATCTCTTGGCCTCCTCCTCCTTTGGATATCTTCGTTGTAGCATATATTCCATCCATCCTCCATTAATGGCACTAACGAGCTTGACAAATGATTTTACTACATTTACACTCAATAAGCCATTAGTACCGATAATGGTGGTTGTAAGAACATCATCAAAACATAAGGGCTAACAATCTCCCCCTTTTTGATGATGACAACCAACCATTATATAAGAGCAAAAATGAAATAGCTTATAGATAGGTGCTCCCCCTATCTATGAGCTCCCCCTAAATATATGCAACAAATGAGGAGATTTCTCTCCCCCTTTGTCACCATCAAAAATGGGGTAAAGAGAAATGCCAAATGCAAAATGCAACTAATCAAGCAAGCAATGTAGAACTTTCACATAGTGCATAAGCCCAAACCATTTCTTATGCGACAAAAATCATCCTCTCCAAGAGGCTTAGTAAATATATCCGCTAGTTGAGATTTGGTGTCAACAAATACTAGGGATACATCTTGTCTCTCTACATGATCGCGTAAGAAATGATGGCGCACGTCAATATGCTTAGTTCTAGAATGCAAAACCGAATTTTTGGAAATATTTATGGCACTTGTGTTATCACAAAAGATTTTAATATTTTGAAAATTCAAATCATAGTCAACTAAACTTTGTTTCATCCATAAAACTTGAGCACAACATAAGCCGGCGGCAATGTATTCCGCTTCCGTAGTGGACAATGCAACACAATTTTGTTTCTTGGAAGCCCAAGAAACAAGGGAATTTCCTAAGAATTGGCATGTTCCACTAGTACTCTTGCGATCTACCTTACATCCGGCAAAGTCGGCATCACAAAAACCATATAAATCAAAAGTGGTGCTTTTTGGATAAAACAAACCAAGGTTAAAAGTTCCATTAACATACTTAATGATCCTTTTAACCGCAATTAAATGAGATGCTTTTGGAGACGCTTGAAAACGTGCACATGCACATACACTAAACATGATGTCGGGTCTACTAGCGGTGAGATAAAGAAGACTACCTATCATACCTCGGTATAGTTTTTGGTCCACATCTTCACCACTCTCATCCGCATCAAGCTTAACACTAGTACTCATGGGAGTAGGCGCATGCTTAGAATTCTCCAACTTGAATTTCTTCACCAATTCCTTCGCATACTTGCTTTGTGAAATGAAGATCCCATCCTTAGTTTGCTTGACTTGGAGCCCGAGAAAGAATGTAAGCTCTCCCATCATACTCATCTCAAAGTGATCCTGCATAACTTTAGAAAATTCCTTGCACAAGGATTCATTAGTAGCACCAAAAATAATGTCATCCACATATATTTGAACCAAAATGAAATCATTTTTCCTTTTTCTCACAAAAAGTGTGTTATCAATTGTTCCTTTTGAAAAACCATTTTCAATAAGAAAACTAGAGAGGCGAGCATACCAAGCCCTAGGAGCTTGTTTCAACCCATATAAAGCTTTTTGTACCCGGTAAACATGATTAGGAAAAGCATGATCTATAAAACCGGGGGGTTGCTCAACATACACTTCCTCTTCTATAAAACCATTTAAGAAAGCACTTTTGACATCCATTTGAAATAGTTTGAAATTTTTAAAACTAGCAAATGCCAAAAACATCCTAATAGATTCCAACCTTGCAACCGGTGCAAAGGTTTCATCATAGTCTATGCCCTCCTCTTGATTGTATCCTTGGGCAACCAAACGTGCTTTATTTCTAGTTACAATGCCATGTTCATCAAGTTTGTTTCTAAAAACCCATTTTGTACCAATAACACTAGCATTGTTAGGTCTAGGAACTAACTTCCAAACTTCATTTCTTTGAAAATTGTTTAATTCTTCATGCATAGCCAAAACCCAAAACTCATCATTTAAAGCATCATTAACCTTTTTAGGTTCTAGTTGAGATAGAAATGCAACATTACCACATTCACTCAAGGCTTTTGAGCGAGTTATAACTCCTTTTGAAGGGCTCCCAATGATTTGTTCCTTTGGATGATTTGATGTGAATTTCCAAGCTTTAGGTGGTTCAACTTGATCTTGAGCGTTTGTGCTATCCACATCCTTTTGAACTTCTATAGAGGGAGTGTCATTGATTTGCAACAAGTCCAATCCTCCCTCAATATCATCATCATCATCTTTCCTAGGCAACACAACTTGAGAGCCAACATTAGTCTCATCAAAAGTAACGTTTATAGACTCTTCAACAACGAGGCTTCGTTTATTGAAGACCCTATAAGCCTTACTTCGAGGTGCATAACCCAAGAAAATACCAACATCAATTTTGGAATCAAATTTATCATGGTGATCTTTTGTATTTAAAATAAAGCATTTGCAACCAAAGACACGAAAATAACCAATGAAAGGAGTTTTTCCATAATAAAGTTCATAAGGAGTTTTCTTAAGCTTTGGTCTAATCAAAACACGATTTAAAACAGGGCAAGCCGTATTGACGGCTTCCGCCCAAAAATATTTTGGTAAATCAAATGAGTTTAACATAGTGCGTGCCATCTCTTGTATGGTACGATTTTTCCGTTCAACAACACCATTTTGTTGTGGTGTTCTAGGAGCGGAAAACATATGAGTTATACCATGATGAGCACAAAAATCATAGAAAAATTCATTTTGAAATTCACCACCATGATCACTTCTTATTTTAACAACTTTCAAATCCTTTTCATTTTCAATTCTTTTAACATGATTAGCAAATTCTTCAAAACAATCATTTTTCTTAGCAAGAAATATTGTCCATGTAAAACGAGAAAAATCATCAATAATCACAAAAACATAGTGTTTGCCTCCAAGAGAGGTAACACGCATAGGACCAAATAAATCAAGATGAAGTAATTGCAAGGGTTTAGAAGTCGATACCTCATGGATGGATTTGAAAGAAGACTTTGTTTGTTTACCTTTGGCACAATCCTCACAAATTGTATCTTTTATGAAGTGCAAGCTAGGTAGCCCTTTCACAAGATTCTTCTTAGACAATTTTGATATTAACTCCATATTTGCATGTCCAAGTCTCTTGTGCCAAATCCAAGGATTTTCATCAATTGCCGCAAGACACTTCACATCTTGATTCACTAACTCATTCATCTCAAAAATGTAAACATTAGACTTGCGATTTGCAATAAAAACAATTTTTCCATCCATACTAATGATGCATTTATCCGGTTTAAAAGAAATATCAAAACCTTTATCACTTAATTGGCTAATGCTAAGAAGATTATGATTCAAGCCATTTACTAAATAAACATCTTCAATAATGGGTGAGGGTTTCTTACCAATAGAACCGATACCAATGATTTTACCTTTCTCACCACCACCGAAGGAGACATTGCCTCCTTCAATCCTTGATAGGGTTGCAAATAACTCTTTGTTGCCCGTCATATGATGTGAGCAACCACTATCAAGGTACCACATCTCCTTACGTCGTTGCCGTGACGTTCCCTACAAAAGAAGAAGATGAAGGTGTAGTAGCTTTAGGTACCCATGTCTTGGGTCCTTGGTGGTTAGTAGTTTTGGTACCTTTGGGTACCCATATCAAACCATAAAAATCTTCATTGTCTTTAATTCTACAATGAGTAGAAATGTGTCCATGTCTCATACAATAGGTGCATACAAAATTTCTTTTGTATGTACGAATGTTAGAACCATGAAACCTATTTCTACCATGGTGATTGTAGTTGGCATAAGCATGAGTGGGTCTAGTCCTACAACCCTCAATTTCTAGTCTTTCAATCTTTGATCTTAATTGCTTGTTCTCAAAATCGAGATCTCCAAGCAATTCATCTTTTAGAGCAAGAGAGGTTGTTAGTTGTTCTAGCTTAATATCACAAGAGGCATGCAATTTTTTGAAAGAAGAGTATTCTTTAGACATTCTTTTAAATTCAAAGTTCAACTCTTCTAAAGCCATAGCTATGTCACATTGCATATAAAAAGATTCACTTTCGGCCTCGGATATTACCTCATGTTCATTTGCCATGAAACAAACATTTGGGTCATGAAGAGCAAGTTTGGCTCCTTCTTCATCACTATCCGAGTCACTTGGTTCGGATTCTTCCCATCCGGCATACATAGCCTTCTTCTTCTTGTACTTCATGTACTTTTCTTTGAGCTTGGGGCAATCCTTAGCGATGTGACCCGGTTCATTGCACTCAAAACATTTACCTACACGAGAGGAAAACTTGTTGTTAGATCGAGGGTTAAATTTTTTGTTCATTTTTATAAGTCTAGAGATTCTTCTAGAGAGATGAGCCACTTCTCTAGAAAAATCAACTTCACTCTCCGACGACGAAGATGAGTTGTCACTAGCTCCCTTGAGAGCTATGGTCTTCAACTTTGGTGACGGCTCCTCAACTTCTCGTGATGGCACTTCCTCCTTCTCCTTCCCCTTGAGCTTCTTCTCATGCACTTTGAGCTTTCCGATGAGACTATCAAGAGCTAAGATAGTGAGGTCATGAGCTTCCTCAATGGCCGTAGCCTTGGGCTCCCATGCCGGAGTCAATGAGCGAAGTATCTTGTAGTTCATCTCTTGAATGGATAATTGCTTATCTAGACCATGTAATTCATTGATGATATTAGTAAAACGGGAAAACATAGCATCAATGGATTCATTAGGAAGCATTTTAAATAGCTCATAATCATGCATGAGTCCACTAATCTTAGATTCCTTAACTTGGGGTGTTCCTTCATGTGTGACACATAATTTTTGCCAAATTTCGTATGCGGTTGCACACGTGGAAACCCTATTGTATTCATTGGGGGAAAGACCACAGATTAAGGCGTTCATGGCCTTAGCATTGAGATTGGCAAGGTGCCTTTCATCATCGGACATGTTCTCAACTTTGGACTTCTCTACATATTTCTTTTCTATAAGCCCTAGGATGTCAAGATCAATGCAACGAAGGTAAATTCTCATCCTAGCCTTCCAATAAGCAAAATTGGTCCCTGTGAAGAGAGGTGGTCTAGTGGTGGATTGTCCTTCCAACATATGCATATTCAAAGAGGCCTCCATTAGATCTTTTCTCTAAGGTTGTTAAACCAAAAACTGATATAGAGACCAAGCTCTGATACCAATTGTTGGACCCTAGAGGGGGGGTGATTAGGGTCAAGAGGCTCTAATATGCAATATAAATTCAGCACAAGCAAAACACAAAACAAAAATGCGATAAAAGTAAGAGAGATAGGGTTAGGAGTTCGTTATCCTTGACGCGCGATGTGTTAACGAGGTTCGGCCCTCTGGCCTACGTCCCCGCTCCCCACTCTCGAGGAGAAATCCACTACACACCCGGTTTGGAAGCCGGAACTTCGTCTACACAGCGATCCCACACGATCTCTCTCACTACACAGTTTGATCTCAACAGATCACACCCTCACAGTAGATCTTACACAAGATCTCACCCTCACAGCAGAAGAAAAAAGTAAAAGACTCTCTCTTTACACAACCCCTATGACAAAGAGAAAGGTTACTGAAGCTGGGAAGTGAATCACACACAAAAACACAGAGAAAAACAGATTTGAAAATTTTCTCAGGAAAACAGAGCTCTCTGGTTTTTGCAAACGTTAGGGCTAGGGAAGAAGAAGCAGTCTGGGGGGTTTTTATAAAAGAGTTTAAACCAATTAAAAACAAAAACCCAATCTTCCTATTTAGGAAGATAATCTACTTTTCAGGTTGTTACCTCAGACTGTGCCAAACACTATTAAGTGAAAGCACAACAAACGAGGCAAAACGACCGTTTAAAAAAGTCGCGGTTGACTGAAGGAAATTTTGGTCGTCCGAAATAAACATTCGGTCGACCGAAAAACTTAGTCGGTCGACCGACCGAAAAATTCGGTCGACCGCGAGCAGCTAAGGAAATATGGTAAAATACG
>NC_033802.1:58231152-58235589 GCF_001876935.1 Asparagus officinalis
ACGTATCCTAGACGGAAATTTCTGTCTAGAATGTATCCTAGACAGAAATTTCCGTCTAGGATATGTGGAAATTAAAAAAAAAAATTAACGCGTCAAAACCTCAGCCGGCCTTCTTTTCCCCCCAAATCGAAATTTTCAGCGCCTCCCCACCCCCCAAATCCTCAACTCCTACTCCTCCCTCCACCGCCTCCCCCTCCTCACCCTCTCCCTCCTCAACCTCACCCTCGACCTCTCCCCCCACTCTACTCCCTCTCCCTCCACGGCCTCCACCACCAAAAAGCAATTTAGAAGCTCAAGATCGCCGGGGATCCAGCAAACCCTTCTTCCCCGTCGAATCCCGTCACCAGCTCTCCGGGCTCCGCTGCCCTCCCCTCTCAAAATCCGCGTCGTCGTCGTCGTCGGCCATGGCGAGCTGCGGCTATCACTCTCCTCAGTTCTCAGAGGTCAGGTTTCTCCATTACTCCAAATTACCAAACTGCCATCGGCCGAATACTTCCATTTTTCTTTGATTTTGGTCCTATATCCAAATGGGTATTCTGTTTGAGGCTTTCAGAGAATTAATTCATGTAGATTGAAGGGTAAATTTGCTTTGTATTGGGAGCTTCTGTCTCGGTCTCTTATTCACAAATAGGTACAAATTTGCATCAATTTTAGTGATTTTCCCCGTTGCAATCCTAAGAATTAGTTATTTTCATATGGGTCTTGTTTATTTTGGTGTTTCGAGTCCTTATTTAAGCTGGGTATTGCTTGAATTTGAGAACCGTGGTGGTTCTGCTTACCTTTCCTTCTTTAGAATTAGTATTTGATTATGATTGTATTTGGTTTGTTTCCCTTTCGATCTAGGTAGTTATTTAATTTTAAGATTATGTTTAGGTTTATTTATTAATTTCTCATTCCTTTTCCAATTTGGTAGAAAGGTAAGATCCGAAGTAAATGTATGAACAGTATTTTCGAGGTTAAAAATGGTAGTTCAGCCTGAACGACAGATGAAGGTAAAAAATTACTGTAGCAAGAACATTATTTATGGGGAAATACTCAGCACATCGCTAGAGATATGAACAGTATTTTCGAGGTTAAAAATGGTAGTTCAGCCTGAACGACAGATGAAGGTAAAAAATTACTGTAGCAAGAACATTATTTATGGGGAAATACTCAGCACATCGCTAGCAGTAAGTTTAAGGAACGAACAAAGTGGACTTCTGGAACATGCTATAAATATCTACAAGTGTTGTAGCCCAACATAACTTCTCATTGATGGAAGTTCTATCTTCTCTCATTTAATAATTGTAATTGTGCCTTCTCCTGGAATAGAAACATCATTCGCAGATGGTTGCAGATTCTTTTTTCTTTTAGGATGATTTGAAATATTTTCTTATTTTCATCTTTATTAATGATTCGATCTCCTTTGGAATAAAAAGTAAAAGCACCATTAATTTGTTGGTAACCAGTAATGTATGTATTTCTTACATGATTCTGAAAATTGGTAGCAGAATGTGGACAATGCCTGAAGCAAAAGATATCATCAGGACAACTGGGACTGGAGAAAATAAGATGAAGCTTGTTTCTAGCGATTGCAATTCACGAATTGTGAGAATCTCGGATTTCTTAATATTTTTTTTGGTTCAAAATTTTTAATTCTTCAATATGGATTTGCTTCCTCAGCTACATATTGGTATCAAAATAGCTCATAAGTTGAACATTTATTTTTGGTCTCTCCTATTGCCAGATGACTGAAATGCAAGAGCCTAAGAGCATCATAGGAAAAGCTCCCAAGACCCATACTACTATACAGTAAGTACAGTTTCATTATCTATAGAGGAAATTCTCATTTGTGCATGCTAGGTAGCAATAAAGTTCGAGCATAGAAGCAGTAAAGGCTGAAATTATGGACCACCTTATGAGTGGCAAGTATACAAGTAAGCATTCTTATGCTTGTTTCCTGAATTATGGTTGGTAGCCTAATAACAGAACTTATGTGATGTACATTCATTTATGCAATACCCTTGGCTTTTCTTCATGGGGTACCTCGTGTTTATTACAAGGGTCGCCAAGGGGACTATTATGTCATGGTAACTGATAATAAACGTCCTAGTTATGGATTTCTTTCGTATTATGTTTATATATATGTTGCTATGATCACCCCGTTATTTGTATAGGTGATGGATATGTTGGGAGTCTATGGGATGTTTGGTATGGGATGTTTGGAATAATAACTCCTATGCGTGAGTATTTGAACCTCTTTTGTGAATTTCTTAAGTTACTGTTTGTGTAAGTATGTAATCTTGACTGTTTCTCTTTGCAGAATGTCAACAGAAATGGTTGCTTGTATTGCTATTGAAGCAATCTCTATTTTAGAGAAGATGCATTCTAAAGGGTAGGCCTGCTCTTTACGCTATGAAGATGCAGAATCTCAATTTATGTAAAAGTTTGTAAACAATTTATGTATCTCTCTACTATTTTGGTGAATTTAATATTAAAATATAATTAGATTGTGTTGGATATGAATATAATTTTTTATTGTTCAATATTGTGTACATGCAAAAAAAAAAAAAACTACTGTAGCATAGTATCCTAGACGGAAATTCCGTCTAGGATACTCAAATTCCGTCTAGGATGTTTTTTTAAAAATAAAAAAAAATAAAAAAAAATAAAAAATCAATATCCGTCTAGAATAAGTATTCTAGACGGAAATTTCCGTCTAGAATACTTATTCTAGACGGATATTGATTTTTTATTTTTTTTTATTTTTTTTTATTTTTAAAAAAACATCCTAGACGGAATTTGAGTATCCTAGACGGAATTTCCGTCTAGGATACTATGCTACAGTAGTTTTTTTTTTTTTTTTTTTGCAAAATCTACTTTAGGTGCATGCATAACAATATTGAACAATAAAAAATTATATTTTCATATCCAACACAAACTAATTATATTTCAATATTAAATCACATTATATTCAAATAATACATTCACCAAAATAGTAGAGAGATACATAAATTGTTTACAAACTTTTACATAAATTGAGATTCTGCATCTTCATAGCGTAAAGAGCAGGCCTACCCTTTAGAATGCATCTTCTCTAAAATAGAGATTGCTTCAATAGCAATACAAGCAACCATTTCTGTTGACATTCTGCAAAGAGAAACAGTCAAGATTACATACTTACACAAACAGTAACTTAAGAAATTCACAAAAGAGGTTCAAATACTCACGCATAGGAGTTATTATTCCAAACATCCCATACCAAACATCCCATAGACTCCCAACATATCCATCACCTATACAAATAACGGGGTGATCATAGCAACATATATATAAACATAATACGAAAGAAATCCATAACTAGGACGTTTATTATCAGTTACCATGACATAATAGTCCCCTTGGCGACCCTTGTAATAAACACGAGGTACCCCATGAAGAAAAGCCAAGGGTATTGCATAAATGAATGTACATCACATAAGTTCTGTTATTAGGCTACCAACCATAATTCAGGAAACAAGCATAAGAATGCTTACTTGTATACTTGCCACTCATAAGGTGGTCCATAATTTCAGCCTTTACTGCTTCTATGCTCGAACTTTATTGCTACCTAGCATGCACAAATGAGAAAGATTATGCATAACAGTTAATTAATAGGGTCTTCTTCGAGAATAAGGCACTTAAATTTGTTCTAGATTTATAGCTGATCAAATAACCTCAATAGCGCTGGAAGCACTTAGATTGTATAAAGATTTCATTCAAACCAAGAATTCATTTAGAGAGATGAAAGAGATGCAATACCTGTACTTTTTGCTCTGTCTTCAGCACCTCATTATCAACATCAGCTTCAGGGTCACCCATGCACTCTGGTGAATTTACAATTTGGACATGTAAAAGAAAATCTAGGCTGAGAGCAAGCAAATTGAAAACAGTACAAAAAAGGAGCTATTGTCTATGAACGCATCAGTATGTTAAAATAAATATAGGAGAAAACATCCAGACGGTCAACAATCATGAAATTAGGGGATAAAGTGTTTTAAGGAAAATTTTCTTTCAGTGACTAACAACATGTCTCTCTTCCTTTAAAAAGAATCTGAATTATCGAGTAATGGTAGCAATCAACTAGCAACAACGCTATTGTTAATAAAGAGGATGGAAGAAAGAAAAGAAAAAACCAGGTTATATTTTATAGTGCAACATATGTTTATAGCTGCCTGTGAAAGCACTTTGGGGGCCATTCCATATCGGTGACAACATTAAAGAAGGAATTTGGTGCAGGAAAGTGCTAGGGCTGGGTTTTGGGTCAGCACATGAGTTTTTTCCAGTAAACTACACTGAACAATCATTGACAGGAACCTTGTATCACAACAGAAATGTGTTCTCGTATCAGCAAACATTTATAAATCAACCTTTATCTTATTTTTGTTGACAAACAAAAGATTAGCAAGAAATAAACCT
>NC_033802.1:58236589-58259281 GCF_001876935.1 Asparagus officinalis
CTCAATAAGCCATTAGTACCGATAATGGTGGTTGTAAGAACATCATCAAAACATAAGGGCTAACAATTTGTTGTTTAGGTTACGGGTTTTTTGTTATAGTTATTGATTTGTTGTTAAGGTTACGTGTTTGTTATTAAGGCTACGGGTTTGATGTTAAGGTTATGGGTTTGTTGTTATTGTTATGGTTTTTTTTTGTTATGGTTATTGATTTATTGTTAAAGTTACGGGACTGTTGTTAAATTTACTGGTTTGTTCTTACTGTTAATTATTAGTTTCTAACAATAATTTTTGTTTTGTCCCTGTTTGTAGTTTTATTAAAGCGTACACCGGATCAGCGGGGTCTATTACTCGGCTTGAGATCCTCAATATATTACGCGGTGGGCGATTGGATGATGCAGTAAGATTTTCGATTGGTAATTATTGATTAGCATATTTAACAATACTATTATTAATTACTTGTTGTCAACTTATTATAGCTTGTTGATACGCTGCTTGATTTAGTTCGTGAATCGTCCAGTATAAAATTTAGGGTGGTCCCTGTTTGGTTTAGTGCAAGTTTATGTCTGGCGTGACGTACTCCTACCTATCAGCACATAATCTATGTTAAAAGGAGCTTGATTGGGTTAATTCTTTATTGCAGCACCAGATACATATGGCGATACCAGATTATCAAGAACTATATCATATCTACATCAAACACTTGGTCGATGTCGGGTGTACTAACCTTGTAGTTCCCATTGTCCAAGGGGATCATTGGCATCTACTAGAGTTTGATGTCGAAAATGATATTGTCAGGCATTACGACTCCTTGAAGGAGAGATCTAGATATTGGGAGCCTGTGCTCAATATTGTGAAACCCTTCAACTACATTAAAGCTCGCTTCGATGAGAACCAATTGTGCAGCGTATTCGACCCAATCAAAGTTCCATGCGAGCAGCAAAAGGGATCGTAAGTTTTTCGGAACCCTTGTTGGAATTCAATGTTGGAAACTGGTTGTTAAGGATATGAGTTTGTTGTTGGAATTCAATGTTGGAAACTGGTTGTTAAGGATATGAGTTTGTTGTTATGTTTTGTTTGAAAGCAACAATGGTCTCAATAGAGGATTGTTTTTAGTTAAGGATATGAGTTTGTTGTTATGTTTTGTTTGAAAGCAACAATGGTCTCAATAGAGGATTGTTTTTATGTGTAGGTATGACTGTGGGATCTATGTCTACCAGTTCATAAAAGCTATTATCGAAGGTAGAGATGTCCTGCATGTCACGCCCGTAGAGCATAACACATGGGTGGTACGTGCGAAGCTAGCAGCGTATTTACTGATTGAAGGCAGGAAGAGGAAAGAAGATGTGGTAAAACTTGACGATGATGATGTTGAGATGTAGATTTTTTGTAAAAGATATATTATAATTCTTTGTTAATAACAATATATATGTAAATATTATAAATATAAAGGTTAACATCGTAAGGATAGCTTAAGATCTATCTGTCAAGGTTATAGTCTGGTTGTCAATCTTATCGATTTATTGTTATGTTTCACGTTATATTGTTAAGTTTGTGGATTGCTTGTTAAGTTTAGCTCGTGGTTGTCAAAGATTAAAATTAAAACCCAATCTGTAACCTCAAACACAAACCCAAGAATTTAACAAACAACAAACCAAAGAACTATAAGTTCAACAACACAACGCAAAATAAACCCAAAGCTTAACAACAAACCCCCAAGGGATAACATTAACAGCAAACCCATGAGTTTAACAACAAAACCGTAACCTCATCAACAAACACCAAAGCTTAACAATATACTAACCTTAACAACAAACGTCAAGCCAAAAGGCTAAAATGGAACAGCAACCCCGTAACCCTAACAATCAAGGAACCATAAGCTCAACAACACAACGCAAAACAGTAAGCCCAAGGCCTAACATCACACAACCAAGGGGTAATCTTAATAGCAAACCCACGAGGTTAACAAAAAACACATAAACTTAACAACCAACCCCTAAGCCTAACATCAAACCCATGGCTATTTACAGCTAACAAAGGTATAATCATTCCAAAAAGTGTATCATAACTTAATAGGTTGTTAACAAAGCGTATCATCATCAAGTTAAGCAAAACATAAGGGAAATTGCAATTGATGATAACCTAGGGGCCGATTGCTCCTCCCCCGCTCCCCTTGCTCGAAGCGCAATCATGGGAGAAACCACTATTGCGAGGAAGGGTAGACCCCCCAACACCTTAGGCCTGGAGAAATCGTTGCCTGAGCTCTTTCTCTATCATCATTTTTCTACCGTACCAAGTCACTTCAATCAATTCTAGGTTAGCGTGTGGAGGCTGCGTACGCTGGCTTTGAGGTTGGTCAACAGACATGTCGATGGGACCAGCGTCATTGTTTGCCTACTGCTCACCCTCCCAACCTACAATCTGAGTGATGACGAAACCTTCCATCAGACGAAGGTCCATGGGAGAGGTGTAATGAAACCTAATCCTCTTAAGGATATCCGAATATTCCCTAATCTCTAGCAGCACCCTGCAGTCTTTGAAGTTTGTTTTCATGGTGACGTCAATGGAGCAGTACACGCATTGGCCGATGTCCTCGAATAGTGATTGGAGGAACTCCCACTCCCAGAGGTGGTATGGGAGATTGAAGAGGCGGACCCTTGTAAACATGGGGTTAGGCAATGTTCTTAGCCTGAGGTCTTCCCTCCAAAGCCTGAATCTGCCCATGAAGGACCCAAAATTTACAGGACTGAGCTCGATGGATTGATCTAGTAGATCATCAGAAGGGAATTTAACCATGAACCTATTTCCAGATACCCGCTTGATCTCATAGGTCCAATCCCAGATGTTGAAGCGGGAATTTAACCATGAACCTATTTCCAGATACCCGCTTGATCTCATAGGTCCAATCCCAGATGTTGAAGCGATACCCTAGCATCTCTCTAAGCTCCTCATACCCGCTTGATCTCATAGGTCCAATCCCAGATGTTGAAGCGATACCCTAGCATCTCTCTAAGCTCCTCTAAAGATGGTAGACCCACCTCAATAGTGAGAAGAGCGAAGGTAGAAAGCTCCTGAATGTTGTTGGCGACGTTATCTAGCACGGGAAGCAATCGTGGAGAGGCGTTTGCTCTCAGACCATGAGGGAAATCCCGGGAGATATGCCCCGAGCCATAGCAAGGGATACACGCGCTATCATCGTAAGACATGATCTTCTGGTTTAGGAAACGAAGGTCGTGTAGTTGATAATGAGGATAGGATAGGGATCGAAGGGTTTTATCTTATACGCAAACCTGACGTAGAGAATGGCGGTGATGAGAAGATTTATGGCTGCGTCGTATGGTCTTGTCATTGAACAGGTGAAGGGAAGAGGATAATCACCGCGTTGTGGCTAGGAATAGCGAGGAGCCAGTTGATAATACTTCATGTCTTGGGAACATAATCTACTATGGAATGTATTTAATGCAGAGAGAAGTCAATTTTTTTCTCTTGATCACCTTGGCAACTAAAAAGCTAAACTTAGCTACCATTCCATAAGCTTGACAACAAAGTACTAACCTTAGCAACCGATCCATAAGCTTAATAATACAACGCTAAACTTCACAATAAATCAAAAAGCTTGACAACCAGCACATAACCTTGACAGCCAGTCCATAATCTTAACAATAAAACAATAAACTTAACAAGACAACATTGTATCATGCCACGTCCTTCTTTACAATCATGCTATAACCTTAACAAACAAACAAATAAGCTTATCAACAACCCCGTGATCTTCTCAACAATTCCCTAAGCTCAACAACACGATGAGGACTGCTATAACCTTAACAATAAACAAATAAGCTTAACAACTGAGCTAAACTTGACAACAAAGAGCTAAACTTAGCTACCATTCCATAAGCTTGATAACAGAGCGCTAACCTTAGCAACCAATCCATAAGCTTAACAATACAATGCCAAACTTCATAATAAATCGGAGAGCTTAACAACCAGCACATAACCTTGACAGTAACAGACACGCGATATTCTCTCAGACCAAAACTACGGGTATACATTTACTTTAGCAAATCAAACCATCGTATACATTTAATATCAGGCTGAAACATTGACAACCAATACATAAGCTTAATAATAAAACTCCATATGTAACAATAAACACGTAAACTTAACAACCGGTCAATAAATGTGACAACCAATCCATTATCTTTTTGATAAAACGATAAACTTAACAAAACAACCTTGTATCAAGAAATAATTTTCTTTACAATCATGACGATAAACTTAACAAAACAACCTTGTATCAAGAAATAATTTTCTTTACAATCATGCTACAACCTTAAAACAAACAAATAAGCTTATCAAATCAAGAAATAATTTTCTTTACAATCATGCTACAACCTTAAAACAAACAAATAAGCTTATCAACAACCCCGTAAACTAAACAACAAATCCCTAAGCTCAACAACACGATGACAACTACATGTACAACCATTGTCTTTGCTCTAAGTTCCATAACTGTGGGTGAATATAACTGGCTCCCTTCAATGAGCTTGTACAATAACAAGACAATTAAGATTCATAAGTGCGTGGAATATAATCAATTTAGTTGGATCAATGCATGAATCACCTAGGAAGGCATGCATATGCTGGTGGAGATAGTCCCCTAGCTTACGTTTACACTGTATAGCTATACAGTGTTAACGTACGCCAGAGGGCTATCTCCACCAGTATATGCCTACCTTCCCATGTGATTCGCACATGACCCATCTGAATTGATTGTATTCACTACACTTATGAATCATAACTAGGCGTTAATGTACAAACTTTTTGGAGAAAGCCACATACATTCACCCACAGCTCATGGAACTAAGAGCAAAAACATAAGGGGATAACGTCTTCATCAGCGTGAGGGATATCCAAGATCTTCATTAGTGTGCGAAAACCTTATCGCCATGACCTTCATCAGCGTGAGAACTAGCGTTGATCTTCTGGTTAATGGCGAAAGGAGAACTTGAAGATTTTGGGGAGAGGGTATAAGCTTGGGCTTCACATATAAAGGATAGAGGGTCAACAGAGAGTCGACGATGGGGAGATCTAGGAAAGATTACGCCGAAAGGTTATCTAACCTATCTTGTAGTTGAACAGACGAAGGGATGATGATGTTGCCGCGTGGGATGTGGGGATAGGTAGGAGTCCAAGTTATATTAACTCTCCTCCTTAGGAACTAGGAGGAACATTGAATGCAGTAGCAGAGAATATACCTCGATGACCGTGACAACCAAGCGCAAGTGAATAACAGTAAGGGACCTAACAGTAAACATAACATTCAATCGATAAACCTAACAACCAAATAGTAAGCTTAACAGCCAATCCATAACCTTAACATTTGTAATGATATACTTGACAACAAATCTACATACATGACAATAAAACGCTAAACTATATAGGCTCGTTACAGCGGAGATTTCTTCGATTCTGACTGTATAATAGCATCAATCATTTGAATACTAATAAAATTATCTATTCCCCATTGTCAATTCTCTAAGTTCCATAACCTATGCTTGAATATAAATTGCTTTCACCAAAGAACTTTCCAGCAACCTGAAGTTCATGAAAAGCTCTTTGGAGAAAGCAATTTATATTCAAACCTATCTGATGGAACTTAGCGAAAATGACAATGGGGAATAGATAAAGGTAATAATATTCAAAATAGGTTGATGCTATTATATGGTCAGAATCCAGAAATATTGAAGATGTCTTCATCAGCATAAGGGCTAGCCGTGATCTTCTGGTTTATGAGATTGGAGAGGGGAGATCTTAGGATGATCGAGAAAAGAGTGAGGACAAATAGAGTGGCGGTGATGGGAAGATAAAGAAGATGCAAATGTGAGGAGAAAGGTTATAGGCTGGTTCTGTATTGGAACAAGCCGAGGGATGGTGAGATAACTCTAGGTTATAGGCTGGTTCTGTATTGGAACAAGCCGAGGGATGGTGAGATAACTCTACTGCCTTAGGAACTATGAAATGCATTCAATGCAGTCAAATCAAAAATATCTCGGTAACCTTGACAGCCAATTGCAAGTGAATAATAGTAACCTTAACATTAAAGTGATAAACTTGACAACCAAGTAATAACCTTAACAACCAAGCCATAAACTTAACAAGTTTAACGATATACTTAACAATTTTAACAATCGGTGACACTGAAAACCAAGTATAAGTGGATAACAGTAAACTTAATATTCAATCGATAAACATATCAACCAAGTCAAAACTTCAACACTAAAGTGATAAACTTGACAACCAAGCCATAAACTTAACAATTTTAACGAGTCATAAACATATCATTCAATCGATAAACTTGGAAGTTTTGACTTGGTTGATATACTTGGGTGACACTGACAACCAAGTGTAAGTGGATAACAGTAAACTTAACATTCAATCGATAAACATATCAACCAAGTCAAAACTTCCACAAACAAGTCATAAACTTGACAACCAAATAGTAACATTAACAGCCAAGCCATGACCTTATCACTTGTAACGATATACAGGATAACAAATCCATATACATGATAATAAAACGCTAAACTATATAGGCTCGTTATAGGTTGCACGATTGTGACCCGCCACGTTGCATCGAGAGCACTTAACAGGACGGGTGTTCAGCGACCTGTTGTTTATTCGTCTAGTGCATGGTCTGCCACGTCTTTTTTTTGTGAGAGGAGGCTTCAATACTCGCTCTTCTGGCTGTACAAAGCGCTTCTCGTAATCTGGGATGAGAAAGATGATCGGTGCATAACTTGCTCTGAATACGTCAACAGTCATGTACCAATCATAATATTTATAAATTTCTCGTCCCATTCATATAATTACAGCGCACGCATGTTCGCAAGGAATACAAGTGATGTCCCAGGACCTGCAAGAACAAGTCTGATTCTTCAAATCTACACGACAAGTTTTATTGGACTCGACCTCAACTATATCTTCCGTCGATATTTAATCGCCAAGCAGCTACCATGCTGAATATTATCACACAGCACCATCTCCGTTTCTGGGCATAAGTATCCAGACCATTTCTGACCCACTAGCATCCTTCCATGCATGTGCTCCATTATTTGCTTCCGTATGGTCTTAACCAAAGATAAGATTCATAATAATCGTGCCTTTCTTATCCAGCTGTTGAAGGACTCAGCAACGTTTGAAGTAATATGGCCATACCTTAACAACAAATCACTAACATTAACAATAAAACCATAACCTAAACATTAAAGGCCTAACCTTAACAACAAATATTCTAAACATAACAACAAAACCCTAGCAGAATAATTCTAACCATAACAATAAAAATCTAACCTTAACAGAAAACTGTAGGCTAACTATAACCTAAAAAACTATAACGATGTTGTAACAAAATAACGTTAAAACCAAGCTATCTTACCTTATACCAGGAAAATGCGTGTTTACCCATCTCTCTGGGGAGTATTTCATTACAGTGACGTAAGCCCTATGATCGATCGCTACCAATTCTTTCATGTCATCATCCCATTCAGAAATTATGAACTTATAAGCCACAGATTGTAACAGCTCGCCCAACGTAGTCGCGACATTTGCCTTGTGCCTAAAATCCTTCATATTCTTTTTGAAATTCTCGACTAGATGTAGAAGACACCTTGAATAGAATGCATCTGGAAAGAATTACTCGACTGCTGCCCTAATACCCTTGTCGGCGTCGGAAATCATTACTAGTCGATGTGGAGGTTGGTAAGTATTTTCCCTATTATACAGTAACATCCATAATCGTTGTAAGAACCATTTCCAGTTAACCTCATTCTCTTGGTCACATACGCAATAAGCAAGGGGAAATATTCCTTGGTTGCCGTCATACCTAGTGGCACTAAGTAGTATGCCTCTGTAATAATCTTTAATAAATATTCCATCTAAAAATAATAGAGGCCTACACCCAGCATTGAACCCTTCAATACATGCATTATAACTAATGAACAATCGCCTGAACCTTCCGTCATCAGCATCAATAACAACACGACTCCTGGATTAGTTGCATGCACCATATATTCATACCTGCATGAATATAACAACAAAGTAGTATATATAGCAACGAAGACATAACCATAATAACTGATCTTCAAACTTCAAGACCAACACGTATACTTAACGACGAACCAACAGCTTTAACAACTAATACGTATAGTTAGTAACCAAAATGTAAGTAGTAGATTTAACAACGGATTCATAACCATAACAACCGATCTTCAAACTTCACAACCAACCCGTATACTTAACGTCGAACCAACTGTTGGACCCTAGAGGGGGGGTGATTAGGGTCAAGAGGCTCTAATATGCAATAAAAATTAAACACAAGCAAACCACAAAACAGTAAAGCAGTTAAAGTAAGAGAGATAGGGTTAGGAGTTCGTTATCATTGACGCACGATGTGTTAACGAGGTTCGGCCCTCTGGCCTACGTCCCCGCTCCACACTCTCGAGGAGAAATCTACTACACACCCGGTTTGGAAGCCGGAACTTCGTCTACACAGCGATCCCACACGATCTCTCTCACTACACAGTTTGATCTCAACAGATCACACTCCCTCACAGTTGATCTACACAAGATCTCACTCACACAGCAGAAGAAAAGATGCAAGACTCTCTCTTTACACAGCCCCTATAGCAAAGAGAAAGATTACTGAAGCTGGGAAGTAAATCACACACAAAACAGAAGGAAAACACAGAAACCAGAACTTTGAAAGTTTTTCTCAGAAAGCAGCGTCTCTGGTTTTTGCAAAGGTTGGGGCAACTAGAAGAAGAAGAGGTCTAGGGTTTTTATAGAAAAGATTAAACCATTTTAAAACAAAACCCAATCTTCCCATTTAGGAAGATAATCTCCTTTTCAGATTGTTAGCTCAGACTGTGCCAAGCACTATTAAGTGAAAGCACAGCAAACGAGGCAAAACGACCGTTTAAAAAAGTCACGGCTGACCGAAGAGAAATTCGGTCGCCCGAAGCACATTCGGTCGATCGAAAAACTACGTCGGTCGACCGACCGAAAATTTCGGTCGACCGCTAGCCGCTTTGAAAAATTAGAAAACGAGCAGAGACTTTATCGGTCGACCGATGCGGTCGACCGGTGCGGTCGACCGACCAAAAATTTGAGCTTTCGGTCGACCGTGCCGGTCGACCGACAAACTCTCTGGAGTCCAGTGACGAATGCTCATAGGTGCGGTCGACCGGTCCGGTTGACCGCATTCTGATATATTTGCACAGACTGGTTTTGACTTAAACTAAAATATTTGTAGAATATTTATTTGACCTCTGAAAATTCTGAAACTTTGTAAAATATTTTTAATACTAAAAACAAACTGTTTGGAAAAAGAATTTTGCAGATAGGTCCTCATACTTGTAAAAAATAGTATTTTGTGAAAAACGCTTAAAAACACAAGTAATATACTTGAGCTTTGATATAGCTTGAATCGGATGAAGCTTTTATATGCCTTTGTTGTTCTTGAAATAACGTTGCTTCATCACTATGCCTCCTCCTCCTTTGGATATCATCGTTGTAGCGTATGTTCCATCCAATCCTCCATTTATGGCACTGACAAGCTTGATAAATGAATTTACTACATTTGCACTCAATAAGCCATTAGTATTGTTAATGGTGGTTGTAAAACATCATCAAAACATAAGGGCTAACAATCTCCCCCTTTTTGATGATGACAACCAACCATTATATAAGAGCAAAAATAAAATAGCTTATAGATAGGTGCTCCCCCTATCTATGAGCTCCCCCTAAATATATGCAACAAATGAGGAGATTTCTCTCCCCCTTTGTCACCATCAAAAATGGGGAAAGAAATGCAAAATGCAAGATGCAACTAAACAAGCAAGCAATGTAGAACTTTCACATAGTGCATAAGCCCAAACCATTTCTTATGCGACAAAAATCATCCTCTCCAAGAGGCTTAGTAAATATATCCGCTAGTTGAGATTTTGTGTCAACAAACACTAGGGATACATCTTGTCGCTCTACATGATCGCGTAAGAAATGATGGCGTACATCAATATGTTTAGTTCTAGAATGCAAAACCGAATTTTTGGAAATATTTATAGCACTTGTGTTATCACAAAAGATTTTAATATTTTGAAAATTCAAATCATAGTCAACTAAACTTTGTTTCATCCATAAAACTTGAGCACAACATAAGCCGGCGGCAATGTATTCCGCTTCCGTAGTGGACAATGCAACACAATTTTGTTTCTTGGAAGCCCAAGAAACAAGGGAATTTCCTAAGAATTGGCATGTTCCACTAGTACTCTTGCGATCTACCTTACATCCGACAATGTCGGCATCACAAAAGCCATATAAATCAAAAGAGGTGCTTCTTGGATAAAATAAACCAAGGTTAAAAGTCCCATTAACATACTTAATGATCCTTTTAACCGCAATTAAATGAGATGCTTTTGGAGATGCTTGAAAACGTGCACATGCACACACACTAAACATGATGTCGGGTCTACTAGCGGTGAGATAAAGAAGACTACCTATCATACCTCGGTATAGTTTTTGGTCCACATCTTCACCACTCTCATCCGCATCAAGCTTAACACTAGTACTCATGGGAGTAGGCGCATGCTTAGAATTCTCCAACTTGAATTTCTTCACCAATTCCTTCGCATACTTGCTTTGTGAAATGAAGATCCCATCCTTAGTTTGCTTGACTTGGAGCCCGAGAAAGAATGTAAGCTCTCCCATCATACTCATCTCAAAGTGATCCTGCATTACTTTAGAAAATTCCTTGCACAAGGATTCATTAGTAGCACCGAAAATGATGTCATCCACATATATTTGAACTAAAATGAAATCATTTTTCCTTTTTCTCACAAAAAGTGTGTTATCAATTGTTCCTTTTGAAAAACCATTTTCAATAAGAAAACTAGAGAGGCGAGCATACCAAGCCCTAGGAGCTTGTTTCAACCCATATAAAGCTTTTTGTACCCGGTAAACATGATTAGGAAAAGCATGATCTATAAAACCGGGGGGTTGCTCAACATACACTTCCTCTTCTATAAAACCATTTAAGAAGGCACTTTTAACATCCATTTGAAAAAGTTTGAAATTTTTAAAGCTAGCAAATGCCAAAAACATCCTAATAGATTCCAACCTTGCAACCGGTGCAAAGGTTTCATCATAGTCTATGCCCTCCTCTTGATTGTATCCTTGGGCAACCAAACGAGCTTTATTTCTAGTAACAATGCCATGTTCATCAAGTTTGTTTCTAAAAACCCATTTAGTACCAATAACACTAGCATTGTTAGGTCTAGGAACTAACTTCCAAACTTCATTTCTTTGAAAATTGTTTAATTCTTCATGCATAGCCAAAACCCAAAATTCATCATTCAAGGCATCATTAACCTTTTTAGGCTCTAGTTGAGATAGAAATACAACATTATCACACTCACTCAAGGCTTTTGAGCGAGTAATAACTCCTTTTGAAGGGCTCCCAATGATTTGTTCTTTTGTATAACTCCTTTTGAAGGGCTCCCAATGATTTGTTCTTTTGGATGGTTTGATATGAATTTCCAAGCTTTAGGTGGTTCAACTTGTTCTTGAGCATTGGTGTTGTTCTTTTGGATGGTTTGATATGAATTTCCAAGCTTTAGGTGGTTCAACTTGTTCTTGAGCATTGGTGATATCTACATCCTTTTGAGCTTCTATAGAGGGAGTATCATTGATTTGCAACAAGTCCAATCCCCCCTCAATATCATCATCATCATCTTTCCTAGGCAAAACAACTTGAGAGCCAACATTAGTCTCATCAAAAGTAACGTTTATAGACTCTTCAACAACGAGGCTTCGTTTATTGAAGACCCTATAAGTTTTACTTCGAGGTGCATAACCCAAGAAAATACCAACATCAATTTTGGAATTAAATTTATCATGGTGATCCTTTGTATTTAAAATAAAACATTTGCAACCAAGGACACGAAAATAACCAATGAAAGGAGTTTTTCCATAATAAAGTTCATAAGGAGTTTTCTTAAGCTTTGGTCTAATCAACACACAATTTAAAACATGGCAAGCCGTATTGACGGCTTCCGCCCAAAAGTATTTTGGTAAATCAAATGAGTTTAACATAGTGCGTGCCATCTCTTGTATGGTACGATTTTTCCGTTCAACAACACCATTTTGTTGTGGTGTTCTAGGAGCGGAAAACATATGAGTTATACCATGATGAGCACAAAAATCATAGAAAAATTCATTTTGAAATTCACCACCATGATCACTTCTTATTTTAACAACTTTCAAATCTTTTTCATTTTCAATTCTTTTAACATGATTAGCAAATTCTTCAAAACAATCATTTTTCTTAGCAAGAAATATTGTCCATGTAAAACGAGAAAAATCATCAATAATCACAAAAACATAGTGTTTGCCTCCAAGAGAGGTAACACGCATAGGACCAAATAAATCAAGATGAAGTAATTGCAAGGGTTTAGAAGTTGATACCTCATTGATGGATTTGAAAGAAGATTTTGTTTGTTTACCTTTGGCACAATCCTCACAAATTGTATCTTTTATGAAGTGCAAGCTAGGTAGTCCTTTCACAAGATTCTTCTTAGACAATTTTGATATTAACTCCATATTTGCATGTCCAAGTCTCTTATGCCAAATCCAAGGGTTTTCATCAATAACCGCAAGGCACTTCACATCTTGATTCACTAACTCATTCATCTCAAAAATGTATACATTAGATTTTTGATTAGCAATAAAAACAATTTTTTCATCCATACTAATAATGCATTTATCCGGTTTAAAAGAAATATCAAAATCTTTATCACTTAATTGGCCAATGCTAAGAAGATTATGATTCAAGCCATTTACTAAATAAACATCTTCTATAAAGGGTGAGGGTTTCTTACCAATAGAACCGATACCAATGATTTTACCTTTCTTACCACCACCGAAGGAGACATTGCCTCCTTCAATCCTTGATAGGGTTGCAAATAGTTCTTTGTTGCCCGTCATATGATGTGAGCAACCACTATCAAGGTACCACATCTCCTTACGTCGTTGCCGTGACGTTCCCTACAAAAGAAGAAGATGAATGTGTAGTAGCTTTAGGTACCCATGTCTTGGGTCCTTGGTGGTTAGTAGTCTTGGTACCTTTGGGTACCCATATCAATCCATAAAAATCTTGATTGTCTTTGATTCTACAATGAGTAGAAATGTGTCCATGTCTCATACAATAAGTGCATACAAAATTTCTTTTGTATGTACGGATGTTAGAATCATGAAACCTATTTCTACCATAGTGATTATAGTTAGCATGAGCATGAGTGGATCTAGTCCTACAACCCTCAATTTCTAATCTTTCAATTTTTGATCTTAATTGCTTATTCTCGAAATCGAGATCTTCTAGCAATTCATCTTTAAGAGCAAGAGAGGTTGTTAGTTGTTCTAGCTTAATATCACAAGAGGCATGCAATTTTTTAAAAGAAGAGTATTCTTTAGACATTCTTTTAAATTCAAAGTTTAACTCTTCCAAAGCCATAGCTATGTCATATTGCATATAAAAAGATTCACTTTCGGCCTCGGATATTACCTCATGTTCATTTGCCATGAAACAAACATTTGGGTCATGAAGAGCAAGTTTGGCTCCTTCTTCATCACTATCCGACTCACTTGGTTCGGATTCTTCCCATCCGGCATACATTGCATTCTTCTTCTTGTACTTCATGTACTTTTCTTTGAGCTTGGGGCAATCCTTAGCGATGTGACCCGGTTCATTGCATTCAAAACATTTACCTACACGAGAGGAAAACTTGTTGTTAGATCGAGGGTTAAATTTTTTGTTCATTTTTATAAGTCTAGAGATTCTTCTAGAGAGATGAGCCACTTCTCTAGAAAAATCGACTTCACTCTCCGACGACAAAGATGAGTTGTCACTAGCTCCTTTGAGAACTATAGTCTTCAACTTTGGTGACGGCTCCTCAACTTCACGTGATGGCACTTCCTCCTTCTCCTTCCCTTTGAGCTTCTTCTCATGTACTTTGAGCTTTCCGATGAGACTATCAAGAGCTAAGGTAGTGAGGTCATGAGCTTCCTCAATTGCTGTAGCTTTGGGCTCCCATGCCGGGGTCAAGGAGCGAAGTATCTTGTAGTTCATCTCTTGAATGGATAATTGCTTATCTAGACCATGTAATTCATTGATGATATTAGTAAAACGGGAAAACATAGCATCAATGGATTCATTAGGAAGCATTTTAAATAGCTCATAATCATGCATGAGTCCACTAATCTTAGATTCCTTAACTTGGGGTGTTCCTTCATGTGTGACACATAATTTTTTTTACCCAAATTTCGTATGCGGTTGCACACGTGGAAACCCTATTGTATTCATTGGGGGAAAGACCACAGATTAAGGCGTTCATGGCCTTAGCATTGAGATTGGCTAGGTGCCTTTCTTCATCGGTCATGTTCCCGACTTTGGACTTCTCTACATATTTCTTTTCTATGAACTCTAGGATGTCAAGATCAATACAGCGAAGGTAAATTCTCATCCTAGCCTTCCAATAAGCAAAATTTGTCCCGGTGAAGAGTGGTGGTCTAGTGGTTGATTGTCCTTCTAACATATGCATATTCAAAGAGGCCTCCATTAGATCTTTTCTCTAAGGTGGTTAAACCAAAAATTAATATAGAGACCAAGCTCTGATACCAATTGTTGGACCCGAGAGGGGGGGTGATTAGGGTCAAGAGGCTCTAATATGCAATAAAAATTAAACACAAGCAAACCACAAAACAGTAAAGCAATTGAAATAAGAGAGATAGGGTTAGGAGTTCGTTATCCTTGACGCGCGATGTGTTAACGAGGTTCGGCCCTCTGGCCTACGTCCCCGCTCCCCACTCTCGAGGAGAAATCCACTACACACCCGGTTTGGAAGCCGGAACTTCGTCTACACAGCGATCCCACACGATCTCTCTCACTACACAGTTTGATCTCAACAGATCACACTCCCTCACAGTTGATCTACACAAGATCTTACTCACACAGCAGAAGAAAAGATGTAAGACTCTCTCTTTACACAGCCCCTATAGCAAAGAGAAAGATTACTGAAGATGGGAAGTGAATCACACACAAAACAGAAGGAAAACACAGAAACCAAAACTTTGAAAGTTTTTCTCAGAAAGCAGCGTCTCTGGTTTTTGCAAAGGTTGGGGCAACTGGAAGAAGAAGAGGTCTAGGGTTTTTATAGAAAAGATTAAACCATTTTAAAACAAAACCAAATCTTCCCAATTAAGAAGATAATCTCCTTTTCAGAACAATCTCCTAACAGACTGTGCCAGAGATAGCGAACAGCTGGCACAACAACCCAGGGCAAGCGACCGTTTGAAAAAGGCATCGGTTGACCGACTGACTTTTCGGTCGACCGATGTATTTTCCGGTCGACCACGAGCCTGGTCTAAAAACGAGAAAACAAGCAGAAACATCATCGGTCGACCGGTGCAGTCGACCGATAGAAAAATCGAGATTTCGGTCGACCGCACCGGTCGACCGACGACCTCTCTGGAGTCCAGTGACGAATGCTCATAGGTGCGGTCGACCGGTCCGGTCGACCGCATTCTGATATATTTTCACAGACTGGTTTTTGACTTAAACTAAAATATTTGTAGAATATTTATTTGACCTCTGAAAATTCTGAAACTTTATAAAATGTTTTTAATACTAAAAATAAACTGCTTGGAAAAAGAATTTTGTAGATAGGTCCTCATACTTGTGAAAAATAGTATTTTGTGAAAAACGCTTAAAAACACAAGTATGAAAACGTGTGTGTGATTCCCAATAGCTTCAAGTAAAATCAGTAACTCTTTGCCTACATTCTAGCACTAGAGAGAAAAACAAAAGAAAGCTAATATCCTCATATAGAGAACAATACTTGAGCTTTGATATAGCTTGAATCGGATGAAGCTTTTATTCGAATTTGTCGTTCTTGAAATAACGTTGCTTCATCTCTTGGCCTCCTCCTCCTTTGGATTTCATCGTTGTAGCATATATTCCATCCATCCTCCATTAATGGCACTAACGAGCTTGATAAATGAATTTACTACATTTACACTCAATAAGCCATTAGTACCGATAATGGTGGTTGTAAAACATCATCAAAACATAAGGGCTAACACCAACAACATTAACAACTACTATGTATAGTTAGCAACCAAAATGTAAGAGTGATTTCAGAAGAATAAAAAAGATAAGGACCATCTCAGTGAATCGTAAGCCTCATCATCGTCACCGAACAGGTTTTGTTGAGCTGTCTCCTTGCCCCGCAATACTTTACTATAATTAATCTTGATGCCAAAATTAGAGAACAAGTCGTTCTTGATATCAACTGCACAAAGATCTGGCCTAACCTTCAAAACAGCTTGTATTTGGCTAGCAATAAACTTCCTTGTTGCCCTTGAGTTGCCAGCATTTACTCCATATTGACCACATGTGTGGGTAGATTCGAAATTCTTTATGGACATGATAGTCGAATTTCTGAGCGGGGAAGCAAACAACATCCTAGCGCAACCATTTGTGTGCTTGAATCGGCAATAGACTCTTATGTGTCTTTGTTCATCGTGGTAAAAATCATACTCGAACCATTTAACAATTGAATAGTATTAAAGTGCTAATCTAACTTCAGCAGCACTATCAAATTTCTGACCAACTTCACGTATAGTGGTGTGCCACTCAGTTGGGATCTTTGTTTGGTGATTAAGCATGTCTTTCAGCAGCATGATCGAGTCGCTGGTGGGGTTGTCATTAGGAATACGCTCATCATTACAGGTTTGGGTGAACATGGTATCTACACACTGTGAATTTTCTGTCGGTATTGTCCTGAAGTAGTAATAAAAATACATAGCCTCAATAAGGAACTGATAACCTTAACAACGAACTCATAAACGTAATAGCCAACACATATCCTTAACAACTAACCCTTATACTTAATGACAGACTTGTGACCTTAACAACAAATGCATATACTTAACATCAAACACCTTATCATAGCAACCAACTAGTATATGTAATAGCGAACAAATAACCTAAACAACCAATCCTTAACATAACCTTGACAACCAACTTATTACCTAAGCAACAAATGCATAAGGTTAACAACTAATGACAAAACCTATCAGTGAACTTAAAAGGAAATCTGGAGTGTAATTCCTATGCAGTTTCCGGCGTAGTCTGCGTGTTTTGCAAAGTTGAGGATTCCCCAGTGGAGGTAGCATACAAACTCGTGTCTATAAATCCATTACGCCGACAATACTCGAACATCAAATTTAAGTCATCGTCATTGTCAATTGAAATACTGAATTTCTTTTCGCATATGAACTTCAGTGAAAGAGATTGCATTAGTATTTCAAGCCTTTTCGACACTTGATATTTCAAGCTGATTATTTCTATATTCTCTTTGATAACGACGAATACACCGTCACCACCTTTGTTACTTTTTGCCTTCATTACCACGCATAATAAAGATCCATCCGCAATTTTATTATAGGGAGTAGTTGAACAAACGAAGAGGTTTTTATTAAGGAGAATTAAGTAGAAGGAATAAATTAGTTGGGGTAATAGAATGGGGAGGAACTCAGCGATTTTATTACGGCTGGAAGGGGAATATATCTGGTGATAATTTTGGAGGGAAATGAGAATCCCCCTAAAAAAAAGGCATTCTAATCACCATTTAATGCCTACAGTCGAAACGTCATGTTTCTGACGTGAGAGGGTGACGAACACAGGCTGCAAAAGGTATTTTGGGCATTTCGAGAGGGGTTTAAATAGAGTTACGCCTGGGGATTCATTTTGGGGGCTGTAAGAAAATTGCGGGCGATTTTGGGCAAAGACACATTGAAAAAGTCTTTGGGGGGGGGGGGGGGGGAAGCATGTTTTCTTGTGTTTTGAGGGTTGGAAGCATTTTTCCCTTGAAGTTTTTAAAAATTTCGTTAAGTATTTAACGATTGTTTCTCAAATGGACCGCACTGGGGGAATAAACATTATAAGGAGTAAAATAGACTATTACTTTAAGAGGCAAGTCGATTGCTTAAAATAGTCATTTTGTGCTTGCTTTAATAGCAATTAGTACTCCCAGGCACTCTATGCGTGCATAACAAAAAAATGTGAGGGCCATTTCGAATTGATTTTTGCAAGTGGGGGAGCATTTGTGTTGATTCTCAAGTGTCAGACATTTTTATCGTCTTTGGCAAGTGTGAATTTGTTTCTTTTGATTTTTTTAAAGTGCAAAGGTATTTTTGGTATTTCTGAAAAATTTCATGACAAACCAAAAAATTGACTTTTTTTTTTAAATATATAGTATAGATGTAGGTTATTGTCCCTAGTATTTTTATTTTTTATTTTACTATTATTCATTTGTTTACCCACTTTTTTCTCTTTTATTTATGACTTAAGTTATCTATCACCTAAGGGGACTTAGCAATGAAAGTGAATTGAAAGTGTGAAAATTACTTTTTTTTAATAAATAATTTTCCTACCCACGTCAATATAAACGTAAAAAATAATATTCTTTGTAAAAAACATACCATTGAAAATACAAAAGCAATTGATGATATGGCAAGATGAGACTTAATTACTATATTCAATTAATTAAAATTGATCCCCACATTTTCACTTTCATATAACTTCACTATTTTTCTCTAAGGCCAAATCAAATTTGCATTAAGTGTATATTACACTTATTTGCATTTTATTTTTACGATCATTTATATGAAAATAAACAATTAAAGTGTGCAAAATAAGTCTTTTTTTTTTCTTTCATTTTCACCTGCAAACAAACACACCCTAAAAAAATTGGGATTCACTTTTAATCTTTACTTTGCCCAAAACAAATAGTTGAAATTATTAAAAATGTTTTTCCCCCTTCATATGATGACTTTTTAACTAACAAAACATCTTAAATGACACATCATGAGAACATTTCACTCCCTCGATTGTTCTTTTTCATAAATTTTAGTTAGATACGAAATTAGAATAAGCACAAAAAACTGATGGAATCGTAAAGTGTCACGTGCTACATTATAATCTGTCACCTTTAACTGGAATTATTTAGGGGCTGTTTGGTTCGCTATTATAAGGGGTGGAAAACTCAGAAAACCCCTCTACGTCAGATTTTTAGCCCTCCACGTTAGCTTTTTTGTTTCCGTCCATTTCTTTGTGCCGCTTTGGTTCGCTCGAATGGAAGAGGGAAAACTCTGCTGAAATCGCCGCCAACTAAGATTTTTTTCCCTCTCCGATTTCCTTCCCCAACCAAGTGAAATTGATAAAAACTCTGCCACGTCAGATTTTTTTCCTTCTCTGCTTTGTTTACAAAAGTTTTCCTTTTTTTTTATACGAACCAAACACAAGAAAAATAAATACATTGGTTTTCCATCATTTTTTATGTGCGAACCAAAGCAAAACAATCTATTTCTTGGAAAAGTTTGGAAAACTCAAAACTTGTGTTTCTTTACATAGAATTGCATTTCTCTATATCAAGGAAACGAACCAAACAACCCCTAAGCAAAAAGCGGTCCCAGAACAAGGCTCCTTAAAAGCGACAAATTCAATTGGACACGTGTGTGCTCACAGCACCGTCAATCGAATGTTGTATACGGTGACAATGATTGGAAGGATATCCTCCTCTAGTTCATCTGTGATATTGCCACATGTCCAGTAATTGTGAGATCTGATGGTTGAGAGTGGGACAAGTTTTGGTGGACGGGTGGACGTCAAAGGGCCACATAGGTAAAAAAATCTTGGCTCAAAGCTGTTATTGCTATTTAGTAACTAGATAATGGCAATGGCTTTATTTTTATGATGTTGTGTATGGACCAATGGGGGACTGAGCGATGAAAATTAAAAATAATAATTATCAGAAAGAGGTAGGTCTATCCAAACAGACCGGGCAAAATAGAAGCGTTGACCCGAGAACGGACTGGGCAAAACCGGGGCCTAGACCCCGACCCGATTGGCTCGGGCCGACGTGGTTTTTTTTTTCAAGAATACATAGCAAAAAATTAAATAAAATTTTAATAAAAACAATCATATTATTAATCACTTGTAATATATAATTTATAAATACATAAAATTATAGAAATTAAAATGATAAAAATAACTTCTTTACTAATGATCAGTCAATCATCTATAATTATAAATTTATTTTAAAATTCATCGTATCACAATAGATGAATACATCCCAACTAGGTTGATACCTACTCATCTATATCATTATCATTTGTAACTTTTTCCAAAATAATTTATCACAAATTTTCAGCTAAGAAATAAAAATTACAAACTGATAAATAATCTCTACTCTTTATATCTATCTGCTAGTCTTAACTCTTCAAATTTATCTTCAATACCAGTCATCTGATCGATGTCTTACGTTCTCTTCTCGTACCTCCACCAATCTTGTAGGCACATTACCACCTGTACGGTATATGGATCTAACGATATCCTGTGGTTATCGATCAAACGTCCTGCTATGCTGAAGGCGGATTCTGAAGCTATCGTGGAAACCTGCACTGTTAGTAAGTTACGAGCCATGATAGAAAGTATAGAATATGAAACTGTTCCATATACTTTTCACCATTGTAAAATATCAAAACTATTATTTTAACATTTAACTAAAGATGTAGTTAAATATTGATCAATTTCAGAAACTTTCATTGATGATCAAAGTCCAGATCCACCAGTTAGCTCAGCTATCATTGATTCCCTATCAACTCATACCTTTGCCCCGACTTGAATTCGTAGAAGAATAAACTGTAGACTGATGTTTACTTACACCATTTCTACCTGCATACTCATCATATAATCTTTAAAAATAATTTCTAATAGTATTATGATGAGTAAGAGCAGTAATAGTTTGACCATCATTAGTGTCATTATCATATTACCATACAAAGAATTTAACAAACTTCGAAGGCCAATATCCTTCAAACATGGATTAATAAGAACCCTCAAACCAAAAAAATAGGAATAGGCCTAAAATACTTATTAAATTTACTTTCCATTTGAAAAATTATATTTCTAAAATAATTATCCATACGGTAATTATAATTTTTTTTTGAATATTTAAATTTTGTAAAACATCTTGAATTATAGTTGGATAATAATAACCAGATAATAACATAGTAGCATAATAAAAAACTTATAACATCTCCTTTATACTATATATAACTATCCATTCATCATCACTTATTCCATACATACTACCAGAGCTAGAACTAGAAGTATAGAAAAGAATAAAATTATTTATAATTTTTTTATACTCTATTGCTACATTTAACATTGCATAGGTAGAATTCTACCTATGGTCAATAATTTTTGGAATTAGTGTGACTTTAAAATTTTTTTCTTTTACATATTTGTTTTCATCTTTTAATTCTTTATTTAGAAGCATTATGAGTATAAGCTACTGTCCTAACCTTTTCTATCATGGATTTAATTTTACTAAATGCACTTTGAACAATTAAATTTAAAATATGACACACATATCTAATATGGAAAATATCACCATGACATGATAATAGCAGAGATGTTTTGATATGATCAACAACTACATTGTTATTACTTGCATTATCTAGTGAAAGAGAAAATATTTTTTTCTAAAATTTCTAATTTTATAAGTTCTTCAATTATTAAATTGGCAATATTAATACCACTATGTGAATCTTCAAATGTAATAAAAGAAATAACTCTTTTAAATATTTGCTAATTATTATCAATACAGCGTGCTGTGATACAAAAATAACTAGTTTGTGCTCTAGATGTCCAAATATCAGAAGTTAAAGAAAATTTACAGTTTAAACTTTAAAAATAAAAAATTATTTTTGCTTGTTCCTCCTGATAATATTGTAAAATATCATGTTGGCAAGTTTAACGAGAAATTTTTTAAATGCGGGATAAAAAGCATCTATAAACAAATCTTTAAATTCATTATCTTCTACTAATTTAAAATAAAAGTTTTTAAGAATACTAAACCTGATGACACATTTCCTAGCTCGGACTGCGTCATAGTTCAAACTACCGAAAGTACCAGAAGATGAGGATAGAGAGAGTAAAAATTATTGGATATCACCTTGAGGCGTTGCCTCACATTTGTTGTGTTTCTCTAAATGGCGTTAGAGGTAGTTGGTACCGCTCTTATGATGAGCTTGGAAAATATGACCGCACAATGCACAATTAGCCTTCTGGGTGAGAAGCCTACCGTGTTGATCCCTAGTGACTTCTATCTTCTCAAAAAAGTTCCACACATCGGATCTTGACCTTTTAGGAGCTCTTGGTGCAGAATCATCGTCACCGGAGTCGTGATCAACATCGATAGGAGTAGGAGGAGTAGCTGTAGCTCCTATTTTAGGAGTATTAGGATTCATTTCAAGTTCAGGAGTTGAGATTTGCCCTTCATAATCAGAGGAGGAAGCCATTTGATTGAAGATTTGAGCAAAAGAGAATATTAGAGGGTATTAGAGAGAAGTAGATGAGTTTTGGATGAGAAAAACAAATGAAAACCCCCTCTATTTATAGAGGCAGCCCTTAGGCAAATAACAAAAATAACCTTAAAATTTAGCCATTTTGACCGTTTTTGGGGGTATTTTGGTCAAAAGCCAAAATATATCTGTTATGGTTGGGGGGGGGGG
>NC_033802.1:58259294-58282972 GCF_001876935.1 Asparagus officinalis
GACCGCTCCTGCCCGGTATGATACCTGGCCGGGCCGGGCCGGGCCAGGTCCGGTGTGGGCGCCGATGACGCGGCCCTGGCCTGGAACCCGATCAGGCCCGGGTTTAACCAAGCCTTTAAAAAATTTGTTAGTTTAACCAAGCCTTTAACATAACACTGTTTAATTGAACCCGAGGACGTAGACACATTGTCAAACCTTGTTAAATCTGGTGTATTCTTTCTTGTTTACTTTCCTGCAAGTTTTGTCTTTTATTTGCGGTGATTTTCCTACTTTTCTACTCTCAAACACAAAGTCCAGAAGGGCACATATTAGATTAGATTGTTTTAAATTCCCAACAACTGGTATCAGAGCTTCGTTCAGAAGGTTTGTGTGTGAGCCATGGCAGAGGAAAGCAAATCTAAGATCGAAAAGTTTGACAGCTCAGACATCTCCTACAGGAAGTCGCAGATGGAGGACTATTTGTATCAGAAGGATTCATACCGTCTGTTGAAGGGTAAAGCTAAAGGAAAGAAGAAAGAGGACTCAGACGAGGAATGAGAGATACTAGATAGGAAGGCTCTAGGCCAAATCCTGTTTTCACTCGCCAAGATAGTTGCACACAACATATTGAAGGAGAAGATGACGGTGGGGCTTATGGAAGTACTCGCGAAGATGTACGAGCAACCGTCAGCCGTAAACAAGGTGCATCTCGTCAAAACACTCTTCAACCTCAAGATGGCAGAAGGATGTGTTGGACCCTAGAGGGGGGGGGGGTGATTAGGGTCACGAGGCTATAATTATGCAATAAAAATAAGACAAGCAAAACACAATATGCAAATGCAATCAAAATAGAGAAGATAGGGTTAGGAATCGTTATCCTGTGACTCACGATATGTTAACGAGGTTCGGTCCGCTGACCTACGTCCCCGCTCCCCAATCTCGAGGAGAAATCCACTACACAACCCGGTTTGGAAGCCGGAACTTCGTCTACATAGCGATCCCCTCACGATCTCACACTACACAATTGATCTCAACAGATCACACTCCCACACAATTGATCTACACAAGATCAAGCTCTCAAAATAGTAGAAATGGTGTAAGAACCCTCTCTTTACAATGTCCCTATGGCAAAGAGAAGATAACACTGAAGCTGGGATGTGAGACACAAATAGAAAACTCAGATGAAAACAGGTTTGAAAATTTTGCTCTGTAAAAACGTTCTCTGAAAAATATCTCAAAGAGCTGGGACACTGAGGAAGAACAAGAGGTTGAGTTTAAATAGAAGAAACCAGCTGTTTAAACCCATACCCTTAATCCCCCAAAATCTGGAAACAATCGTCGCTGAAATCTGTACTGAGTGGCGCTGAAAAAGTACTAATATTACCGTTGAAACAAATCGGCGGTCGACCAGACTTTTTCGGCGGTCGACCGCAATCTGATACACTCCAAAAAACTGATTTTTGACTAACTTAAAATATTTATAAAATATTCATTTGACCTCTGAAAATTGTAAAACTTTGTAAACTGTTTTTAATACCAAAGACAAATTGTTTGGAAAAGGAATTTTGCAGATAGGTCCTCATACTTGTAAAAATAGTATTTTGTGAAATACGTTCAAAACTATAAGTATGGAAACGTGTGTGTTGATATCCCAATAGCTTCAGATAAAATCTAAACTATTTGCCTATATTCTAGCACTAGAGAGAAAATAAAACCTAGCTAATATCCTCATGAGAATACAATTCTTGAGTCTTGATATAGCTTGAGTTTGGATGAAGCTTCTAATTGAATTTGGTGTTCTTGAAATAACGTTGCTTCATCACTATGCCTCCTCCTCCTTTGGATATCATCGTTGTAGCGCATATTCCATCCAATCCTCTATTTGTTGCACTAACAAGCTTGATATATGAATTCACTACATTTGCACTCAATAAGCCATTAGTATCGATAATGGTGGTTGTAAAACATCATCAAAACATAAGGGCTAACAGGATGCTCCTTAACAATGCACCTTAGTGAGTTTAACACGATTGTTAATCAGCTTATCTTCATGAACATCACATTTGATGACGAAGTGCAGGCCCTTTTGATTCTATCTCAATTGTCGGATAGTTACGCATGTTGTGTGACCGCAATTAGCAATTCGTCAGGGAAGAAAAAGTAAAAGCTGAGTGAGGTTATTAGTATGATTCTATCCGAGGAGGTTAGAAGAAAATCATCCGAATCAGAAGGTTTATGATCAGCTCTAAATCTCGAGCAGAGAGGCAGAAGCCAGAAGAAGGTTAACCAGAACAGGAATCGGAAGTGGGTTTTTATAGAAAATCACAGCTGTTTAAAACCCATAACCAACCCCTCAAAATCTGGAAACAGAACAGCGCCAGATCATGTGAAATCGGCGCTGAGATACTATACCTGATTACCGTTTGAATTATACGGCGGTCGACCGGACTTTTTTATGGTCGACCGCGAGCCAGGTCAGAAACTTAACAAAAGTCCAGAGAGTTTCGCGGGCGTTTTGGCTCACGGTCGACCACGGCGGTCGACCGTGAATGTTTCTGCTGCCCACTGACGAGTGAGCTCAGGTGCGGTTAACCGTGGCGGTCGACCGCAATCTGATACACTCCAAAAAACTGATTATTGACTAACTTAAAATATTTATAAAATATTCATTTGACCTCTGAAAATTGTAAAACTTTGTAAACTGTTTTTAATACCAAAAACAAATTGTTTGGAAAAGGAATTTTGCAGATAGGTCCTCATACTTGTGAAAATAGTAGTTTGTGAAATACGTTCAAAACTATAAGTATGAAAATGTGTGTGTTGATATCCCAATAGCTTCAGATGAAATCTAAACTATTTGCCTACATTCTAGCACTAGAGAGAAAATAAAACCTAGCTAATATCCTCACGAAAATATAATTCTTGAGTCTTGATATAGCTTGAGTTTGGATGAAGCTTCTATTTGAATGTGGTGTTCTTGAAATAACGTTGCTTCATCACTATGCCTCCTCCTCCTTTGGATATCATCGTTGTAGCGTATATTCTATCCAATCCTCCATTTGTGATACTAACAAGCTTGATATATGAATTCACTATATTTGCACTCAATAAGCCATTAGTACCGATAATGGTGGTTGTAAAACATCATCAAAACATAAGGGCTAACAATCTCTCCCTTTTTGATGATGACAACCAACCATTATATAAGAGCAAAAATGAAATAGCTTATAGATAGGTGCTCCCCCTATCTATGAGCTAGATTTCTCTCCCCTTTGTCACCATCAAAAATGGGGAAAGAGAAATGCATGCAAAAATGCAACTAAACAAGCAAACAAATAGAACTTTCACATATTGCATAAGCCCAAACCATTTCTTATGCGACAAAAATCATCCTCACCAAGAGGCTTAGTAAATATATCCTCTAATTGAGATTTTGTGTCAACAAACACTAGGGATCCATCTTGTCTTTCTACATGATCGCATAAGAAATGATGGCGCACATCAATATGCTTGGTTCTAGAATGCAAAGCCGAATTTTTGGAAATATTTATAGCACTAGTATTATCACAAAAGATTTTTATATTTTGAAAATTCAAATCATAGTCAACCAAGCTTTGTTTCATCCACAAAACTTGAGCACAACATAAGCCGGCGGCAATGTATTCTGCTTCTGTAGTGGACAATGCAACGTAATTTTGTTTCATGGAAGCCTAAGAAACAAGTGAATTTCCTAAGAATTGACATGTTCCACTCGTACTCTTGCGATCTAGCTTACATCCGGCAAAGTCGGCATCACAAAAATCATATAAATCAAAAGAGGTGCTCTTTGGATAAAATAAACCAAGATTAAAAGTTCCATTAACATACTTAATGATCCTTTTAACCGCAATTAAATGAGATGCTTTAGGAGAAGCTTGAAAACGTGCACATGCACACACACTAAACATGATATCGGGTCTACTAGCGGTGAAATAAAAAAGACTACCTATCATACCTCGGTATAGTTTTTTGGTCCACGTCCTCACCACTTTCATCCGCATCAAGCTTTACACTTGTACTCATGGGAGTAGGCGCATGCTTAGAATTCTCCAAATTGAATTTCTTCACCAATTCCTTAGCATACTTGCTTTGAGAAATGAATATCACATCCTTAGTTTGCTTGACTTGGAGCCCGAGAAAGAATGTAAGCTCTCTCATCATACTCATCTCAAAATGATCTTGCATAACTTTAGAAAATTCCTTGCACAAAGATTCATTAGTAGCACCGAAAATGATATCATCAACATATATTTGAACTAAAATGAAATCATTTTTCCTTTTTCTTACAAAAAGAGTGTTATCAATTGTTCCTTTTGAAAAACCATTTTCAACAAGAAAACTAGAGAGGCGAGCATACCAAGCTCTAGGAGCTTGTTTCAACCAATATAAAGCTTTTTGAACCCGGTAAACATGATTTGGAAAAACATGATCTATGAAACCGGGGGGTTGCTCAATATATACTTCCTCATCTATAAAACCATTTAAAAAGGCACTTTTAACATCTATTTGAAATAATTTGAAATCTTTAAAGCTAGCAAATGCCAAAAACATCCTAATAGATTCCAACCTTGCAACCGGTGCAAAGGTTTCGTCATAGTCTATGCCCTCTTCTTGATTGTATCCTTGGGCAACCAAACGAGCTTTATTTCTAGTTACAATGCCATGTTCATCAAGTTTGTTTCTAAAAACCCATTTTGTTCCAATTACACTAGCATTGTTAGGTCTAGGAACTAGTTTCCAAACATCATTTCTTTTAAAATTGTTTAGTTCCTCATGCATAGCTAAAATCCAAAATTTATCATTTAAAGCATCATTAATCTTTTTAGGCTCTAGTTGAGATAAGAAAGCAACATTACCACACTCACTCAAAGTTTTTGAGAGAGTAACAACTCCTTTTGAAGGGCTCCCAATTATTTGTTTCTTTGGATGGTTTGATGTGAATTTCCAAGCTTTAGGAAGTTCAACTTGTTCAAGAGCATTGGAGCTATCCACATCCTTTTGTGCTTCTATAGAGGGTGTATTATTGATTTGTAAAAGGTCCAATCCTCCCTCAACATCATTATCATCATCTTTCCTAGGTAAAACAACTTGAGAACTAACATTAGTCTCATCAAAAGTAACGTTTATAGATTCTTCAACAACGAGAGTTCGTTTGTTCAAGACCCTATAAGCCTTACTTCGAGGTGCATAACCTAAGAAAATACCAACATCAATTTTGGAATCAAATTTGTCATGATGATCTTTTGTATTTAAAATAAAACATTTGCAACCAAAGATACGAAAATAACCAATAAATGGAGTTTTTCCATAAAATAGTTCATAAGGAGTTTTCTTAATCTTTGGTCTAATTAAAACACGATTTAAAACATGGCAAGCCGTATTGACGACTTTCGCCCAAAAATATTTTGGAAAATCAAAAGAATTTAGCATAGTGCGTGCCATCTCTTATAAGGTGTGATTTTTCCGTTCAACAACACCATTTTGTTGTGGTGTTCTAAGAGCGGAAAACATGTGAGTTATACCATGATGGGCACAAAATTCATAGAAAAAATCATTTTGAAATTCACCTCCATGATTACTTCTTATTTTAACAACTTTCAAATCTTTTTCATTTTTAATCCTTTTGACATGATTAGAAAATTCTTCAAAACAATCACTTTTATTTGCAAGAAATATTGTCAATGTAAAACGAGAGAAATCATCAATAATCATAAATACATAGTGTTTGCCTCCAAGAGAGGTAACAAGCATAGGACCAAATAAATCAAGATGAAGTAATTACAAAGGTTTAGAAGTCGATACCTCATTGATGGATTTGAAAGAAGATTTTGTTTGTTTACCTTTGGCACAATCTTCACATATGGTATCTTTGATAAAGTGCAAGTTAGGTAACCCTTTTACAAGATTTCTCTTAGACAACTTTGATATCAAATCCATGTTTGCATGTCCAAGCCTTTTATGCCAAATCCAAGGGTTATCATCAATTGCCGCAAGATACTTCACATCTTGATTCACTAATTTATTCATCTCAAAAATGTACACATTAGACTTGCGATTAGCAACAAAAACAATTTTTCCATTCATACTAATAATGCATTTGTCCGGTTTAAAAGAAATATCAAAACCTTTATCACTCAATTGGCTAATGCTAAGAAGATTATGATTCAAACCATTAACCAAATAAACATCTTCAATAACGGGTGAAGGTTTCTTACCAATATTACCTTTCTCACCACCACCGAAGGAGACGTTGCCTCCTTCAATCCTTGATAGGGTTGCAAATAACTCTTTGTTGTCCGTCATATGATGTGAGCAACCACTATCAAGGTACCACATCTCCTTACGTCGTTGCCGTGATGTTCCCTACAAGAGATGAAGATGAAGATGTAGTAACTTTTGGTACCCAAGTCTTGGGTCCTTGGTGGTTAGTAGTCTTGGTACCTTTGGGTACCCATATTAATCCATAAAATTCATAATTATCTTTAATTCTACAATGAGTAGAAATATGACCATGTTTCATGCAATATGTGCACACAAAATTTCTTTTGTATGTATGAGTATGAGAACCATGAAAACTATTTCTACCATGGTGATGATGATTAGCATAAGCATGAGTAGGTCTAATCCTACCACTCTCAATTTCTAGTCTTTAAATCTTGGATCTTAATTGCTTATTCTCAAAATCAAGATCTCCTAGCAATTCATCTTTTAGAGCAAGAGAGGTTTCTAGTTGTTCTAGTTTCACATCACAAGAAGCATGCAACTTTTTAAAAGAAGAGAATTCCTTAGACATTCTTTTAAATTCAATGTTCAATTCTTCTAGAGCCGTAGCTAGATCACATTGCATGTAAAAGGATTCACTCTCGGTGTCGGATATTACCTCATGTTCAAGGGCCATGAAGCAAACGTTGGGATCATGAAGAGCAAGTTTAGCTCCTTCTTCATTACTATCCGAATCACTTGGTTCGGATTCCTCCCATCCGGCATACATAGCCTTCTTCTTCTTGTATTTCATGTACTTCTCCTTGAACCTTGGGCAATCCTTAGCGATAAGGCCCGGTTCATTGCATTCAATGTATTTTCCTACACGAGAAGGAAATTTGTTGTTAGATCGTGGGTTAAATTTCTTGTTCATTTTTATGAGTCTAGAAATTCTTCTAGAGAGATGAGCCACTTCTCTAAAAAAATCAACTTCACTATCCGATGACGAAGAGGAGTTATCACTAGCTCCTTTGAGAGCTATGGTCTTCAATTTTGGTGATGGCTCCTCAACATCCCGTGAGGGCACTTCCTCCTTTTCCTTTCCCTTGAGCTTCTTCTCATGAACCTTGAGCTTGCCGATGAGGCCATCGAGAGGTAGAGTGGTAAGGTCATGAGCTTCTTCTATCGCCGTCGCCTTGGGTTCCCACATCGGAGTCAATGAACGAAGAATCTTGTAGTTCGTCTCTTGAATAGTCAATTTCTTGTCAAGACCATGCAATTCATTGATAATGTTAGTGAAGTGAGAAAACATGGCATCAATTGATTCATTTGGAAGCATTTGAAACAACTCATATTCATGCATAAGTCCGCTAATCTTGGATTCCTTAACTTGGGGGTTCCTTCGTGTGTGATACACAATTTCACCCATATTTAGTATGCGGTTGCACACGTTGAAACTCTATTGTATTCATTTGGGGAAAGACCACAAATTAAGACGTTCATAGCCTTAGCATTGAGATTAGCTTGGTGCCTATCTCCATCGGTCATAGTCCCAACTTTGGATTTTTCTACATATTTTTTCTCTATGAGTTCTAGGATGTCAAGGTCAATGCAATGAAGATAAATCCTCACCCTAGCCTTCCAATAAGCAAAATTACTACCGGTGAAAAGATGTGGTCTAGTGGTGGATTGTCCCTCTAGCATATGCACATTCATTGAAGCCTCCATAAGATCTTTTCTCTAAGGTGATTAAACCAAAAACTAATATAGAGACCAAGCTCTGATACCAATTGTTAGACCCTAGAGGGGGGTGGGGGTATGATTAGGGTCACGAGGCTATAATTATGCAATAAAAATAAGACAAGCAAAACACAATATGCAAATGCAATCAAAATAGAGGAGATAGGGTTAGGAATCGTTATCGTGTGACGCGCAATATGTTAACGAGGTTCGGTCCGCTGACCTACGTCCCCGCTCCCTACTCTCGAGGAGAAATCCACTACACAACCCGGTATGGAAGCCGGAACTTCGTCTACACAGCGATCCCCTCACGATCTCACACTACACAATTGATCTCAACAGATCACACTCCCACACAATTGATCTACACAAGATCAAGCTCTCAAAATAGTAGAAATGGTGTAAGAACACTCTCTTTACAATGTCCCTATGGCAAAGAGAAGATAACACTGAAGCTGGGATGTGATACACAAACAGAAAACTCAGATGAAAACAGGTTTGAAAATTTTGCTCTATAAAAACGTTCTCTAAAAATATCTGAAAGAGCTGGGACAATGAGGAAGAAGAAGAGGATGAGTTTTTATAGAAAATCACAGCTGTTTAAAACCCATAACCAATCCCTCAAAATCTGGAAACAGAACAGCGCCAGATCGTGTGAAATCGGCGCTGAGATACTGTACCTGATTACCGTTTGAATTATACGGCGGTCGACCGGACTTTTTTGCGGTCGACCGCGAGCCAGGTCAGAAACTTAACAAAAGTCCAGAGAGTTTCGCGGTCGACCGTGGCGGTCGATCGTGTGAAATTTTTTGCTCACGGTCGACCGCGACGGTCGACCGTGAATGTTTCTGCTGCCCACTGACGAGTGAGCTCAGGTGCGGTCGACCGTGACGGTCGACCGTAATCTGATACACTCCAAAAAACTAATTTTTGACTAACTTAAAATATTTATAAAATATTCATTTGACCTCTGAAAATTGTAAAACTTTGTAAACTGTTTTTAATACCAAAGACAAATTGTTTGGAAAAGGAATTTTGCAGATAGGTCCTCATACTTATGAAAATAGTATTTTGTGAAATACGTTCAAAACTATAAGTATGGAAACGTGTGTGTTGATATCCCAATAGCTTCAAATGAAATCTAAACTATTTGCCTACATTCTAGCACTAGAGAGAAAATAAAACCTAGCTAATATCCTCACGAGAATACAATTCTTGAGTCTTGATATAGCTTGAGTTTGGATGAAGCTTCTAATTGAATTTGGTGTTCTTGAAATAACGTTGCTTCATCACTATGCCTCCTCCTCCTTTGGATATCATCGTTGTAGCGCATATTCCATCCAATCCTCTATTTGTTGCACTAACAAGCTTGATATATGAATTCACTACATTTGCACTCAATAAGCCATTAGTATCGATAATGGTGGTTGTAAAACATCATCAAAACATAAGGGCTAACAGGATGCTCCTTAACAATGCACCTTAGTGAGTTTAACACGATTGTTAATCAGCTTATCTTCATGAACATCACATTTGATGATGAAGTGCAGGCCCTTTTGATTCTATCTCAATTGCCGGATAGTTACGCATGTTGTGTGACCGCAATTAGCAATTCGTCAGGGAAGAAAAAGTAAAAGCTGAGTGAGGTTATTAGCATGATTCTATCCGAGGAGGTTAGAAGAAAATCATCCGAATCAGAAGGTTTATGATTAGCTCTAAATCTCGAGCAGAGAGGTAGAAGCCAGAAGAAGGTTAACCAGAACAGGAATCGGTCGAAGTCAACCAAAAAGTGGACAAACTCGAAAGTTAGGCCTATCAAAGGGAAATGTTAGAACTACGGTCAGGAGGGCCATATGTCTTCACCCTGTAAAGCACAAAAGAAGGATGCGAATGAGCAGGAGGCTCATCTCGTCCAAGTGTCTTGATCCTTGCTATGGATAGCAATTTCGCTTTATGGGTTATTGATTCGGGAGCCTCGTTCCACGCCACTGCTAATAGAAAGCTTCTTCATAACTAGATAGCAGCGGACTTTGGAAAAGTATACTTGGTGAATAATGAACCCTATAGTGTTGTTGGAAGAGGTGATGCGCAAATACAGTTCAAGGGCTCTAAGTGGAATCTGAAGAATGTCAGACACGTACCGGAGCTAAAGAGGAATCTTATTTCGGTTGGCCAGTTTGGAACGGAAGGCTATGTTTCAACATTCACCAAGGATTCATGGAAAATCTCCAATGGCACGATGGTGTTTGCCCGAGGTAACAAAACACAATCTCTCTCCCTCACCTCACATGCGAGTGACATCCACGCAATTGCAGCTAGCAAGGAGAGTGCAAATCTGTGGCATAATAGGTTGGGACACATGACTGAGAAGGGGATAAAAATTCTACATTCACAAGGAAAGCTAACTGGTATCGATTCAGTGGAAGGTGGTGTTTACGAGGACTGTATCTACGAGAAGCAGAAGAGAGTTAGTTTTCAGAAGAGCGGAAGACCACCTAAAGCTCAGAAGCTAGAGCTTATTCATATAAACGTATGAGGTCCAGCTAGTGTGTCTTCTCTTGGTGGTTCGGCGTATTATGTTACCTTTAACGGCGATCACTCAAGGAAGGTGTGGGTATTTTTCATGAAGCACAAGTCAGAGGTGTTCGAGATCTTCAAGAAGTAGAAAGCCATGGTGGAGAACAAGATAGATCTAAAGGCGAAGTGTCTGAGGTTAGACAACGGTGGAGAATACGAGTTGGAGGAGTTCAAGAGCTTCTATGCTCTAAACGGGATTCGGTTGGAGAGGACTACTGCAGGGACGCCGCAGCAGAATGGCGTTGCAGAAATGATGAACATGTCATTGACTGAGTGTGCCAGGAGCATACGATTATATACAGGTCTACCTAAGACATTTTGGGCGGATACGTTGCATACGACAGCTTACTTAATTAATCATGGGCCATCACTTTTATTGGATTTTAGGATTCCAGAAGAGGTTTGGAGTGGAAAGATGATCAATCTCTCATACTTGCAAGTATTTGGTTGCGTGAAATATGTTCATATCAGTGACCATGTCAGGGACAAGATAGAAGCTAAGACACAGAAGTATACATTCATTGGATACGGCATTAATGAGTTCAGGTATCGTCTTTAGGATGAGAAGAATACGAAGATCATCAGGAGCAGGGATATGATATTCAACGAGAAAGTGATGTACAAGGATAGTGATAATGCTAAGGATAGCCAAAACAGTGGGAGCAGCACTAAGGATACAAATGTATATGAGTATATGGATTTAGAGGAACTTCTAGATGGGGGAGATAATGCTAGTTCTTACTGAAGAACGGAGGAGACTCCAGCTGTAGAAGCTACTACCCAGGGCGTGGAACTTAGGAGGTCATCCAGGGTACTCAAACCGAATCCTATATATCTCTCATCACTTGATTACTTACTTTTGACAAATAGCAGAGAGCCGAAGTGCTATGAGGAGGCCATGAAAATTAGTGAATCTCAGCAGTGGGAGCATGCGATGCAAGAAAAGGTGGATTCTCTCCACTCGAATGAGACATAAGAGTTTACATGGCTACCTGCACAGAAGAAAGCCTTACACAACAAATGTGTCTATCGAGTCAAACAGGAGAGTGATGGAAGGAAGATGTACAAGGCCAGATTAGTTGTGAAGGGGTTCCAACAATGAGTGGATTATATGAAGATATTTTCCCCCGTTGTGAAACTTATAACCATTAGAGTGGTGTTAAGATTAGTAGCTGTAGAAGATCTCTACCTTAAGCAGTTAGATGTAAAGACTATATTTTTTCATAGTGACTTGGATGAAGAAATCTACATGATGTAACTTGTTGGCTTCATTGAAGAAGGAAAGAAAGAGATGGTGTGTAAGCTCAAGAAGAGCTTGAACGGATTGAAACAGGCTACGAGACAGTGGTACAAGAAGTTCGATAACTTCATGCAAAACAATGGCTTTGGAAGATGCAATTCAGATAATTATTGCTACTTTAGGAGGTTCGAGTCCAGCTATATCGTGTTATTATTGTATGTTGATGACATGTTAGTTGCAGGATAGTGTTTAGAGGAGATAAACAACTTGAAGAAACAGTTGGCGAAGGATTTTGCTATGAAGGATCTGGGTGCATCGAAGCAAATTCTTAGGATGTGAATAAGTAGAGATAAAGCTGAAGGGACGTTGAAGTTGAGTCAAGCTGAATACATCAAGAAGGTACTTCAGAGGTTCAACATATAGAATGCTAAGGTTATTAGCATACCCCTTGAAAGTCAGTTCAAGTTATCTGAGGAGCAATCACCCAAGACAGATGGAGAGAACGATCATATGAGCAGAGTGTTATATTCATCAGCCATTGACAGTCTTATATACATGATGGTTTGCGCGAGGCCGGATATTGCCCATATAGTGAGAGTTATGAGCAGGTTTGCAAGCAATTAATCCAGGGAAGCAACATTGATAGGTCGTGAAATGGATATTGCGTTATTTGTGAGGGACCACGGACAAGCCACTATATTTCAGGAAGAAGGATTTGGTACTATGGGGATACGTGGATACGGATTTTGTCGGTAATCATGATACGAGGTGAAGTACTACGGGGTATGTTTATACTTTAGCGTCGACAACAGTGAGATGAGTCTCATATCTGCAGAAGATTATAACATTATCCACAACTGAGGTAGAGTATGTCGCAGTGACTGAAGCTAGCAAGGAGATAATTTGGTTGATCGGGTGCCTGGAAGAGTTGGATCTGAAGCAGGGGAACAGAGTTCTTTGTTGTGATAGCCAGAGCGCTATACACCATACCAAGAATCCAGTATATCATACCAAAACAAAGTACATCGACGTACGATGCCAATTCATATGCTCGCTGATTAAGGATGGGAAGTTACAGCTATAGAAGATTTTGGGGAGTCAAAATTCTACGGATATGTTGACGAAAGCAGTGACCATCGAGAAACTAGAGTTGTGCACAACTTCAGTTGGCCTTCACATTTAAGAGATGAAGGACCAGGAGGATTGACGGGATCACCGAGAAGATGTTGATTGAAGAAAGGATTTTCGAGAAGGAGAAGATGCTTGTGAAGAAGGGGAGAGTTCGGTTGAGCTCGTTGATGGTGCTTTGGTCTCCAAGTGGGAGATTGTTAGTCTAAGTGTGTAGACCCAAAGCTGGAATCAAGAAGACGAAGAAAACAGAAAATAGTCTAGTCGGTCGACCGCCAGGTCTGGTCCGGTCGACCGTAAAGCCTGTATTAGACTGAGCAGAAACAGACTCTCTAGCCAGTCAACCGTGGCAGCTAGTCGGGTCGACCGCGAACGTGCACAGTGAAGGGTGCAAAATCAATGCTTTGGCCGGTCAACCGCGGGACCAAGCCCGGTCGACCGCGATGGGATATTTCTGTTTCCTAATTTGTTTTGTATTCTGTTTGGGTTGGGATTCCTATATATACCTAAACGATTTTAGGGTTTTGTGTGCATCAAAAAGAGGGTTTTTGAGAGGATTCTTTAGAGAGATCTCAGAGAGGTTAAAGCCTAGTTTGTGAGATTCTAATCTTTCTTCAGATTAATCAAAGATTTGTGTGGTGTGGCTCCCAAGGACATAGGCACGTTGCCGAACCTCGTTAAATCTGATGTGTTCTTTCTTATTTACTTTCCTCCAAGTTTTATCTTTTATTTGCGGTGATTTTCCTACTTTCCTACTCTCAGACACAAGGTCTGGAAGAGTATGGATTCGATTAGATTATTTCGAATCCCCAACACCTCGAAGAAATAAAAATGAATAGGAATTCTATTGATTAAAAGTTATGCCCCTAGAGCTTGTAATCCTTTGGTTATTCCTAATCAAACTAGAATTATAAAAAAAGTATTAAATCCTACCTTAAAAAATGCTCCTTATAATAAAGTAAATAAATCAGCTAAACATGAATTAAAATTGAATTTGTTTCCTAAGCTAAATAGACACCAATTTTATTACTAAAAATATACTAAATATTTTTTAGATTTCTGCTATAAACTGGTGATATTAATGAGATTTTGAAAATCTAATAATCCAACTGGCTTGTCTCATCAAGATAGGCAATTTATATATATAATATATTAGAACCCGCCTTCTGTGTTAGAATATATGATCATTTCCTTGCAAAAGTCAATAATATGTATATATGTGTATTTAGCTTGTGATTATCCCGCTCCTTCATGAAATTGTCCATTAAGTGTCCTACATCAGTCTCCTCTTGTTGGAAGAAGCTCTATCTCGAGCTTACATTTTCTTGAAAATTATTTTTTTCTCCTGCATTGATTAGAACTATATTGTACTTAGTATTGATTTTCTTCATCTGTTGTTTTACCTCCTCCGTTAAAATTTCTGCTAAATCAAACTTTTGAATGAATCTTTCCCATATTAAGTTTATGTGACTAACGACATGTGAATCTAGGGATGACTTGAAAATTTCCTCCAAATCCTTTTTATGTTGCTTTTTTATCTTATGCCTAAAATTTTATCTTAATCTTGTCAAAGTTATTGTCACTCTTTGTTTCAAGAGAAAAATTTCTCTCATACTCCATCCCCTTTGTTCTGGACCCTTCGTCAAGTAAGTCATGTATTATCAATTGTCTCGCTCGCTATTATATCTTTCTTCACTGGGACAACATTAATATGTGTAATATCACTCATAATAGTTTCAGGAACTTCATGCATAATATCTATCTTCATTAACATATCACCATTAGCATTAGGAACCTTAGTTGCAATAGGGGCTTGCACCTCAAGAGGAATCTCGATTGGGGCAGGTTCTCCTTTTCTAGTTACAACCAAGGTATAGACCTCTTCAGAGTGCTTTAAGTCTTTGGCTAAAGTCTTGTTGCCTACCACTAAAAGTTTCTTCTTCTCATTAGTCTCTATTAAGGATGACTCCTTTTTAGGAAGAGGCACGAGTGCAATTCCATGTCCATCCTTTTTGAAGATGTAAGCATTGTTTCTTCTTCTCTATAGCACCAACATCAAACGGTCATGACCTACCTAAAAAACACGACAAGAATTTATCTCGATCACATCACACAACACCTCATCACTATAGTTGCGGCTAATGGAGAAGGGTACCTGACACATCTCATTGACTTGCATGTCATCACCCTTGTAAATTTAGTCGATCTTCTAGAGAAGCAGGTGTTTCTTTGTCTTCAAACCTAACTTATCTACTATATGCCAAGAGAAAATATTCTTGTTACTATCACTATCAATGATAATACCACAAATCTTCTACATCACAATGCATATTGTGTAGAAGATATTTTACTTTTAAGATGGTTCTTCTTTCTTTTTTCTTTATCAATGCTCTTCACAGCTCTAGGGTGTCGCTTATAGTTAGATTAGGGTTGCTCAATTCTTCGTTGATGATAGTTAGAGTTTAAACTTGGATGTTGATTAAGCACATAATAATATGTTGGAAGAAAATGAGCTTTCATCAATTCCTTCATCTTCACCCATGATTGGATTTTTGGCGTTTGCTGACGGGATCGATCCTCGCATAATGATTGCCACCAAAAAGATACCTCACCCTTAAGTTGAAAGGATACTTGCTTAACCTTCTGATCTTTTAAAATTTTGAAGTATTTGAAAAATCTCTCCACTTTATCAATCTCATCAAGAAAATCATCTACATCGAGGTTCTCATTAAAATATGGTAAATCCACTTTATCTATGGCCCTAATATCGATGTGTGGCTTCATATTCATCAATGTCACTATTGAATTCTTCTTGTAGAGTCCTAGCATGTCATTGCTGACGATCATAGTGATCTTGAACTCGTCCCGAGTTCAGACGCTCCGTTTCCAATGCAAGTCAGCCTAAATGAGTCATAATATAAGTTCGGATAATAGGGGTTTCATCGCTTATAATCAGATTGGAAAAAATGCTTTGATTCTAATTTTCGCAGCACAAAATAAGACATCTCAGAATCCATCAAATCCATAAATAACAATCTTTGAATTTATGAAGAATTTTAAATATATAAATAAAAAATAAAGAGGAATTTTATTGATTAAAAGTTAAGCCTTTAGGGCTTACAATTCTCTACTTAAATAGAAAACAAACAAGATTTCTAATAAGACTAGAATTATAAACCAAAAAAGGAAGTATTAAATCCTATTGTAAAAAGAATCCTTATCATAAAGGAAATAAGTCAGCCAAACATGAATTAAAATTAAATTTATTTTCTAATCTAAATAGACCCATTTTTATTACTAAAAATAAACTAATATTTATTATTTCTAAATTTTTGATAAAATCTAGCGACACTGATGAGATTTTAGAAATCTGACAATCCGGTTGGCTTCGTCTAATTAAGATAGGTAATTGACATATATAATATGTCATAATCCACCTTCCAGGTTAGAAAATATTATCATTTCTTTATCGAAGTCAATAATATATCTGCATCTGTATTTAGTTTGTGATTGTCTAGCTCCTCTATGAAATTACCCATTAAGATTCCTAAATAAAATAACAGCTTATGTTAGGGGGACCAATATGAGAATAATTGAAATTAAGTGAGATTATGGCCCTCTTTAATACTTGATTGATAATGATTAGACATTAGGTTAACTGAGGAGGATGACAACTTTGAATGATATTCAAAAGAGCCACCCCAATACAAAAGAAATATTGTATATGCTATAACATGATTAAAAAATAAGGTAAACGAATATGTCTAGACGCACGCTAACTTTACTAAACTTTTCTTTATATACTTCGTAAACTCCTTTAGACCCTTAAATATAAAAATTTATTTTTTAGCCCCTTCATAACTATGATACATGTGCTCTGCCAGCCAGCAATATAATTTTACTGTCCTTCCTAGCTTTTTTGCCTTAGAAATTTTCACCCTCTCCGATGAAAGACCTTCCCTAGCTTTTTTGCCTTAGAAACTTCCACTTTCTCTAATAAAAGTCCAATACATTTTACACACACACTCCCCGCTCCCTAATGGAGATCAAATTGCAAGCTCGGATTCTCAGGACCATACACATAGCCAATATTGTTCTGCTAATAATTTTCTTTGGATAAGTCCAACTAACTTATCACTTGAAGTGATATATTGATATTCTAGTCCAGTTTACATCAAGACCATTTTTGTATGAACTGGATATCTGTGTAGGAAGTTATTGTGAGAATACTAAAGACTGTCATATCTATACCGTGTCTTTTAGTATCTCGTTTCATTTAAATGTTCTACAGATTCACGAATCTCCCATACTTGAAGTGTTGTTTCAAGCCTATATATACTTCGTTGACCTAATAGAAATGAAGTCGTTGATTTGATTATAATTTTACGTTTATCTTTGTTCTACACCCCTTTTGTGGGTTTTCTACATTAATTGTGAGTATTTATCCGCATCTCTAAGGTGGAGTCTTTGTAATGGCGATTCATCACATCTATCTAGAGTGGCGATATCTATATCTGTTGTTTATTCTAAGATGATGAATTTTTTCTGCCACTTTCAATTAGGGGCATGGTGATCATTTTTGATAGGGCTTCCAAAGATCAGTGGAGGAGCTGCTCTACCTTTTTGTTTTAGTGGGATCTTGGCCCTCTACTGACAGAGCTTGATTCCGAGCTCTGTTGATGGTATGAGTGAAGTTGCATCAAGTTGATGACTATCGAAGAAGTCTTGGTAGGAGATTTGGCTAGAGAGAGGATGATGCAAGTTGTTTATTTTATCACAGGTATGTAGATGACCCTCTTGTGAGAAGAAGATGACTCCTGGTAAGGAGAAGTTGCTCTTGGGTGTTTTGTATAACCATTTGTGAGGATAAAGACAATACTTTAAAGCATTCATCTAAGTGGCCTAGGCGCATGCTTAAGCGTAGGTGATACTTAGGCCACCTGCTTGGTGCCTAGCGCCTATGTGGTATCTAGGCTGTTTATCTAGATTTTGGAAGCTCCTAGGCAAGTGTGGTTTTCCTACATGGACTGCACCTTCAGACATTGATCGTGATTTTTACCAATGCAATATGCACATCCTCCAACTTCTTCCAATTTCCTTCAGCCTCCAACTATTAACAACTTCTATATCTTCTCCACTCTCTAGCAAGACAAAGAAAGAAATCCATCTAGTCATCAGTTTGACACTTAAGATTTTTACAATATTGGCATTTACTATTAATTACTGTAAGTAAATAATAAAAATAGTCTAGGCTCTAAGCATCAAGTCCAATGCCTACGCCGCATAGCTCTATTTGTAACATTGAATATAAATTCCAATGAGAGAATGGTAGTGACTCTTAGGTGATTTAAAACTCCATGAACCGATCCTTTAAGAGTGCAATTAATCTTTGTTAGGAGGTCTAAGAAGAAGGAGAACCCAAGGCAACCTAAGGAACCCTCACATATCAAATATAGGCCCATATGATTGTAGGCAATAAAAATTACCTTTATCCCTACACAACAACTTGGAACAAGCAAAAGAGCTCAAGGGTCAATCTCTGGAAAGGCAGGCCGACTCCCTGAGAGTCCACCCAACTCAGGCTAACTCCCCGAAGAGTCCAGCCCCAGACGACCCGAATGACCGAGACCCCCTCGTTGACTTCAAGTGGCCGAGACCCCTTCGTCGACTCGAAGGGCCGAGACACCCTCGTCGACTGGACTCGAAGGGTGATGTTGGTTCGCACTTCGAAGACCAAGTGGTCGAGACCCCCTAGTCGACTCTGTAGGAGTAAAATTTGATTTCCCAAAACGAGGATCCCTTTTGTATTAATAAGAATAGCTTATTATAAACTAATGAATCAAAATTATAACAGAAGCAGAGGGAATACCCTCTTTGTTTAACGTGGGGTCTTTGGTAGCGATAGAACACCTCGCTCAGTTCTCGTACCGAGTTTACTTCCCTTAGACGATCCGATCGAAGTTGTAGGTGAGCCTTAGTACAGAGTAAAAGCTCGTGTTGATCGAGTTCGAATCTCGCAGCTCAATGGCGATCGAGGCTGAGAGCTAGAAGGAGATGCTACAGTACAAAAGTAATGCAAAGAGTGGGTCACTAACTCAGTCGAAGAGTGAACTGATCAACTAAAAGCAAGCCCCATTTACGTAACCAGGAGAGGCTTTTAAATAGAGGGGAGACGTCATGATCACTACCTTGAATCATAGGATGTGACCATATGCTATTGAGAGATGCCATGCCTCTCACTTGTACTGTGAGCGGCTGTTTAACAGGCCTGGAGTACTGTACTCCTCCCCTTCATATTGTGGGAAATGGAAAGGATCATCCCTGTACATGATATTATAACCGCCCAAGACTCAAGCGAGTCTGACGAATTTGTTAATAGCCTAGCTGATGGCTTAAACGTGCAGGCGAACTCAGTCACTTGCACGAACTTGACTCGTGTAGGCAAGTTAAGTATGCAGGCGAGTTTGGCGACTGTGTAGATTTGACTGGTCACTTATACTATGAGCGGCTGCTTAATGGGCTTGAAGTATCGTACTCCTTCCCTTCACGTCACGGGAAATGGGAAGGCCCATCCCTGTACGCGACAGCGCAACCGCTAGGTACTCTGACAAGTTTGGTGAGTTTGTTGATCGCCTAGCCATGCAGATAAGCTCAGCTCTTGAGCAGACTTGACTTGTGTAGGCGAATCAAGTGTGTGGATGAGTTTCTGGTTGCCTGGCGGATTGTCTGGCTGTGCTGGAGAGTTCAGCAATCACGTGGTCTTGGCTCATGCTGGCGAGTCAAGCACGCAGGAGAACTCCTTTCGTGCGGATGAACTTGACTCTTGAGTGGATTTGACTCGTGCTGGCGGGTTAATCCTGTAGGCGTAATCGAGCTCTTGATGGCGGGTTTTTAGGTCTTCCTGTAGTCAAGGGAGTTTTTATAGCGTACAATACCCCCTTTAAAGTTTTCAGGCCTAAATCACGTTGAAAATATGGTCTATAACACTTTGAATGAATGTGACCATTATTTCATAAGTTCAGGCGAATTCGATTCCCTCGGTTGGATCGAGCCATTTGGGGCGAGCTCAAGCTGTGCTGGTGCCAACATGTGAGATGGGTGCCGTTTAAGTTGGGTCCCCACTAGCGAGATTCAAGCTCATGAGGGCTAGTCGCGTGTGCGTGGGGTAAGTTCTCACGCTTGCCAATTAAGAAGACGCCTCGTCTCCACACGCTCGCTCTGAGATACGGATTTGATGGTGTTTTCTGATTTCAACCATCGATTTGACAAGAGATCGTGTATGAACCGCGGGATCTTGGTCATTCCATGTGGAATTCCTAACGTCATGCCTCGTTAGTGGCCGCTCGATTTGAACTGCTGAATCGGAACTATCTGCTTCACGGAGCTGGCGAATCTTGACCATTGAGATTTCACTTATATAGCGTTCATCTCCTTTGTAGGAAGATCACTATACTCATAAATTCTCTCGCACAAGCCTTCTCATAGAAAGACCAGGCATCCCAAGTTTGAGATGGCCTTGATAGTGAGAACGTGTGCTTCGAAGGGGAAGTAGGAGGCTGTCCAACCTGAACCCGTCATCCTCTCCGATGACGCAGAGGAAAAACACACTCCCGCTTCCGCCCCGTAGTCCTTCTCTCAGCCTCCTCTTGATGATGAAGGGGCTATCCCTTTGATCCAACCAATCACCATGATATCTGCTGGCCAGGAATCTACCTTCCCGAGCTCTAGATCTGCGTAGGGCCTCCTCAGGCAATTAGAAAATGCTATGAAACAAGCGGTCTTTGCTGCTAGACTTGGTTAGGGGACCTATGCAGATTTTAAGCCTTTCTTCATGAACTGCGTAGTTGATCTCAGGCGTTTGGGTGAGGCTCGAGAGGCTTCGCGTTATCTAGTCAAACTTCTCGGTTTTGAGCTGTGTCTGACACACTTAGAAGTCTTGTTGCGTGAGGACTCGGAACCAGATGTAGAGCGGCTCATGGCTCAGGCTCGGATCAGAGGGGCATAGGAGCAGGAGATTCGAGAGAGGGACCTATCAGACAAAGGGGCTCTCATCACTCATTTGCTTAACCGACAACACCTACTGTAGGCAGAGATTGATGCTTCAGCCTCCACCATTGCCCGAATGAAGGTCCAGCTCATGGAGGAAGAGGCGACTCTGAAAGGCTTGTAGCTTGAAAGTGCGAATGTTCATGGCGCTGTCGAATGGGAGATGCAGACCCTTTAAGCGCTCTGTCAATAAGACTCTATTGGTAGTGCTTCCTTTAAGGCCAAGATTCCAAAGGAGACGGAGGACCAGGTTCAAGCAGATCGGGTGAGGAAGATAGCTGTGATTAAAGCTAAACTCGCCTCTTTCAGCGAGGTGGACTAGGTTCAACGGAGTGGATTGTTATGACTTTGTTTGAATGTATTATCATAACTTCATTCAAATGTATTGTCTCCAAGTCAGTTATGAATGGAATTATGCTTTTGTTTTCCATTTATTGTTTTTTTATGCTTCATGTGCATACTTCCCTCTTATTGATCGACCCTTAGGATTTTTAGCAAACCTCCAGCTATCAATGGGTTTAATAGGCCTTTACAGATTACCGTTTAAATCGGGCTAGTCGTACTATTCCCCTCAGTATAATGAGTTATCGAGAAGTGTCTTTTAGGCTTAATGCTAAGATTTCTCTTCTAACCTTAGCCATTCGAGGCATCTGTTTAAGTTAATTACAACCGTTAGGTCGTTATTTGGCTGGGCCGTGTCATTTAAATGCGACGACTTAACCCGAAATGGCCGTTACTTGCGGGAGTGGAAGGGGAAGTGTCAATAGGGCGCATCGCGTGGTGGGTCTGACTATGCAGGTGAGTCCATTTCATTTGGGTGAGCTTAAAGCTCGATGCTTCAGATGAGCTAGACCAATAGGAAAACAGAGTAGTGTAGGCGATCCCAGTGGAGGTGCTTAGTTCCCACCCATTCTTTCGAGGCGATCCCGGTAGAGGTCATCTACCCCATGGTACGTTTGGCCTACGGGAGGCCATATGCGTTGGTGTCAGCGATGGTGGTATGTATCCAGAGGGGGTCCGCACATTAATAGACCAATTCTGTCGGGTGTCGTACACTGACGAGGGGGACGACAAAGTCGCCAAGACTCTCAATCCTAGAGTTAGGCTGCCGACACCTATTTGATGGCATGGTTCATCTACTACTGCGAGTGTTTGATGAGCGCCCCCCGCAACCCTCCAGGAAGAAGGGTTCGTCTCGTTCGTCCAACGTCTGGAGAAATTATCTTGGAAGTGTAAGGACATTCCGATATGCAGGAAAACGCTTTCCTATTTCGGTTATATAATTTTCACTAATTCTTTCCTATTTCACTGCGGGGGGGGGGGGTATGCGGGGCCCTTCGGGATGCATCGATGGCGGACCAAACACCGTTCTCTCATTTGATGCCTTCCGATGGCTGTTAATATCAGGCTGGGGTATCATGTTTTCGAACAAGCCCATGTTCTATCTAGAACCGTATATTCCTTTTGGTTTCAGGTTTCCCCGTCAATTCGTGTATGACCAGTTGTACTAGAGAATATTAACTCTTATTTACATTATGAAGGAGGGTTGGTAGATGATGCGTGTGGGTGGTTCTGGACCTATGCGCCGCTGCACCAACATGCACTTCGAGTTGCCCATTAGGGATCGTGAACTTCACCATACACTCATCTATTACCGGTAGTATCGGGGTGGAGCGCAAATCCCGAGGGCTTTCAGTTACAGAATTCTTTCTTGGTGGAGCATGGGCCGTTCGAGGGTAGCTCCTCGCCCATCGAGGTTGGAGGGTTGCAAGACTATTGGGGAGTGGTTTTAGAGGTCCTTGCCAAAGACACCAAGACCTTTAGCGAGGTTAGGTGAATTCGGGGAATTTGCGGCACATGCCCCCCGCCTCCTTTCACTCAGCTGGAACTCAGCCGGTGAAAAGGGTGTTTTGATGAACTGGCCCTGGGTGGGGACATGCTTTAGAACAGGTCTGGGGAGGCAGTAGCTGGCAGATGGGGATGCTTGCCTTTTCTCCTGGATGTTCACTTCCCTCTAAGCGACAACGGGAGGCGGGGCCTGGCAGCTCAGAAGTGGAGAGCGGTCAAGAAGGTTCATCACGAGGAGGCGTTGGAGACCACCAAACGATGGAGGGCCATGCCACGGCCACTCTTGTGTCACCTTTGGGGGTAACTCCCCCTGTGACTGAGGCCACTATGCATGCTCCATTTGTTACTTTAGGGATGGTTTCGTTCGCTTCAGAGGCTGCCCCATCAATACCAGATGTGCGAACCAGGAAGGGGCTGTCAGCACTCCAACGATCATGTCGGAAGGTAACCTTTTAATACCATATCTTCGATGCATGAGGTTGAACTTGCACCATCTGACGTTTGACTTAATGCAGGCACGGTTGAGGGGGTGGTCCCCATTCCTTCTGATGAAGGGGAGGGAACTGAAGATGAAGAAGGCCCGACAACTCAGGTGAGAATGCGCATTGAGCTCAGTTCGTTCAACGAGCTTGAATTAGAGGGTTTCAAACCACGGGCGGACTTGAAATAATGAGTTCAGACCGTAGGCAAACTCTAACTGTAGGTGAGTTCAAGCTGTAAGTGAACTCTAATTACAGGGAGAGTTCCATCGGTAGCAAAACTCTTACTGCACGTCGAGTTCAAGCCGTAGGTGAACTCTAATTGTAGGCGAGTTGCAAGCCGTAGGCGAACTCTAAATTGCATGGCGAGTTCTAGCCGTAGGTGACTCTGATTGTAGGGT
>NC_033802.1:58283153-58285905 GCF_001876935.1 Asparagus officinalis
AGGGGGTGTCAGCCACTCCAACGATCATGTCGGAAGGTAACCTTTTAATACCATATCTTCGAGCATGAGGTTGAACTTGCACCATCTGACGTTTGACTTAATGCAGGCACGGTTGAGGGGGTGGTCCCCATTCCTTCTGATGAAGGGGAGGGAACTGAAGATGAAGAAGAGCCCGACAACTCAGGTGAGAATGGCATTGAGCTCAGTTCGTTCAACGAGCTTGAATTAGAGGGTTTCAAACCACGGGCGGACTTGAAATAAGTGAGTTCAGACCGTAGGCAAACTCTAACTGTAGGGTGAGTTCAAGCTGTAAGTGAACTCTAATTACAGGGAGAGTTCCATCGGTAGGCAAACTCTTACTGCACGTCGAGTCAACCGTAGGCAAACTCTGACTACAGGGTGATGTTATGACATAAGCGAACTCTAATTGTAGGAAGCAATTGAGCCGTAGGCGAGCTTCGAATCGTAGGTGAGCTTTGACACGGGCAAGCCACATGTCAGTTTGCAGCCCTATCTGCTCGTCAGCTAAGATGACGTGGGCATATCGCTCCGCATTAATGGTGGCATAATGGAGGCATAATGGAGGCTCTTTGTTTTCCTCACCCGATTTGAGCCATTAGCTAGAGATCGTGTTCAAAACTGTCAGATCTCGACCGCTCGTGCGGGATTCCGAATCGCTTCGCCTCCTTCGTGACTGTTCGATCTGAACTATTGAATTGAATGGTAGGAGAGCGATTGGGCCATTCACTATATAGCGTCCTTCTTTCTTGTTGTAGAGGCCAAAGTGTTCATCATTTCCCTAGTGTTTAGGATGGTACCACGAGCAAAGGCACCCGTCTCAAAGAAAAGGGGAAGGAACGTCTCTTCCTCCGCTGCCGTTTAGGCCGTCGCTGCCGGTGTGGCCATGGATGCTACTAGAGGTATTTCTATTTCTAAACCTCTTGGACGGTTAACAGACACATGAACACGATGAGTTCATGATTTTGATCTCTTTTGTCAGCTCTAGAGGGGGCTCCAAACACAGAGGGGCTAGGGCCTGAGCCTAAATCCATGGCTGTACCCACTTCACGGTCTGCTTCTCAGCCAAGAGTGGAGTATCATCCAAAAATCTCTTTCGTCGCTACATTTGACCACGGCCAGGAGTCTAATCCCTCAGACACCATTAATCTATAGACCCATGTCCAAGGATTGGAGAATGTCGTGAAGTAGGTGATCTCCTTTGTTGACCAAGGCTGTGGTACCTATACGGATCTAAAGCAGGCTCTCTTAGACCGTGTGGTCGACATCCGGTGCCTGGGCAATTATGAACATGCCATACGCTGTTCGATGAAGCTTTTCGATCTGGAATCGCTCTTCACAAGGTTGGGGAACTTTCGACAGGTGGACCTAGAGCCTAACATGGCGTAGCTCTTGACTTAGGCCTAGCGTCGTGGGGCGTGGCAGCAAGAATGCCGAAGGAGGGACATAGAAGACAAGGAGTCTCTTAGCGCTGACTTGGACAACCGACAGTGTCTATTGCAAGCCAAGGTGGAGGCTACTATTTCCTCGGTTGTTTGGGGTAGGATTCCGCATGTCGAGGGGGAATAAACTCTGACGGGCCTACATCTCCAGAGCGAGACTATTCAAGGCGCCCTTGCGAGGGAGAGGCATATTCTTCCAACGTTGCGTCAAGAAGCCGTTGCAATCAGTGCTTCTTTTGAGGCTGGGATCAGGTAGGAGGTGGAGGATGAGGCTCACACAATCTATGCTAAGAAGATAGCCACGGTCAAGGCAGAGCTCGCTTCTTTTAGCTTTCTAGGATGAGCTTGTAGAATAGGAGTATATTCAAGATATCTTGTTCAATCTTTTGTTTCTAATTGTAATGTTATGACTTGTTTGATCATAAAGTCATAACATTGTTTGAATGTATTGTTTTGAAAACTACTGATGAATGAATTCCATGCTTTCTTGATTCCTTAATACATTGTGCATGTACTCCTTTCTGCTTTTACTGCTACGTATCTCTATCCAACACTTTAGCTCTTTTAATTGAGTTAATAATAGATGACTTTGAGTTTAGCCGAGCTCACGCCATAGGAGAGCTCATGCCGCAGGTAAACTCAAGCTTAGGTTAGTTCATACAATAGGCGAACTCAAGCTTCGACGAGTTCAGACCATAGGCAAACTCAAGCTTAGGCGAGTTCATACCACAGGCGAACTCAAGCTTAGGTGAGTTTATGCCACAGGCGAACTCAAGCTTAGGCGAGTTTATACCACAGACAAACTCAAGCATAGGCAGGATCGTGCCACAGGTGAACTCAATCTTAGGCGAGTTTGTGCCACAGGCAAACTCATACTTAGGTGAGTTCATGCCACAGGTGAACTCATGCTTAGGCGAGTTTATGCCATAGGTAAACTCAAGCTTAGGCGAGTTTATACCATAGGCGAACTCATGCTTAGGCGAGTTTATGCCACAAGCAAACTCAAGCTTAGGTGGGTTCGTGCCACAGGCAAACTCAAGCTTAGACGGGTTCGTGCCACAGGCGAACTCATGCTTAGGCGAGTTTATGCCACATGTGAAATCTTTGGCGCAGGAGAACCTCGAGCGAGCGAGCCACATGTTGGCCTATGGGCCCATGTGCTTGCCAGCTAAGGTGGTGTGGGTGTGTCAATTCGTATTATGTGAAGTGATGGAATGTCTCGCCTTCTGCGCTTAATCTAAACCATTGGTTTGGAATCACAAAGGCCATGGCTTTTATGGGCATCGAGTTTG
>NC_033802.1:58285915-58315946 GCF_001876935.1 Asparagus officinalis
GCCACAAGGAATCTAAGCCGCTTGATTCATTTGAACCTGTGGATCTCGACTGCCGAGTCCTCGGCTATATAATGTGTTCGCCGCCCTCCTGGTAGAGTTCTTGTGCTCACAGAGGTTCGACTAAAAGTTTTTGAAGAGCATTCCATGTTCCTGAGATGGCTCCTAAGACTAAGCCATGCGCCTCTAAAGGGAAGAGGGTCGCTTCTTCCTCAACCATCGCTGGTGCCGTCGTGGCGCCGACCATTGCTCCTATCACTAGCCGAACAAGGTGCGGTAAGTTATCAAGTTCAATTCATGTGTTTGAAATGACCTCTCGAGTAGGCAGAACTAAGGGAGGCGAACATCCGTCGTTCGTCTGTTGCCATGAACACCATCGATTTTAGCGGGCGCACGATTGTTTTGGTGAACTCTAGATGGTGGGCGAGCTTGGTTCGCCTATCATCACAGGGTTCGCCCTCGTCTCGCTGATCGTAAGTCTTTATGATTGTCTTCAACTTTCTAGGCTCAAGTTTCTAATTTTTTGCCTGTTGCGTTTTGCAGCTCTTGCTCTGAGGTCGTTTGGAAAAGCAACTTCCTTGGTTGGGGAAGGAAGTCATGATCGTGCACCCAGGGCACCCACCACTGTCAACCCGTCCCAAGGGTCTGCCGCTCGGAGCCTCACCCCAACGTTCGATATCATCAAAAAGTTGGAGGCTGACTTGCATAGGACAGCCACCATTATCAGCCAGATAGGATAGCCACCATTATTAGCCAGGGCAGCGGTAGGTGCTACGACATGCTTCCCCATATAGCTGATTGTCTTGAGGAGATTCAGTGCATCGAGGGCACCCGGTTGGCCTAACGGTGCAGGTGAGAGCTTGATCATTTGGAGGAGCTTATGTATCGCTTGGAGGAACTGGTCCACGCGAAGCCCAGCGACTACTCGACGTCACTTCTGACCAGTGCTCAGATCCAAATGGAGTTCGAGCAAAGGGATCAGGAGGAATGCATATCGGTCAAGGAGGCTCTTGTCGCGCGTCTGCACAAAAGGTTGTAGGTATCTAAAAATGCCTATAGGTATCCACACACAGCTCGAGACAGAGAGAAGGTGATGAACGCCATTATCTAAGTCTAAGAGGAATATCCGACGCCGACCAACACATGATGTAAAACGGCAAACCGAAAGGCCCGCGTGCTCACCGGCCACCACCAAGTGGCTCGCACGCTCATCAATCACCAAATCAGCGAACCAAGTGGTCCGCACGTCCATCGACCAGCTAAATAGCAAACCAAAAGGCCTACACGCCTGTCGGCTACCGTCAAGCTATCCATGCGTTCGCGAAACGAATCGGGAAAGCGTACAAGTCAACGAAATGATGAAATACGCGTAACAACGGAACATGTCAAAACCTGAAAAACAGATAAAGCCCCTGGCGGCTGAGTCTCACCAAAGCGACCCGGTCAGACCAGTGGCTCCGCCACGGGCCGAGCTACGGGTGACTGTTCGGCCAAAATTTGGTTTTTCGGTTCTTTGATGGATTCTTTTGGGATTTGAGTGTTCCTGGGCGTTCTAACTGATCTGATATTGTGGTTGTACAGTTGTTAACTGAAGATACAGAAAAATCCATCAGTCTCATCCACATAACCGCATCCGAGGCATATAAATATGAGCAAAAGGCTTCCATTTTACGGAGGAGATCAAGAGGACGAAGTGCTGCCGAATTGGAGAGTGTAGCCACGAATTTATAGTAAGAATTAGCAGATCTTGGTGATCTCCTATGCATAAATAGTGGAGTTCGAGAGATCCGAGACCCGTCCCCTGTTCCTCTGGATTTAAGCTTGGTCTTAAATCTCGAGAAGAGCCGTGATCTTGTTTGGTCGAGATTACCGCTATAGCGATTACTTCCTTCGAAAAGTAAGAGCTTTGATCACCAATCTGTCAACCTGATCTGATCCGTGGTGGTCCACGAATATTAACATCCCCGGCATAGGCAAAGTTCCAATGCAAGCAGCGGGTGATAAACGTCCGTTGCGCTATTTGACAAGAGTTGTAATCTTTATTTTTATTGTATAAAGGAGATCTTATAAAAAGATCAACTTTTCTTTTCATTTGAGTTTATTGTTATGACTAAAGTTGTAATAGATTCGATGACAACGAAAACATCAAATTTTGACCCAAACAAGCTGGCGACCACAGTGGGAGCTAATAGCTTCGCTGCCGAAGCTGTCGTGTCGCAACCACGGATCCGGATCCCGGTTGATGAAGAGGTCTAGTACGAATTCAACCAACTGTAGTTTGAGGAGTATTTGTCTTCCTCCTCTTCTAGATCCTCTGCCCCTCACAAGCGCAGGAAGATCAAGGCCCGCATTGCAGTTGCAATCTCACCTTGTAAAGCCCCTCCGACCTCCTACGAGCCCAGACTTATAGATCTGAACTCCTCCTCAATCAAGGAGTTGAGTACCGAAGTTATGCTAACCATAATAAAAAGGGCACACCAAAGGTAGCGCCAACAACTTGCGCGCCGATTTGCTAAGGCTTTGGAGCCTGTTGACGGAATCGGCTATGAGGTGGATCTGAAGCACAGAAAGAACCGAGTTCCCTAGCAGCAAACAGATGCCCTCTCCTCCAAACCAATAGTGAATGAGTGGATCCAAGTTAAATGGACCTACACAACCCTCGAGGAGCGCATTTAGAAGCATCGCACCTTGATTGCACACGCGTGAATTCTCGTGCGAGAAGCACAAAAGCTAAAGCAAAAAAGGTGATCTAGAAGCCACAGAAACCATGCTATGTCTAGAAACCAAAGTCTGAAACGACGTCGACAAAAAGTCAAATAGCGCCCGGAACTGCTAGAATGCGCGAACCACCATCTGGTGGCTCGGCCAAAACTGAGCCACCAAATGGTGGCTCGGCAAAAACCGAGCCACCAAATGGTGGTTTGTGCTGGTTCGTACCCATTTTGGTTCAGTTCGTACATGGTTTGGTTCGGTTCGCACCCGGTTCATCTCCCGCAGTCGTGTTTAAGCCTTCGACAGCCCCTGTTTCTATCCCGATGAATTCTTCACTTCTGGTGCAGCCTCACGACCACGGAGACTTGTCTCGTTTCAAGATGAGAATGATGGATCGCCTGGGTCCTTTGCACAAGGATCAAGGCAAAGTTCCGATCAAAGAACGATTAGGTTCGGTGAATGAACCCTATGAAACCACTCGAGCTGGGGGTCATACACACCCTCGCAACAAGTCTGAACCTTCCTATAATGGGAAAACCCCTGCACTTGACCGCCTCGGACGACAAACTTAAGTCAAAGAGCCCATCAAGAGTTCGCACTCCCAAAAGCGTAGCTCCAAATACGTGACTCTTAAGAACGCCAATAAGGCAGCAAGCTCTCAGAAGGAAACGTGTTCGTCAGACGATGGCGTTATACCTGAGGAGTCGTGTCAACACACGATAGGTTGCTCCGGTCATCTGACCGACGAGTTGTACTACCGGGCTGGGGGTACGAACAAGTCTTGAAAGAAAAGTATCCGAGAAATAGAATCTCACTGCTCGTGCCCCGAACTTATCGGGGTAGTATTATCAGAATGTAGCTGCCACAAGACCGCTCCACAGAGAGTCTTAGTATTCGAGAGAATCTCCAACGGAATGACTAAGTCCAAACCAAAGTGTCTCCGTAAGAAGTGATCGGCTATTCAAGGTGATGAACTTCCGAAAGTCATAATAAATATGGTTGATAAGGGAAAGTCGATTCGACATTCTAGCTCTGACCCACTTATATCGCATCATCTAACCCGGTTGCAATCGAGAACCATTAGACAAAGAGATTATCAGAGAATGCAGAGAGGGTTATCCTCGGATGATGAAGCATCAGATGCTAACTCGGCAATCACTTCTGATAATACGGTATCCAGTCCGGGACAATCCCGCAAAGTGTTCATGATCAGCACCGAGCAAATCGCTAAAATTCTTAAGGATTCCCTAACCAAGCAGAAAGAGACATTCAAGATTGATATGGAGATGCCTATGCTACAAATGAAGGAAGAGCATGACCAACAAATTCGGGCTCTATCCAATTAGTTTGGTGAATCTAGCCATCGCAACCTTGCTGACCAAGCAGGTAGTGATTCAGATGTGGATGAACGTCTTAATGCTGAGAACCCTCCCACTGACCAGAACACTAGGGGTGACCCCACTAAACACAACAACACCGAGGGTGGTCCCGCCAATAATGATAATACTGGGGGTGGTCCCGTTGTTCTCCTCACGAATCGTCCGAAGTATGATACAGACGACGACGAAAAGATGAATGACCTCGAGAGAAAAGTCAACACTCCGATGTCTGATCGAGGGGTGAAAAAGATTGGCATTCCGTGTCCTTACCCGAGAGAGTGGGATTCGGCCCGTATCTGGCGAAGTTCAACCTGATAAACATCACACCATTCGACGGGAAGAGTTCGTCCACTCAACATTCGATCTACTTCAAGTCTTACTTGAGTATGATCTCTGGCAATGAAGCCTTGATGGTTCGGTCATTCGTTGGCACCCTTCACGGGCCCGCCTTCGATTGGTACCGCCGTCTTAAGTACGGAAGTATTAATAACTGGGAAGACCTGGAGAGCCTATTTCTCTCCATTTCTTTGATGATGATGCTGAGGTATCAATCATGACACTCTTCGATAAGAAGAAAGAAGACGACGAGACGGTCGATGACTTCGTCAAGTACTTCCGGAATAAAGCAATGAACTGCCGAGATCCGATCACAGAGGACTTCATCCTCCAAACATGTCATAACAACCTATCTATTGAGATATTGGATGTTATGGGAGTCGTACCATCCAACACTTGGAAAGACTTGAAGGTGCGCGGTGAACAAGCCGAACGCTTCCTCCGAAGGAAGAAGGCCGAGAGGAGCCAACCGACGGCTAATCCTCCGAAGTCGAACTTCGCCTCCCATGGTAAGGGAAAGGCACCTGCAGTAGCTGTTAGTGCTAATCAAACGTCACAATAGCAATCCCGAAGGCAACAGAAGACTTCACACTCGAGACTCCAAAAAGAGTATTCCTTCTAGGATGAAGACGTTCCAGGCATCTTCGAATCCCTTCTTGAAAATAACAAGATCAAGCTATCACCTATCGCAAATCACGAGGAAGCTGACAATACTGCGGATCCAAAGTACTGTGCGTACCATAGGAGGGTCCTTCATCCCACCAAGGATTGCTTTGCACTCAAGAATAGTATCCAAACATTGGTTGAAGCCGGCATTATATCGCTCAATTAAGTCGAATGAAGACTCCGACAAGTATACGTGTATAAACTGCTTCTTCTCACACTCCAAAGAGTATACGAGTATAAACTGCTTCTCAGTCATCCGACTAAGTACAATGTTAGATCTGGTTTCACAAAGAAAGCTGGGGGCGGATAATTTATGTAATGGGAAGTTCTTAGAGAATCTTATATTCTTAAGGATAACCCGAACATGTGACTAAGGATAACGTACTCCTCGTTACACCCAGTTTTGCAAAGAAAGCTGGGGGTGAATAATTCATGTAACGGGAAGTTCCCGGAAGAATGTTAAATGTAATATTCTTAGGGATAACTCGATCATTATGAACAAAATGATAAACACTAAACTCCTACTATGATTTTCGAACACTCTTTTGCTGAGATGAGATTCGATCACTTCATTGGATCAATTTTCCCTCACAAAACTCTCATTGGTGTTTGACGACTCACAGTCTCCCACCACAAAATCCCCCATCGATCAGACTAATTAACGGTGGGACCACCAAAATTCTTTCATGTTTAATCTATTCAAACTTCCGCTATGTTCATGCACTTAACACTTTCATGGTTAGAGTCCGGATATAATGCTTAGAATTTTGATCCGTCAATCTTTGACGAATTGTCAAACCCCTTCGCGTTAAGTCCTTATCACTTGACACTAAGAACCCCTACTGAGTGATTTGTACAAGTCAACACTCCTACTGTGATTTGTACTCCCACTCCCACTGTCCATTTGGTCAAACCTTCCTACAGTTAGGACCACAATCAAAATCCCCTCTCGATTCCTTCAATAAACGAGAGGTCAACAAATTGAGTGATCAAACCTATAAAAGTTAGGGTCATCTCACACTCCCACTGTTTACCTGGTCAAACCTTCTTACAGTTAGGATCACAACCAAAATGCCCTCTCGATTCCTTTAATGAACAAGAGGTCCGTTTTCAGATCGAGCGATCAAAACTTCTTACAGTTAGGATCGTCTCAAACCTCCCACTCGGTCAAACCTTCCTACAGTTAGGACCAAAACCAAAATCTCCTCTCGATTCCTTCCATGAACGAGAGGCCCACTTTCAAATCGAGTGATCAAACCTTCTTACAGTTAGGATCACCTCAAACTCCCGTTTGGTCAAACCTTCCTAAGTTAGGGCCAAAACCACAATTCATTCTTGATAAATGAGAAACCCACCTTTACTTCGATAATCAAACCTTCCGACAGTTAGGGTTATCCGAATCTTTTTGATTATCGGAGAGGAGATCCCACTCTTAGTTTTGCCTTCCCGGATTCTTAAAGTGGAAATGCCACTTGGAGTTTCCTTTTGCAACTGGAGATAGAATATAAAATTCTTCCTCTTCATCTTCGGGAGATAGAATATAAAATTCTTCCTCTCCCGCATCGGGTTCGTCTTTGCCCCAAGAGAAGATACCACTTTTTCAACTCCCATAATCTGTGCTTCACACGCACGGGGAATTTTATCCCGAATTCTGAGCAAGGATAAGTCAACGCCTAACACGCATTGCCGGTTTAGTCTTTCACCGATTGAAAAAAATGCCAGAATCCTGTCTGGGGCATTTCATCTCGAAGCCTAAGTAGGGATGAGTCTATGTATTCAGCATCGTAGCAACAAAAATCCATGCCTTTTATGCATGGGGAATTTTATCCCTAATCCTAAGTAGGGATAAGTCAACACCTAACACGCGTTGCCGGACAGTCTTTTACCGTAAAAAGGACAAAAACCCACATATTCGATATTGTGGCAGGTTGTTATTAATAATACCAAAATCCATGCCTCACACGCACGGGGAATTTTATCTCGAATCCTGAGCAGGGATAAGTCAACGCCTAACACACGTTGCCGATTTAGTCTTTCACCAATTGAAAAAGATACCATAATCTAGTCTGGGGCATTTCATCCTGAAGCCTAAGGAGGGATGAGTCAGCGCTTATCCCGCGTTGTTAGGTGGTTCGTTCCCATAAAAAACGACCGAGTCTACGTATTCAGCATCGTAGCAACAAAAATCTATGCCTTTTATGCATGGGAAATTTTATCCCTAATCCTAAGTAGGGATAAGTTAACGCCTAACATGCGTTGCCGGTCAGCCTTTTACCGTAAAAAGGACAAAAGCCCACATATTCGATATTGTGGCAGGTTGTTATTAATAACACCAAAATCCGTACCTCACACGCACGGGGAATTTTATCCTGAATCCTAAGAAGGAATAAGTCAATGTCTAACACGCATTGCCGGTTTAGTCTTTCACCGTTTGAAGAAGATACCAAAATCCGAGTCTGATGACTTTTATCCCGAAGCCTAAGTAGGGATAAGTTAGCGCCTAACACGCGTTGCCGGGTAGTTTATTCCCGTGAGAAAGACGAAGTCTACGTATTCAATATCATAGCACTAAAAGAGTTAACTCTTTTAGCATAACGTTACATGTGGAACGGACTTAAACAATTCGCATGCAAGCTCGATTCAAACGATAATTAGTAAAGGCACGTCAAATCCGTTGAAGGCTGAGGATTTGCCAAAAATCCTAAGTCAGCGTCTAACACGCGTTGCCAAGTAGTTTATTCCCGTGAGAAAGATGAAGTATACGTATTCAATATCGTAGCACTAAAAGAGTTAACTCTTTTAGCACAACGTTACGTGCAGAACGGGTCTTACGTATTCAATATCGTAGCACTAAAAGAGTTAACTCTTTTAGCACAACGTTACGTGCAGAACGGGTCTATACAATCTGCATGCTAGCCCGACTCAAACGGTAGTTGGTAAAGGCTAATCAAACCCATTGATGGCTGAGAATTTACCAAAAATTCTATAAATATGAGTCATTGACGTATCAACTTCATTAGTTGGTCTCGTGACTTGAGCATCCAACGAATTCAGCATAAGATCCATATCTACAGACGAAATAACTTTAATAGTTGGTCCTGCAGCCTAAAATTTGGGATCGCCACGTTCCAATGCCTTAAGAGCTTAAACTGTGTAGACTCCAGCAAACGTACAAGTATAAACTGTGTTAACACCGGTCAACGCGTTGCAACGAAGATAATCAGTTCAAAGTCAACTCAATGAAACGAGCCAAAACTAACTCACCAATTTCAATTCAAGATTTCAACAACGGTCAGATGATAAACGCAGCGCCGAGAGTACTTCATCTATTCCACAAAACACTGGATAGACTAAAGGCTGAAAAAGTTAAGAATTAAAGCAGTTCACAGGTCCTTTCACACCGACTGAAGGTTGGGCCTATCATATCCAAAGCATTCCAGACTCCCCTATGAAAGAATGAGTCTGAAATACTTTGAAGGGGGTATCAGTAGCCATCTAAAAAAGCCTATAGGTATCCACACACAGCTCGAGACAGAGAGAAGGTGATGAACCCCATTATCTAAGTCTAAGAGGATTATCCGATGCCGAACAATACATGAAGTAAAACGGCAAACCGAATGGCCCGCGTGCTCACCAGCCACCACTAAGTGGCCCGCACGCTCATCAATCACCAAATAGGCGAACCAAGTGGCCCGCACGTCCATCAGCTAGCTAAACAGTGAACCAAGAGGCATACACGCCTGTCGGCCACCGTCAAGCAATCCATGCGTTTGCGAAACGAATCAGGAAAGCGTACGAGTCAACAAAACGACAAAATACGCGTAACGACGAAACAAGTTAAAACCCAGAAAACAGATAAAGCCCCTGGCGGCCTAGTCACACCAAAGCGACCCGGTCAGACTAGTTGCTTGGCCGAGTCACGCCAAGGCCGAGCCACCATTTGGTGGCCCGGCCAAGGCCGAGCCACGGGTGACTGTTCGGCCAAAATTTAGTTTTTCGATTCTTTGACGGATTCTTTTGGGATTTGAGTGTTCCTGGGCGTTCCAACTGGTCTGATATTGTGGTTGTACAGTTGTTAACTAAAGATACAGAGAAATCCATCAGTCTCATCCAAATAACCGCATCCGAGGCCTATAAATATGAGTAAAAGGCTTCCATTTTAAGGAGGAGATCAAGAGGACGAAGTGCTGCCAAATTGGAGAGTGGAGCTATGAATTTACAGCAAGGGTTATCAGATCTTGGCGATCTCCTATGCATAAAGAGTGGAGTTCGAGAGATTCGAGACCCGTCCTCTGTTCCTACGGATTTAAGCTTGGTCTTAAATCTCGAGAAGAGCCGTGATCTCGCTTGGTCGAGATTACCGCTGCAGCGATTACTTCCTTCGTGAAGTAAGAGCTTTGATCACCAATCTGTCGATCAGATCTGATCCATGGCGGTCCACGGATATTAACGTCCCCGGCACAAGCAAAGTTCCCACGCAAGCAGCGGGTGATAAACGTCCGTTGCGCTGTTTGACAAGAGTTGTAATCTTTATTTTTATTGTATAAAGAAGATCTTATAAAAAGAATAACTTTTCTTTTCATTTGAGTTTATTGTAATGACCAAAGTTATAATAGATTCGATGATAATAAAAACATCAACTTTTGACCCAAACAAAGGCATCATGACTTGTTGGACCAGATGGACACCTACAATGATGCCACTTTCTTCTTTGATGCCGGGTCTCTCCAAGGAGAAGAAGACTTGAAGAAACTCCAACGTGATAACGCGAGGGTCCTCTGTGCCGCTAATGAGGAGGTGAAGGCTCTTCAGCCTCTCCGGCAAGAAGAGGAGGACGCTGAATCTGCTCTCAACAAGCTCCGACAAGGAGAAGAGGAGAAGGTCAGGGCTCAGCAGGCTAAGAAGCTTGCAGCCGTTAGGGCAGAGATAACTTCTTTCAATCTATCGAGGCTAATTTATTATGTTTTTTCATGTTTTGCTATAATTTTCTTTACGCTTGTCTTGTCTTTGCTCAGAACATGTTTCTTTAAAACTCAACCTGGAATAGCGCTTTACGCTTATGGTTATTTATTGCTTTGCGTATGTAGCTTTTCCTTCATTTTCTGTGTTGATCTATGCTTAGGACTTTTAGCAAATCCTTGGCAGTTAATGAATTTGACTCGCCTTTATCGACTATTGTTTGAGTCGGCTAGCGATACTGTTTCCCTCTATATGGTGAGTTGTCGATGAGTTTTTCTTAGGCTTCATGCTAAGATTTCTCCTCTACCCTTGGTTGTTCGAAGCGTAGGGCTGGGTTAACTCCGACCGTCAAGTTGCAGTTAAGCTAGACAATTTAGCCCAAAACAACGGGGCCGGCTATCAAAGATAAGCATTAACATGATAGAATCTATTTGCGATCAGAGCAACTATGAAGACATATCATCTTATGGGAGAGGATTGATAAGTTGATATTTGTCAGAGGTTTTGATGTTAACATGATAGGACTGTTTGTTGCATTTTGAGCAACTTTGTGGGCTTACCATATCCTATTAGAGAGGATTGGCAAGTTCATTTTCCAGAGGTTTTAAGAGATCCATCACCCGGTTGAATGAGACTAGCGGAGAAATAACTATCAGAGGTGGAAATTAACTTGATAGTTGGCTTTGGTTCTAACTGTAGGAAGGTTTGACCAAGTGGTGATTTGGGCTATCCCTAGGAATATTATATGTAGTATCATCTGGGGGTTTCCTGTAAGAAGTGGCTCATACTCGTGTATAGGTCAGAGTATATGAGGTAGGAATAGTTTAGGGGTAGTTTAGACTCATGCACTAGTGAGAGTCGAGGGAGGACTAAAGGTAGTACGTCATCAGGAATTTACCGTTGATAGATATCATGATCTTATCGCTATTTGGTTTGACAAGGTGGTAAGCTCCATTCGAATAGACTGTCTCTATTACGAACAAGCCTTCCCATTTGGGTTGGAATTTGCCTTTCTTTTTGGAGGTGAGAATCATCGGTCATCGAACAGAAAGGACCAACTATCCCTCCTTGAAGGATCAGTGTTATACTTTCTGGTCGAAAGCCTTGTTCATTCGGGCTTGGTAGAACTCAGTATGCTGTTAGGCTTTTGGTCGCCTCTCATTCAGTGCTTTGAGTTCCACTAGTGGGTAGCACGAGTTTCCAAATTGGTACACAATTTGAATCTCCAAAGGTAATACGGCCTCACAGCCATATACCAATGAGTAAGACGTGGTGCCGGTTGGTGTGCGAACCATCATACGATACGCCCATAAACTTTCACCAAGCTTCTCGTTCTAATCGTGCTTGTTATTGGAGGTCAGCTTAGTTAGGATCTTAACGATCATTTTGTTAAAGGCCTCGACTAAATCGTTTGCTGAGGGATTATAAGATATAGAGGAAAGGTTGTGTATCCTAAACTTGTCACCGAATCGTGTAAATGCATGACTGACAAATTGAATGCCGTTGTTATGAATGATACGTCTGGGAACGTCATATCGGTATATGACGTGATGCTTGATGAATCTAATCACGTCATTGGTTTTGACTTCTCTTAAGGGAATGACTTCGGCCTATTTGGAGAATTAGTCAGCGATTGTAAAGATGAAGTGATGGCCCCTTGTTAATGGCGGAGATATTAGTCTGATGATATCCATCCCCAATGCTTCGAACAGCCATGAAGTTGGTATTGGATGTAGGTCTTCGGATGGCTGGTGCATGTAATTAGCATGGATTTGGCACGCGTGGCAGCGTTTGGTGTAAGCAACTGCATCGCTGACCATTCCAGGCCAATAGTAGCCTATCCTCCGCAGACGATCCCAGAGCTTAGGTCCGGGTTGGTGAGCCCCACAAGTGTTGTCATGGACTTGGCGTAGAACTTCTTTTGCTTCTGTCTTTGAAAGACATCGAAGCAGCATACCATACAATGCCTTTGTGGTTGAGTCATAGTAGAACCTTGAGGCTCGCCAGCGAATAGACTCTTGCTCCCTAACATCTTTTGGTAGTATACCGTGCAAAATGTAGTCGATGATCGGGAAATGCCTGTCTTTCGGGTCATGTTGATCCAAAACCTTTCGCTTCCAGAGCATCTTCTAGTTGAAAGAGTTGTCGGCCTGCGACAGTAACACGATGAGTCGTCCCTAGTGGTTGGACTAGGTTAGTCGCTAATGACGCGAGGGCGTATGCGTGCGTATTCTTGGAATGAAGCACATGCTCAATGTAGAAGTTTTCGAATGACTCAGCTAGCTTGATATCTACTTTATGAAGTGGGATCAGGTCGTCATTTCTAACATCGTATTCTCCCATCATTTGTTTGACGATGAGCTCAGAGTCGCCGTAAGCCTTGAGATGAGTTCGAGTCTGATGAGCAGTGTATTGTACTCAGCCACGTTATTCGTACATGGATCTGTTAAAGAAAAGGCCTAGGGTAGAATGTGGTTGTGTGGGGAAGCCAAGACCACCCCCACTCCTGCAATGATAGACCCGCTCGTGCCGACTCGGGATGCACCATCGAAGAACATCTACCAAATTTCCCATGGGGAGATGGTGTTGACTTCAGGGGGCTCATATGGCAAGTCTTCGAATAAGTCAATTTTTATCCCTAGCGGATGGCAAGCCATGAGGTCATAGATGGCCTATCCTTTGACTAATTTCTACGACATAAAGTGGATGTCGAACTGAGATAACAAGAGCGCCCACATGGCTAGACGCCAGTTTAAGGCTCCGGATTGTGTCATGAAGACTCGGATGGGGTTCATCCCGGAGATGACCAGGATGGTTTGGCCAACCAGGTAGTGTCAAACCCTCAACTATCAACAGGTTTGATTTGCTTTTACCGATTACCGTTTGAATCGGGCTAGCCATACTATTCCCCTTAGTATGATGAGTTGTCGAATAATTTCTCTTAGGCTTAATGCTAAGATTTCTGCTCTAACCCTTAGCCGTCTGAGGCGTGGGTTTGAGTGAGGCCATTTCATTGGTGGTTCAAAACTCTGGACGAGTAGTGTTATTTAGAATTCGTCTTCAAAGGCGAACGAATTGTTCAGGCGAAATTCATTCCTTCAGGCGAACGAATCAAGTTGTGGGGTCAAGCCAGGTTTTTGCAGGCGAAATCCTTCCTTCAGGCGGAATTCGATTTGGCAGGAGGTGAACCACATGTTCGCCAATGAAGCTTTGTGCTTTCCATCTAAGGCGGCGTGGGTTCATCTGGTCACCTTAATTGTAACTTGACAGTGTGACGTTAGCTTCGTGCACCTCGTTCGATGATGAATCGTGGCCATGGTTTTCGAATTCAGCCATTAGATTCAGTTGTAGATTCGGTTTGGGTCCTGGGTTTTAACCAGCCCATTTCCTATTTTGACGTTTCCTTCGTAACCACAAAAGAGAACAAACTATGGAGAGTAATCTGGGCCGTCGATTTCGATCGTGGCCACGTCTCTTAACCGCCAGTGTTTCGCCTTTTGAGATCGACCGTGGCCATGAAAGCATCTCTGCCTTTAAATAGGCTTTGTTCCCCTCCTTTGAGAGCTATTGTGCTCAGGAATTTCATTTCGTGAAAATTTTCTAAAGAGAAAGAATTCCTACTTCGTCCCCGACTCTCAGACATGGCACCGAAATCTAAGAGATGCGTTCCAAAGGGAGGAGGTCCTGGACGCTATTCTGATCGCCTTGCCACTAGTACGATTGCCAGCGTGCCTGATACGCACTTGGGTAAGTCGAAAGGTTTGTCTGATGACCTTGCATTGATTGCCGACGACGGGTCGGGAGGATGAGTATCGCTCGTCTTCCCTAGTGGATTCTGCCATTTTTTTTGGCAGTTTCCCCGATTTGGATAAAATCGGCCTTTTTCAAGCGGATTTTGCATTCATTTGCAGAGGGTGACTTCTGCCTTTACAGGCGAAATAGGCCTTCATCAGGCGAAGACGAACTCGTTTTTTGACAGGCGAGTTCGACTTTTGTCTGGTAAAGACGAATACAGTCTATACAGACAAATCTCATCCTTGTCAAGTGGATTTTGCTTTTTTTTGACAGGTGGATTTACATTTGTTTGGCGATATTGCCTGTTTTGGCTTAATAGGCGGATTTGCCCCTAGGGCGGACTCCGTCTTGATTCTTTGGTTCTATCTTGTAGTGACATTTTCTGATGAAACCATTCCGAAGGGCGTGGCTATCGGTGCCTCCCCAATTCCCTCTTCTGGATTCGGTGCCCATATTTGCTGCCGACAGTCGGATGGATTGATCAAGAGAGTCACTGACGGGCACCATTTGACATTGCGTTAGTTGACTGCTGACGCGGTGTTGGTAGACGGGGCTAGGACAGAGCTCAAAAAACCTCAGTTTTTGTTCACTGATGCCGCGACTGATCCTTCAGCTCTATTGCTCAGGGAGAGCAGGTGGCTCCGCATAGTGGATGGGGTCTACTACTACCTTTCCAGCATAGCGAGGGGGTTCTCAATTGTTGCGTTGTGGTCCCTTACAGTCCCAAGAATGATGAATTGGGATTTGACCCCAACTCAAGACGGGGTGACTTGCGGTGTATTTATGAGATCCACGGCTGGGTACGGGGTGTACAACTCCTGCAAACATGTGACTGCTCTACGTCCTGGTCTGCCGTTCAACGAGTTGCCCGCTGGGGAGACGACTGTGGTTGTGGAGACTTTCCATCATCGTTTCTTTCAAGCTGGTGGGAGATTTCCTCCAAAGGACTTCAGAGCCCCGGGGTGGATCTACTCCGTGCCTGGTAGCAATACCTGGTGGTCTAAGATTACTGACTACATTTTGACCGAGAATTCTGATCTCATGGATTCAAAGCTGTACGTAGCCATTCGGGCCACTCGACATGGTCTGAAAATCAATGCTCCTCAGTTCCACAGCATCTTGGAGCTATATTGTTCGGACAACGGCACGTTCTTCACCCCTAATGGTGAACTTGGCATAACCCTTCATGAGATGTATGACGTGTCAGGGCTACCTTTGGGAAGCTTCCCGTACGAGGAGTATGTCCCGGGTCAAGATGAGATTGACCAACTTTCAAGTTGCTCCCCCTTGGTGGTTGAGACTCTATGGGAATTGCTCTGCCACTACCATATATGCCTCAATATCTTGGGGGTAGTAGACCATAAGGGCAAGAAGAAGAGTGCTTCGGGGACCAGCCATAAGAACTGGGCTGATTACTTATTCCCAGAGAATGATATCAAGGGAAGGCCTACTTGCCATTGGGTGAGTGTGACCAGGCCGAAGTGGAAAGGAGGATGACCGAAGGGGGAGCTACCGTGACCCTGGAGCATGACGAGGGTGAGTTTAAATTCGGAATAGTTTTCCACTTGTTCCATCACCAGGCCAAGTCCCCTATATCAGGAAAGGCTCTGCTCGCTGGGTACATGTTGTGGTTGAAGAGGTGTGTGGTTCTCACACATTCCTTCGAGGCGCTTCTGGTGAAGGTCGTCTATCCTGCAATTTGCTTAGCCCATGGGAAGTCCTACGCATTGTGTCGACGATGGTGGCATGTATCCATCGGGGACTCCGTACATTGACGGCTCAATTTTGTCGTGTGTCGATTGTCGACGAAGGGGAAGGGGAAGTCATTAGGACCCCTAGCCCTAGAGATGGAAGGGTCGCTGAAGACACCGAGGGCTTTGATGTAGGTTTACATGAATCTGGGGCACCTGAGGCTCAATCTCCATCCCCTGGCCCTTCGCTAGATCCCACCGGTGGGCAAAGAGACTCTGATGAGCTAGTCTGGGCAGGTGAACATCTGGAATAGGCCTGGAGAACGATAGCTGGATGGATGGGGATGCCCATCCTATCCCCGAGTAGCTTGCTTCTCTCTAACGACAGCGGGAGACTGCGACCGAAAGTTCCAGGATGGAGGCAGCCAAGAAGGTCCGTCACGAGGGCTTTGTGACCTCTGGTAATTTAATTCAATTGCTCTTAAGTAGAGTATCTAATGTCACCACCACTTGGCCTTCCCTGAAGTCGTATTGCCTTGGAGGGCGTTGCTTGAATTGCCTGGGCTTCGGCCTTTGAGCTGTTTTGGGTGCCGAGGTGGAATCGACGGTCATGATCTCTTTTCCTCTTGTTCGAGGAGGATTCTTTGGCGCGGTCGGTTTTACGGCTCCCTTCTTAGGATGTGGCTCCTCGACTTCTAGCCTTTTGATCATGTTCTTCACTTGTTCTCCTTGGCGAACAAGTTCCTTCCAGGTTTGGGTTTCCACCGCACTAACCTTGGGCAGAATATGGATTGAGAGATTATTGCGACACATTTTGATCAGTGTGAATTCGAAAACTTAGTCCCGACAGTGGACTGATCGGTTTCTGAATCTCTTTACGAAGTCATTGACCGACTCCGACTTCCGTTGTTTTTCGGTGAGGAGGGTGTCCATCGACACTTCCGTATCATCGTCAAAGAAGCGGGCCAAGAAGAGCCTTTTTGCGTCGGCCCATGACTTGATAGAACCAGGTTCTAACTTGCGGAACCATTCAAATGCTACCCCTTTGAGGGTGCCTATGAATAATTGGGTGAGAATAGCATCATTCCCCATAAGGAATCCGGTCTGCGCCATGAAGTAATAGATGTGTTGTGAGGGCGAGCCCTTGCCATCAAATTACACCAAACTGATGGGCTTGAACATTGCTGGGTATGGGACTGTATCGCACTCGACAGGATAGGGTCGGACCACCCCCAGCTTGTTCATGTTCTGCTAGAGTTTCAAAGCGTTGAGTTGGCTTTGGAACCCATCGAACATCTTGTCATGGGCACTACCCCCAGTATGCGACGTCCCTAGCGATGTCTTGGAAGAGTAATCAGATTGTGGTCCGGCATTATTCTCCATTTCAGTCGCTGGACGATGGGGAGGTATCCACTCCTTACTCCTCGTCTGCCGCGGTAAGGTATGCTGGGCTCTTTTCTTCATCTTCTTCTTGTTTAGAAGCTGCTCCAACATTTCCCTTAAGTAATCGATGGTCGCCTGTTGTTCTTTGAATTTATGGGCCACCGTTTGTTCAGGCGTGGGTTCAGCTATGTGTACCCTTGCCAGCGCGTCCTGACTTGAGTGCGATGTTTGGGACGTGGCTTCTGCTGAGCAAGTCTCATCCCTATCGTCGGAGGGAGCTGCTAAAGTTGAGTAATCGAACCCAATGCTCACCCCTGTGCGACTGCGGGTATGTTGGTATATACCGACTTGCCCACGTCGAACAAGTGGAGAATTAGGCCCCAGGAAGGAGTCTGAATCCGGAGAACCAGAAAGCATGGCCTTACCCCTGTCCGTCATGTTGATTGTAGCGGACGGGAGTTCTAGATCATCAACGGCGTGTCCTTTTTGGTGACGATGTCTTCGACGAGAAGGTCCTTGTCGGGAAGGCCATTGAGAAAGCCTCTCGAACACTGAAGGTTCCGCCGTTCCTATACATTGGCAGTTGGTGAGTACTGTTTGGATAAGCCTTTTGCAGTGGCACTAAGGATTCACCTAATGTATGGTGTGTTTACGAGTTAGGTAACGCCAGAAGTCTTCTACGGGTGGTTGACGACAACCCCCAACATCAAAAAGATCGCCTGAATGATCCCACGAAAAAGTTTTGGATGCACTCCATGGTGTACACTGGGTGGAATGGTTAAGTGTTGGAGTTGGGCGAGTTTGCCTTGGTAGGTGAGTCTTTGCGCTTGGGTGAACTCCAGCATGCAGGTGAAACTCAACCCCTTGCTTACGCAGGCGAGTTTGTGAGGTATCACCTACTGCTTTGCCTTTGTAGTTAAGGCTCTCCCACTTGTTATACTTATCCGTCAAGGGGTCATGGCGAGGCTCGCTCGTCCTTTAAGTGTTGGAGTTGGGCGAGTTTGCCTTGGTAGGTGAGTCTTTGCGCTTGGGTGAACTCCAGCATGCAGGTGAAACTCAACCCCTTGCTTACGCAGGCGAGTTTGTGAGGTATCACCTACTGCTTTGCCTTTGTAGTTAAGGCTCTCCCACTTGTTATACTTATCCGTCAAGGCCCTCTCGCTTGTTACACTTATCCGTCAAGGGGTCATGGCGAGGCTCGCCCGCCCTTGAGGGTTCGCCTACTCGGGTATGATCGCTCGTTCGGGGTGGTCTGTTCGCATCAGGGATGTGACCTGAGAAGCGAAATCCACCTAAGTGGGCGCTCTCATCCATCTTGGTTGGCGCTCCTGATTTGGAGAGCCTTCTAGTGCCGAGCAAGTTGCCCCTTCATCTTACACTCTTCGAACCTGGGTAATAGTTCAGGCCATCGTATGAGGCGAAGGCTCGGGCCTCCTGTCGGGCGAGGGCCTGTCGTTGTCGCTGGCGAGCTCTTCTGGAGAGAGGACCGTCCGTGCGGATTATGGCGGCATGGTCTGCGCCAGAATGAACCACTATTTCCTCCCAGGAGGGTGTCTACAAGGGTCGTTTAGCGACCCATCTGGTAGTCTTTCGCCCCGTGTTCTCGACCTCTGGCTTGGCTTTGATCAATTTGGAGAGAGTGGGCTTCCCCAAGGTGACTCGGGTAGAGTCTCTAGGCATGGAGGCTTTGACCGTTTGAGGTCGGCCTCTACGCCCGACTTTGTGGCATTTGCGGGATGCATCGCCACCAGGGGAGGAAGAAGACAAGTACTCTTCGTACTTGGCTTGGTCGAACTTGATTTCTAGGGACTCCACAGTCCTCCCAACAGTAACCTCATCGAACTGAGCTACCACCATTTCGGTTGAAGAAACAGATTCTCCCACTGTGGTCGCCATCTTCTGTAGGTGTGAATTTCTGATCTCCCGAAATAGGGATTTTTGTTTGTATTGATAAGAACAACTTCTTATAAACTAATGAATCAAAAATTACAACAGAAGCGGAGGGAACGCCCTCCTTGTTTAACGTGGGGACTTTTGGTAGCTATAGGACGCCTCGCTTAGTTCTCGCACTGAGTCTGCTTCCCTTGGATGATCAAACCGAGGTTGCTAGTGAGTTTTAGTACGCAGTAGAAGCTCGAGTCGGTAGAGTTCGTGTCTCCGAGTTCGATGGCTATCAGGGCCCGAAACTGGGAGAAGATGCTACAGTGCAAAGATTATGCAAAGAGCTTGTCGTCAACTCAGTTGAGAGTCGAGAGCTGGTGGTTCAGTTAACTGATTAAATTAATCAATTAACTATGAGCGAACCCCTTTTATGAAGCCAGGAGAGGTTCTTAAATAGAGAAAAGACGGCGTGGCCCCTCCTTGAATCATCATGGGATATGACCATGTACTGTTGGGAAATGCCATGCTTTTGGCTTGTAGTATGAGCGGCCGCTCAATGGGCTCGGAGTACTGTACTCCTTCCCTTCACATCATGAGGAGTGGGAAAGCCCATCCTCGTACGTGCTATTGCAGCTACCGGATACTCTGGCTAGCTCGACAAACTTTTTGATCACGGGCGGATTTAGCTCTTGACTCGTGCAGGAGAGATGAGCTTCAATCGTGAGCATACAGGCAGACTCGGTAGTTGCACGGATATGACTGGTCGCTCGTACTGTGAGCGGCTACTTGATAGGTTTGGAGTACTATGCTCCCTCTCTTCACATCGCGGGAAGTGGGAAGGCTCATCCCTATACGTGGTATAGCGGCTGTCGAGTACTCGAGTGAGTTTGGCCAGCTCGCCGTTTGCAGGCGGATTCGATGGGTTTGGAGTACTGTGCTCCCTCCCTTCATGTCGTGGGAAGTGGGAAGGCCCATCCCTGTACGCAGCATAGCGGCGGTCGAGTACACTGGCGATCCTAAATTTTGTAGGCAAATTCGCCTTTTTACTCGAGCGGGCGAGTCGAGTAAACAAGCGAATTTTAGTCATTTGGATGATCTTGACTCGTGCGGGTGAGCCAATCATACAGGCGAGTCTGTGGCCAACAAATACGAACGCATTTAGCGACCGGGTAGTTTAGGCTCGTGCTAGCGAGTCAAGTCCAAGGGTGAGCCCTACCCTCAAATTGTGTGTGCGACTCCGACTCGCAGGCGAATTTCATGTAAGTTTGCGGAGGTAATTTTTACCGTCTACAGTTATATTGACTGTGAGGTCCTTGAACAAGTCTCCCACGCTGATGTCTGAGTCCTGTCCCTCATCATACGTTTCGCCGTTTGACTGTATTGCAAAAATTAGGGTGTGGGTTCCTCTTCTTCGGATTCATCCCACAACGTGCGCAAGGGGTGATCCATTCTTCCAAAGATAATATCCTTCTGATACTTATCCTAGGCGGGCACGACGAACACAGCCTATGAGGACTCGATCGTTTGTCTTTTTGTAACATACGATGAGCACACAGGCAAGTGTAAGGAAGGATCATTGTACAACCCCGCAATTGAATCACCGATCCTGTCATCATCAGATTTCGTATACGATGATAAGTAAGCAAAGTCGAACTTCTCATTCAAGATAATCCGGTCTGCCTAATCAGCATGGGTTACATTATGGCTTTCGTAGCCGATTACAATCGATTCAAAATCATTCAGGATAAGGCTGTCAACGTATTCAGGTTCGCTATCTACTTCACTGCCGCTCCCGAGCTCCTTGATCAGTTGTTCATCGAGGTCTTAGTAGAGCAAGGAATCCGTGATGTAGTTCTCAACTTCTTTGAAGGGTTATTTGTCGACAACCACCGTTTTTACCCGATCGTAGTCATCCATGTACTTTAGGCATTGGTGTAATGTGGACGAGACTATACGGTTGTTGTGGATCCATGACTGTCCCAATAGCACATTGTAGGAAGGCTCGACATCGATGACGTAATAGGTCACCTCCATCTTCATGTCACCTATGTAACACTTTAGACGGATCTTCCCGAGCGGTCGGGTCCCAGTGGTATTAAAGCCAAAGATGGTCGTGGTTGTCGTAGATAAATGCCTCTGAGGAACCCCAAGGTGCTTGATAAGCTTCAGGGGTATAATGCTCAGCGCGGATCCTGGGTCAACTTGGATCCGATCCACCTTGGAGGAACCGATGTACCCTGTGAAGTACAAGGGTCGATCATGGGACATGATTTTGATTAGGATGTCCTAAGGGGTGAATGTGATGCAGGGGACCCATTGTTCGGTAGCCTGACTACATTGTGAACACTCCCTTCCCGTATATCCCTCTCTAGCAGGTGAGAAATGCATGGCAAAATCTTCAGAGTCGGCTAGCGCCTCTTGTAGAGCTTCCCATATAGGTCTGGACAACTATAGGAGTTCTTACATGGTGATTCTGGCAGGAATTTTTTTAACTATGCAAGCACGTTGAATCAGAAGGGTTTGACTACTCGAGCTTGGCCCTTCGGGATTCTGATGGGCTATTGCATGTGGCCCCGTGGAGGGTCCTGGCAGATCCTCTGTCCTTAAAGGGTAGTTCTTAGCGAATTCCCTTCTCGCTCTAGTGGCCAAAGCGACAGCCTCTTCATCAGAGTTAGTGAGGGCAGTTACCCCTGCTTTGTCTTCATCTGGGATAGAAAAGATGGCATTGCAGGTCTTACCTTTGGTCTTCCTTAAAGGCTTTGAAGCCCACTGCTCATCACCGAGGAGGTATGGGTGGACCCACACCACCTGCTCTAATGGCAAGGTCTGTGATACTAAGCATTTTCCTTGTTGATTAGGAGGATCATTATTAGTAATCTTCAGCATCGCCTTGGGGATAGGAACTAATCCTGTTGACGCCCGAACTTCTGAGAGATCCTTCCGAAACTCAAGGTGATCATGTTCGTGGTCACCTTCTTTTGCACATTCTCCTTTTTTAGGACCCCCGCGTCGTAGAGGACCTGAAGCTTATCTTTGAGGATATAACATTTGAAGGTATGGTGACCGAGGAATCTGTGGTATGCATTGTAGCTTGGGTCACCGGTCTTGTCAGCCTCTTCAGGCTTGGTGGCTTTTGGTAGCTTAATCCTGTTGCTAGTAAGAAGAGTGTTGAAGTTTGCTACTACTTGGTCCTCCTTGAAGTCGTATTGCCTAGGAGGGATCTGCTCAAACGGCCTAGGTTTTAGCCTTTGGGCTGATTTGGGTGCCGGAGCAGAGTCAATAGCCATGATCTCCTTTCCTCTTGATTGAGGGGAATTCTTAGGTGCGTTCAGTTCCGCAGCTCCTTTTTTGGGATGAGGCTCCTCGGCCTCCAGCCTTTTGATCATATTCTCAACCAGTTCGCCCTGGAGAACGAGTTCTTTCCAGGTTTGGGTTTCTACCGCGCCATCCTTGGATAGAATGTGGATCAAAAAATTATTGCGGCACATCTCAATCAGCGTGGCTTCGGAGACTTGGTCTTGGTAATAAACTGACCGATTCCTAAACCTCTTCACAAAGTCTTTGACTGACTCCGACTTCCTTTGCTTTTTAACAAGGAGGGTGGCCATCGACACCTCTGTGTCATCATCGAAGAAGCGGGCCAAGAAGTGTCTTTCTGCATCGGCCCATGATGTAATAGAGCCCGGTTCCAACTTGCAGAACCATTCGAACGCTACTCCATTGAGGGTGCCAATGAACAACCGAGTGAGGATAGCATCATTCCCCGTGAGGAATTCGGTCTGAGATATAAAGTAGTAGATGTGCTGTGAGGGGGAGCCCTTGCCATCAAACTGTACCAAACTGATGGGCTTGAACTTTGCTAGGTAAGGGATTGTGTCCCACTCGATAGGGTATGGCCTTACTACCCCCATCTTGTTCATGTTTTGCTGGAGCTTCAAGGCATTGAGTTATCTTTGGAACTCATCAAGTCTCTTGTCTCGGGCAGTACCCCCAGTATGCGATGTCCCTATCGACGACTTGGAAGAGTGATCCGAATGCGGATCAATGTTACCTTCTAGTTCAGTCGTCTGATTAGGAGTGGGTTCCCATTCCTTGTTTCTTCTCAGCTTCCGCAGGGTACACGTAGCCCTTTTCTTCTTTTTCTTCTTGTTCAGAAGTTGTTCCAACATATCCTTTGTGGACTCGATGGTGGCTTGATGTTCTTCAAACTTTTTGAAGATTGTTTGATCCTCCGCGGTTTCTGCCATGTGCACCCTCACTAGTTCGTCTTGAATCGAGTGTGTGGTTTAGGATGTGGCTGCTGCTAATCAAACCTCATCTTCGCCACTCGAAGGAGACGATAAGAGTGCATAATCGAGCGGAACGGTTGCTCTCATATGAGTACGGGTGCACAAGAATATACCTTCATGCTCGCATTGAACAAGCGGGTTATTAGGTCCCAGGAAAGAATCCGAGTCTGGGGAATTTAGGAGCATAGTTTTACCCTTCCCCGTCATGTTGACCATAGCAGATGGGAGCTCTAAATCATCGATGACGTGCCTCGTTTGGTAGCTATTCCTTCGACAAGAAGATCTCGACTTTGGAGGCTGTTGAGAAAGCCTTTCAAACACCAAAAGTCTCGTTGTTCCTATACACCGATAGTCAGTGAGTACTGCTTGACTAAACAATTCCTAGTGACATTGAGGATTCGCCTCATGGATGGTGTACTTGCAGGCTAGATGATCCCGAAGATCTCCCGCAGGTCGCTGGTGACATCCCCAGTATCAGAGGGGCCATGCATGTGATTGCATGAGAGAGTTTTAAATGAACTCCCTTGATTACACTATGTGGGACGGTTAAGCGTCAAAGTCTGGCGAGCTTGCCTTAACGGGTGAGTTCTTACGTACGGGCGAGTTCCCTCGTTTGACAAGCTTCGACTATTCATGTCTTCAGGTAGGCCTGATGGGGCTCGTTTGCCACCTCGCCAAGGTTGGTTTGCTTGACTCATGCTGGCGAGTCAAGCACGCGGGCACGCTCCTTTCGTGCCTCTTGAGTGGATTTGACTCGTGCTGGCGGCTTAAGCCTGTAGATGTAATCAACCTCTTGATGGTGGGTTTTTTAGGTCCTCCTACAATCAAGGCAATTTTTATAGCCTACAAACTCGAAGGGCCAAGACCCCTTCATCGACTCGAAGTGGCAGAGACCTTCTAGTCGACTCAAATGGTCGAGACCCCCTCATCGACTCTGAATGGCTGAGACCCCCCTAGTCGACTCCAAATGGCCGAGACCCCCCTTATCGACTCCAAGTGGCTGATACCCCTTTATTGACTCGAAGAGATGAGACCCCCTCATCGACTCGAAGGGCAGGGTCAGTCCGCACTTCAAAGACCAAGTTGCCAAGACCTTCTAGTCGACTCGCCAAGACCAAGTGGCCGAAACCCCTCATCGACTCGAAGTGGCTGTGACCCCCTCGTCAACTCGAAGTTGCCGAGACCCCCATCGTTGACTCGAAGGGCGGTGCTAGCCTCCTGTTCAAAGTCGACTCGCCAAGGCCTCGAGACAACACCCCTTCATGTTGACTCGAAGGACGGTGTCAATCTCCCTCCCGAAGTCGACTCGCCAAGAAGATCTCAGGACGACACCCCTTCCTGTTGACTCAAGGGCGGTATCAGTCTCCCTCCCGAAGTCGACTGGCCAATAAGATCACAGACAACAGCCTTTCTTGTTAACTCGGAGGTTGGTGTCAGTCTCCCGCTTAAAGATGACTTGCCAACATGAGTCGGACCCGCCTGAAGGCTTGAAGCTTACCTCTAGTCTTGAGCTTGCCTAAAGGCTAAGCTTGCCTGACAGACCTGCTAACACGTTTTTCAACTACCCACTTGGGGTATAAGAACAGTCACATCAATGATCATATCCTACATTTTAAGGGGGAGAGCATGACGCTCCTCACTTAGGCATGGCCATGTCCTACAAATCAAGGGATTAGCTAGATCTCTCCTATTTCTACAAATAGCCATTGATGGCTACAAGATAGGGTGACTGACAGGACCCTATATAGCAGTCACATCCCATAGCTATATGGGAGTATGCTACTCCCTACCCTTAGGTGGTCACATCCTACAGATAGGGTGGTTGGTGCTCCTCACCCCTACTAGTGGTCAAATCCCATAAATAAAGGGATGACCCATATCATCCCTTGCCTATTAAATCCAGCTTGGACCAACGTTCAAGAGGCTGCTTGGAATCGGATTGAATCTACTAGAATCGGACCGAATTTGCTGGAAGTGGCTCTTCAGATAGGGACCTTCATTAGCTTGCTTAGTAGAACATTCTTGGCTATAAGCTTAGATTGTTGAAGTAGATTCAATCTAAACTCTCAAATCCGAGGCTCATTGGCTTTACAAACTATTGCATTGTAGCCCTCTCTAAGCTACCGACCTTGATATTCATCAAGATCAAGTAGTTGACTTCTGACAGTCAAGCATTTGGCCTACAAGCACAAGCACTTGTTTGGCCTTGGGTAGACTCGAACCTAATCACCTCGAACCTTCTACTGCGTACTGAAGTTCCAACCGTGATGTTGATCGTATCGTCTAAGGGAAGCAAGCTCGACTCAAGCACCGAGGGAGGCGTATTATCGCTACCAAAGAATCCACGTTAAATAAGGAGAGCCTTCTCTTTGCTTCTATCGTAAATCCCGGATTTCCTTGATTTGTAACAAACACTCAAATAATACAAATCTTGGATCGAGACCCATTTTTTACACCCAACAGAAGATGGCGACCACAGTGGGAGAAACCGTTTCTTCAACTGAAATAGTGGTGGTATAGTATGACGAGGTTGTGGCGGGGATAACTATTGAGTCCCTCATGATCAAGTTTGAAGAGTACTTATCTTCATCCTTCTCTGGCAGCAATACGTCTCACAAGTACTGCAGAGTCGCGCATGTGGCCCAACCCTAAGAAGTCGAGGCAACCATGCCCGAGAGCTCTACCCGACCTATAGCAGGGGGTCCTATACCCCCTAAGCCAGCCAAGGCTGAGCTGATAGGCAAGGTCGAGCTGATAGGCAACCAGCCAAAGGGTTACTTGTTGGGCTGCTAAGTAATCCACATAGGCCCCCGTGCAAGAGGAGACCCCGGTTCAGGTAGACTACCATGCCTTCACCATCGACATGAGTCCCCCCCCCTCTTCTCCCAAAGAGCCAAGCAAAAGTGATGACAAGATCTCGCCCGCCAAGCCCTCGTCTCATATGATGGCTTGAATTACTATTAGGCTTGAAAAGATCCAAGCCAAAATACAATGTTCTTGAAATAGGCGAACATGGTGTTTTAGGCATGTCTAGCAGTTCAGGCGAGCCCCATGAACTGCACTCTGTGAGCAAGGTTCCCAATTCTTGGTGAACCACTCAAATCGGGCGAGCCCACCAATTCAGGCGGGTTTTACCAAGCTCGCCTGACGGTCCAGCTTCATCTGCAAGCGCCGGAAAGGCGAAGCAGTAGCTTGCCAGATCAGTGCAGTGCACCAAGCTCGCCCAACAGGCAAGCCTCACCGTGATGAACTTCACCCACGAGCCTAAGCTCGCCTGTCAAGCCAAAAGTCCTAAGTCCCCTAATCAGGTGAATTCAACAAGACATGCAAACCCAACAAGTCAAGCAAGCTTAGCTCTACAAGCCGACTGCCTGTTTCAAGCGAGACTCACCCTAGCAACAGAATCCCCCAATCGGGTGGACTTGGCAACTCAGGCGAACCTACTCGTTCAAGTAGGCTTTGCTCCATTGCCCGAGTCCCCAAAACTAGTAGACTTGATATCTTGGACGAGTCTGACACTTCAAGCAGGACTCCTCTCATATCAAGCAGACTCCGTTCTTCAAGACACCTGGACGAGTTAATCAAGCCACCTAAAACAGGCAAGTTCCAAGACTCAGGCGAACGACGCCCTCGAGTAGGCGAACTTCACACAACGGGCACACCTCGCCTGAACAAACAGATGGGTCGAGCTCGCCAGCAGTCGGTTGAGGCTCGCCCAAATACCAAACCTTACTAGCAGTCGGCTTAAGGTTTCACAAATGCTCAAGCTTGCCTGTAGTTGGCTAGAGATCGCCTACATTCTATACCTCGCTTGTCTCGATGAGGTCGGCCGAATCCGACACTTAGGGAATTTCCCAAGTGTCCTCATGTCGTCTCTTTTAAGCCTCCTTCATCTGACTTCACATCTGGTCCTTCAAATGCTGAGGGTTGCCACCACCAACACGTGGGAGATCTTAGTGCTCATCTGATTCGTATGCGCACTATTCACGAGACAAACTCTTAGTGCCATTGCGGGAGACTCATCCAGGCAGTACTTACGGATTGTCGATGTTCCGAGGCGTCAAAGCATTCAGCGTTTAAGAGGCTTTCTCAACAGTCTCCTGAGCCGAGACCTCTTCGCCAGAGATGCAATCATCAGAAGAGACGAGCATCTAATGATGTTGAGCTCCCCACCGTAACTATCAATATAATGGGGAAGTCCATGGCCATTGACTGTGAAAGTATCCGTTAACACACTCACACTCGAATGGGGGTGGCTGTTCCGTTTAACTACACATACCTAGCACCCGTCTCGGACGACGACGATGATGATTGCTCGGCAGTGGCAATGTCTCAGGCTTCAAGCTCTTTTCAGGGAAAAAGCACGGAAGTACACATGACCAACATCCCTGATGAGATATCTAACAAACTCGACGAGCAACAAGCAACCATCAACTCCTTGAAGTAAATGATGGAGCAATTTCTGAATAAGAAGAAGAAGAAGAAAGAGAGGACATCGTGGGTTTCACGTAAATCCTTGAAGCATAAAGAGCAGGTGCCTGCTCCTTCTCACTCCTTATCCGCGTCATCTGGAGGAGCGCCATCTTCAGGTCATAATCTAAGGGACAAAAGGCTCGACGAGTTCCAAAGTCAACTCGACACCTTGAATCTCCTGAAGCATATGAACCAGCTGGGGGTTGTCAGACCGTATTCGATCAAATGGGATACAATCTCCTACCCGACGAAGTTTTAGACACTGGACCTCCTGCAGTTCGATGGCAAGGGTTCTCCTACCTAACACATTTACTACTTCTTGGCACAAACTGGACACATAGTGGGGGAATGATCCCATTACGACTCGACTATTCATTGATACTCTCAAATGGGTCACTTTTGAATGGTTCCGCACATTGGAGCCTGGATCCATCACTTGTTGAAAGGACATGGACAAGTTCTTCATGGCCAGATTCTTTGATGATAATAAAGAAGTATCTATGGCCACCCAGCTAGCTCTAAAGCAGAAGAAGACAGAGTTTGTAAGCAGCTTTGTCAAGAGGTATAGGAACCGATCACTACATACACATGATCAGGTTTCCGAGGCCACTCTCATTGAGATATATCAGAACAATCTCTCCATCAACTTTCTATCAAACATGGGCATTGTCATTGTTCGCTCGTGGAAAGACTTAATCCGCCAAGGAGAGCAAGTTGAGAGCATGCTCAAGCATATGGATACTGAAGAACCATGTGGATTTGAAGGAGGTGATGACCAAAACAATTTTACTTTGGTAATGGAAACCACTTCCTCATCCAAACCCTCTTCAAAATAGAGAGGCAATGCTTCAAAACTCAAGAAGCCCACGATGGCATCTAATGAGTTCGCCAACTCGGACCTAAACCGTAGGACTGACCGTGAAGAGTTGGCTATTATCGGTCAAACATGATCGGTGACACTTGTATGCGTTAATTGCCAGAAGACCTGTATCTGACGGCAACTTTATACTAATTCAAAGTAGAGACGGTCTACTCGAATGTGTAATGTCTTAGCAGAGGATTTCATCCTTCAACTCCCGTGAGGCCAACTAAGGCATTTTTACCCTTCAATCCTGATTCTCGCTAGAGGGTGGTCTCTATGAAACCATGTATTACCTCAATTCTTCTCTCTGATAGAGTCATGATGATTCAAACTGAATTAACCGTCGATCATCTTCAATAGGACGATATGTCCACACAAAAGGTTATCATGTTAACAATCATCTCTTATAACTAATCTCCTCCAAATTCCCCCGTTGATCCTCTTCATCAGGATAACGGGTCCACATAAACTATCATCACCTCTGATAGTCAAATTTTGTTCTACCATGCGATGAACGCCCTGATCAGAAATGGTGACCTACCATCCGATGTGTTACTATTCCAATCAACATCATTATACTCATTCTCAAGTCAAAGAAGGACTTGCTATCCTTTGGCATGAGGCTGAATTGCTCCTTTTTACTCCGATAAGTATATGAGTATAAACTACTTCTCCTATTACTCTGACAAAAATACGAGTATAAACTACTTCTCTTATCATTCTGACAAGTACACGAGTATAAACTGTTTCTCCAATCACTCCGACAAGTATACGAGTATAAACTGCTTCTACCCTCCTCTGGCATGAGGCTAAACTGTTCCTTTTGACTTCGACAAGTATATAAGTATAAACTGCTTCTACCCTCCCCCGGCATGAGGCTAAACTACTCCTTTTTACATCGACAAGTATACGAGTATAAATTGCTCCTTACCTCCAACTAGTATACTAGGCTAAAATATTCCCTCCCTTTAACATAAAGTTCCTGGAAAATACTGTTAGACCCTAGAGGGGGGGGGGTGATTAGGGTCTTATGCTAATCTAATCCGATTAAATGCCAATTAAAACTAATTCACAAGTTATCCTAGTAAGTATGAAATGCAACAAGATATGTAAGCTAGGATAAACAATATGAACAATGAGATATATCCTATATGATGAATATATATATGCAAGGATATATAAACTAACACAAGGGGTAAACAATCTAAACAAGATAGTGGATGATATAGATAATGAGCTAATGACAATGGCGATATAAGATATGAACATAAATATGAATGAACGCCAAAGCACACTCAAACAAGCAATATGATCACGGAGTTCGGACCTTCCGTCCTACGTCTCCGCTCCCCACTCCCGGGGAGAAATCCACTATCACAACCGGGTTTTCTACGCTCACCCGAATAACGTTTACACCTCACAGTGTCGGTTTTCAACCCTCACCGAACAACGTTCACTCCTCACAATCGGTTTTCTAGTTCACCGAAAACTTCACAACACACTCGGTTTTCTAGCTCACCGAAAACCTTACAACACTCACAATGTAACAAATAAATGATTTGTTCTCTCATACAAGGGGAGAACTCAATTAAGCACAACTCAATGTTA
>NC_033802.1:58316458-58317063 GCF_001876935.1 Asparagus officinalis
TGATCTTGATCTTCATTGTAGCTCAACTTGGTACACGTTGCGGATGAAGCTTGAACTTGATCTTTAACTTTGAATTGCATAAGCTTCACCGACATTCCGCCAACCTTCATTGGATTTCATCGTTGAAGCTCTATTCCATCCATCCTCCAACAACGTTGTTTGTCTACAATACATAAGAATACACAAACACTAGACAAACAATATTAGTAGTAAATAGTTTGTAAATCATCATCAAAACAAGAAGGCCAACAAATACTACATATGATATTCTTAAGTATAACCCTGTAGGCGTTAAAAATTGCCTATAGGTCCCGAACATAGCTCGAGACGATGAGCCGTTGAAACAACAAAACAGCGAATCGCTGATGACATTGAAATAGGCCCGCACACTCATCAGCTAGCTCTAAGTGGCTCGCACACTCATCATCCACCTCCAAGCTAACGAAACGCATAAAGCAAATCGGTAAAGCGGATAAGTCAACGAAACGACGAAATACACGTAACGGTGATACAAGTCCAAACAGAACGAACCGGAAAAGCCCCTGGTGGCCAAATCACGTCAAAATGATAAAGACTAAAGCCAATGGCTCGCATAGGCACAAGCC
>NC_033802.1:58317073-58342618 GCF_001876935.1 Asparagus officinalis
CGAGCCACCAAGTGATGGCTCGCTCCCAGAAACTCCCAATATGTGTTTTTCGATAGTTTTTTAGGATTCTTTCATTCCAAAATCTCCCCAATTGCTTTGAAGCTATCCCTAAATATGGTTAAATGGTTATTGACTGCGGATTAGGTCTGATCATCAACTCTTATCAGAAAACACTATAACAAAAGCCTATAAATACAAGCCTAAGGCCTTCATTTAAGAGGCTCTGAAATCAGAAGGCGATGTGCTGTCAAACTAAAGAGTGGAACACGAATTTTAGAGGACGGCTAGCAGATCTTGGTAAACTTCAACATAAAGAGGAAGTTTTTTGAAGGATCTGAAGCCCGTTCCCCCTTTCCTCCGGATCAAACTTTGTTTTGATCTCGAGAAGAGTCATAATCTCGCTTGGTCAAGGTTATCACTTTTACGATTATTTCCTTTGTGAAGTAAGAGCTTTTAATAATCACTCTGTCAACTGAATCTAATTAGCGGTGGTCCACAGACTAACTCGTCCTCGGCACAAGCAAAGATTCCACACAAACAGAGGCTAATAAATTATTTCTGTGTATTGTTTGATAAGGTTGTAACCTTTATTTTTCATTGTGTAAGAAGATCTAATAAAAGATCAACTTTTTTTTGAACTTGTAATCAATAAACGGTTGTAACAGGTTTAATAACAATGAAAAAAGTAAAATTTGACATAAACAAACTGGCGACCACAGTGGGAGCCGACAGCCTCTCTGCCGAGGCTGTAGTATCACAACCAAGGATCGTGATCCCGGTTGATACGGAGGTCGAATATGAGTTCGACCAGCAAAAGTACGAGGAGTACATGTCTTCCTCCTCTAGTGCCCGAGGAAGCTGGATCTTTAGATCCGAACCCCTCCTTACTCAAAGAGTTTAATGTTGAAGGCACGCCAACTCTATCAAAGAGAGCACGTCAAAGGCAATGCCAACGCCTCGCACGCCAACCCTCCAAGGCATTGGAGCCAATTGACGGGATCCACTATAAGGCGGATCTAAAGTTTAGGAAATGCCAAGTGATACAACAGTGAGTGAACAGCTCCTCCTCCAAAACAATGAAATGAATGGATCTGTGTCAAAATGACTCGTTCGACCCATGAGGAGTGCATTAAGAAGTGCCACACATTGCTTGCGCATGCAAGAATCCATATGCAGGAAGTCAAGAAATTGCAGAAGGAAGAGGTGGCCTAAAAGCCACCAAAACTATAAAAAGTATGGAGGCCAAAGGCCAAAACTACTCCCGATGCCATCAGAAAATGCGAACCGCTATCTGTTGGCTTAGCCAAACCCGAGCCACGAAATGCTGGCTCGGCCAAAGACGAGCCACCAAATGATGGCTCGCACCAAGTCCTAGCCAGCTCAGTTCTCCTTGCACCTTGTTCACCTTCCGCGATCATTTTTGAGTCTTCGACAGCCCCTGTTTCTGTCATGATGAATCTCGCACCTCCGGTGGAGCCCCACGATAACATAGACTCGTCCCGATTCAAGATGAAGATCACAGATCGTCTTGGTCCTGTAGGTAAAACTCTAGTTAAAGCGCGCTGAGGTCCAGTGAATAAACCTAGAGCAATTCGTCAAACTGGGGGCCGTGCGTGCCCTCCCAACAAGTCAAAGACCTCTCATGTTTAGAAAATACCTGTAACCGCTCGCCTTAGATTATGAGTTGAAATCTAAGAGAACGTTGGAGCTTCACGCTCATGAAGGCATGGTTCCAAATGAGTGACTATTAAGAATGCCAATAAGGTGCTATTTCCCTAAGAGGAAGCGTGTTTGTCGGAGGACAACAACGTTATACCTGGGAAATCATGCCAGCACACTATAAGTTGCTCTGGTAATCATGCTGATGAGTTGTATTATCAGGCTGGGAGTACGAGCAAGACTCGAAAGAGATGTATCCGAGAAGTGGATTCTCGCTGTCCGTGTACCAAGCTTATCAGGGTAGTATTATCAGAGTGTAGCTACCCCAAGACCGCTCCACAGAGGGTCTTAGTATTTGAAAGACTTTCTATCGAAATGTTGAAGCCCAAGCCAAGGTGTTTCCACAAGAAAAGGCCGACCGTTCAAGATGACAAACTCCCAAAAGTCACCATCAACGTGACCAACAAAGGAAAGTCAACACGGCGTTTTAGTCCTAAACCTTTTCCAGAAATATCCCAGCGTTTAACTCGGTTGTGAGCCGGAGTTATCAGACCAAGGGGTTATCAGTGAATGAGCAGCGGATTATTCTTGGATGACGAAGCATCAGACGTTTACTCTACAGTCGCTTCGGATGCCACTGTGTCCAGCACAGGACAAGTTCGGGAGACGTTCACCATCACTCTCGACCAGTTGGCTCAAATGCTTGAAAATGCTCTAGCTAAGCAGAAAGAAGAGCTCAGAGCTGAGATGAAGATGGAAATGGAGTTGAACATGCAGTGAATGAGGGAGTTACATGCCCAACAGATTCAATCATTTTCGAATCAGCAGGCTGAATCCAGTCATCATAACAATGCTAATGAAATAGATAGCAACTTGGAAGAGGAGGAAAATCTCAATGTTGATACTCCTCCTAATGACAATAACCTTAGGGTGGTCAAGTGGAATCCTCTCAACCTTCTCAGAAACCTTCAAAGAAAAGTACGGGTGAAGAAATAAAGATGACGGACCTCGAGAGCAAAGTCAACACTTTGATGTTTGCTCAAGAGGTGAAGAAAACTAGTATCCCATGTCCATATCTGAGGGAATGTGAATCGATTCCGTATCCGGTAAAGTTCAACTTAATTAACTTCACGCCGTATGACGGGAGAGGATTGCCCACTCAGCATCTGATTTATTTTAAATTAACTTCACACCATTTGACGGGAGAGGATCACCCACTCAGCATCTGATTTATTTTAAATCACACCTTGGCATAATCTCTAGCAACAAACCTTTGATGGTCTAGTCATTTGTCGGCACCCTTCGTGGAGCCGCCTTCGAGTGGTACAGCCATCTCAAGCCGGGGAGCATTAATGGTTGGGATAATATGGAAAGCATGTTTCTCACAAACTTCTTCAATGATGACACTGAAGTGTTAATCAAGATATTGTTCGATGATGACACTGAAGTGTCAGTCGACAATTTTTTTAAGCGCTTCCAGAATAAGGCAATGAATTGCCGAGATCCGGTCACGGAGGAGTTATTCTTCAAACATGTCACATTAGCCTTTCTTTAGATGTACTGGAAGCTATGGGTGTGGCACCATCTAAAATCTAGAAAGAATTAAAAGTACGCAGAGAGCAAGCTGAATGCTTGCTCAAGCAGAAGAAGGCTGAAAGAGGTCAACCGGCGGCTAATGCTACAAAGTAAAACTTTGTCCCTCGTGGTAAAGGGAAGATGCCGGCGAATACAGTTTATGTGAATTAGACATTCCAACTATAGCCATAATAACAAACACCATAGAAATCACCCTCTCAGTGGCAACAATGACCTCAAAGACAATAGAAGACTTCTGAACCAAAATTCCCGAAGGAATACTCTTTTAAAGAAGATGAAGTTCCTGCCATCTTCAAACACCTCCTAGATAATAACAAAGTCAAGTTGCCTCCAATCACTAACGAGGAAGAAGCTAAGAGGACCACGGATCCAAAGTATTGTGCCTTTCATAGATGGGTCTATCATGCCACTAAGATGTGATACACCCTTAAGGACAAGATCCAAACCTTGATCGATGTCGGTATCATCACCGCAAAGAAGCCCAAGGAAAAGAAAGTGGGTGCAAATACAGTTTCTATCAGCTTCGGCTCAGTCCCTTTGTCATGGTTTCAACCAAAGCCCAAATCAAATGTGTAGGTGAAGACAATTAACGACGATCCCTATGGATAACGCCAGAAGGGGTTTGTAGAGCACACGGCCCCTAACGGTAAAATTCTTTGGGTCCATCCAGATCTGCTCAAAGATGAACAATGGGCCGGGACCTCATCTAAGAAGAAGTCTAAATGTAGGAGAAAATATTGTTGTCCTACCATAGTAATCCTTGAGAAAGATGATGAAGACATCCTACCTTATCACTTTCTGAAGACGAACAAGAAGTCTTTGCTTCAAGAGGTGGGAACGAGTACCACTATAAGTACCCCGACGCCTCTGATCCAAATGCTAAAATGTTGGCTGACCTAGGGGTGGTTACAAACCCTTGCACTTGTAGGAAAATCCCAGCAATAGTGAATTAACAAGCAAAAGGAGAAAGAGCCCCAACGCTAGTAGGTTCAGAACTCGAAGCAGTCTCGATTCAATCGTCCGATTAGAAGAGATAAATCGGGAACTTCAAGCACACCATACCACTTTGATATTATGACTCAGCTAGCTAACATCCCAATGAGGATAAATTTATTCGAGTTATTGTACCTTTCAAAAGATATTAGAGAGGCCCTACAAGAAGCTTTGGCTGATTCTGACGTGTTTCTCACTCAAATCAAGTCAGTTCCTAAAGAGCCAGAGCCACCAGTTTGCCATTGCAATTTAGCGGCCAACAATTCCCTTGCATCACATTCACTAAGTATGACATGCAAGTGAGAAATTCAAAGCATGATAGACCTCTGTACTTCACCGGATACATCAGCTCCAGAGTCGTCAACCGGATCTAAGTTGATCCAGGTTCCGCTGCCAGCATCATGTCACTCCGATTGATGTACCATCTTGAAATCTCAACCAGCATGTTGGCTTTGACCTACACCATTTTTTTATGGATTCAATAAGTAGATCTAGACCATTGAGTAAAATCCGGGTGAAATGCTAATTTGGGGATTTAAGGTCCAAGGTCACATGCTATGTGATCGATGTAGAAACCTCCTATAACGTACTATTAGGTCGACCCTGGATCCATAGTAATCTTACTATCCCTTCTACCCTCTATCAGTGTTTAAAATATGTAGACAACAATAATGAGGTCATGACGGTGGTCGCGGATAAGCAACCGTTTAAGGGGTTAGAAAATTACATTACTGACTCCCTTCTTTACGGTGTTGAATCTGATACTGAATCATCAGCCTAAGGCGCAAATAGCGGAGATGAAGCTTATACCGAAGCTAAGCTTGATTATAATAGAGGTTTTGTATTAAAAGACATTGTACCCTTTGTAATCAGTCTTGACGACGGTGAATCGTCATATGGTAGTTGTAATTGGCAACTTTCCGAAGAAGCAATAAATGACGATTTAGAGTATTCGCCTTGTCTTGATAATGTAATGCAGGTACTGTATGATAACACTGATATACACATGCCACTTCGTTTTTCTTGCATGACGAAAAAGCATGCCCAAACTCATGTGACAGACCCTCGTCCATTCCTGCTAAGGTAGGATGAAAATGATTTAGTTTTCGGCAAAGGGAAGGAATCTCCACAATCAGATCCCTTCTCAAAAGAAAACAGTGATGAGGAGAGACCTGGGCCCTATTTATTCAAATATAGTCAACAATCACATAACTTCATGAAGAAATGGGGATACAATTTTTCACTCAAAGAAGGTCTTTGTTTTGGTCAAGGCCCACGAGTTCCACCTCGTCCGACCTATGTATCGAAAGGAAAACCCGATAATTATTATGGCTATAAAAGGGGTTTGGGCTACATCTCTTCATCCGATGACGAATGTTGTTGGCAAGTCATTGACCAATTAGCGAATAAAGACGAATACTCATCTGATTCTTCCAATTTGGACTCTGATATTAGTCTTGGAGAAATATTCAAAGGCCTAATGTCGAATATGGCCACGATCGATCCCGCCACAATAGAGAAAGACGACCAATTTCTAACTTGCGAAGACCCGTGGATCCATCACTTGAATATTCTGTATGGGGACCTGTTCGAGTAAAGGGAACCTTCTAAAGAGATAAAGTAATCCAAGTCAATATGGGTGACAAGACCAACCCGAAGCCCATATTTATCAGCGATAGCCTTCCACCATATGAAAAGGAGGAGTTGATTGCCCTTATCTAGGAATACATCGATGTTTTTGCTTGGAATTATAAGGATATGCCAGGACTTGATCCTAACATAGAGATGCACCACCTCAACATCAAATCAGATGCAAACCTGTCAAGCAGGCGCAAAGACATTTTTTTCCGCAAATTATAGAGGCCATTGAGACAGAAGTCAAAAAATTAATTGACTCTAGCTTTATCCTGGAAGAACAACATCCTAATTGGCTTGCTAACATCGTGTCGTTCCTTAAAAAGAACGGAAAATTAGGATCTACATTGACTTTAGAGACCTAAATACCGCTTGCCCAAAGGATGATTTCCCTCTTCCAATTACAGACGTCATTACCAACAACACATGCGGGTTCGAGAGGATGTCCTTCATGGACGAGTTTTTCAGTTATAATCATATGAAGATACAACCGGACAACGAAAAGCATACCACATTAAGGACAGCTCTTGGTGTTTTTTGCTACACAATCGTGCCCTTTGGATTGAAGAACACATGAGCCACCTATCAATGAGCAATGTCAAAGATTTTCCAGGAGCACCTCCGAAAGACCGTTGAATGTTATGTTGATGACCTGGTCATGAAAAGACGTAACAAAGATGACCATATCAAAGTTTTGAGGATAATGTTCGATCTCATGCGAGATCACCAACTAAAGATAAATCCTACCAAGTCTTTCCTTGGAATATCCAGCGGCAAGTTCCTGGGATTCATCGTCACCATGAAGGGTATCCATATTGATCTCGAAAAGGTGAAGGCGATACACGAATTGCAACCCCCAAGAAACCTTAAAGAATTTAGAGGATTGCAAAGACAACTGGCCTATATCCGACGGTTTATTTCCAACCTCTCCAAAAAATGCCAACCATTTTCTAAGCTAACAAAGAAGGTGTGTCTTTTATTTAGGATGATGCCTATCAGAAGGCATTTAAAGATATCAAAGTATAGCTGGCGAATCCTCTAGTCCTTGTTACACCAAAGTCGGGTCAACTATTCTTGATTTATATTAAGGCGATGAACCACTCGTTAAGTGTTTTGCTTGCACAAGACGATGACAACGGTCATGAATAGGCTGTCTATTACTTAAATCAAACTTTGGTTGGTGCTGAATCTCGATATCCAATGATTGAGAAGGAATGTCTCGATTTAGTATTCTCTATCCAAAAGATGCGGCATTACCTCATTGAACGGACGATCTATGTCATTTCCAACGTTAATCCAGTCCGGGTATTCATGACGCAACCGGCCTCTATGAATTGGTGACTACCAAAATAGGCCCTACCCTTGTCCTAATATGATCTGCACTTCAAACAATGAAAGTCGATCAAGGGACAGTCGATTTGTGATCTTTTGGCATCTAACCCTACGATGGATGCAGCAGAATTATATGAAGATTTGTCGGATGAAACCCACAAAGTCAACACTACCTCTCATCAATAGGTGTGGAAATTATACTTTGATGGCGCTTTCCGAGCAACGAATGTGGAAAGTACTCCCGAATGTTCTAAAACTTCCTCAGGAGTTATAGTTGTTTTAGTTTCCCTGTAAAAACATGTAATGCCTTGAGCCTATTCACTCACTGAACCATGTTCCAATAACGTAGCCGAATTCAACGCACTGTTGATTGGGCTCAGTTTTGCCAAAGAGCTGCGGGTTGAATATCTCGAAGCTTTTGGTGATTCTCAACTAGTAGTCAACCAAATTCGAGGAGAGTACGAAGTCAGGAATCAAGACCTGATACTATACCACAAGGCAGCCATCGAGATGGCAGGTTCGTTCGAAGAATTCTTCATCGAATACATTTCATGCCAGAACGCATATGCAGATGCATTGGTAACAGTAGCGGTATCTCTAGCACAGCCTCCCGACACAGAACAATAGGTCACTATCAGAATTCACCAACTTTTCGTACAAGACTGTGCCTTGGACATCAAGGTGGCGCACACGGCTAGAATCGAAATCGATCCTTAAGATTGGTGATTCCCCATAATTGACTACGTCATGCATGGTATTTTGTCGCATGATATAAAAGAAAGAGACTCGATTCGACGAAGAGCGCCAGATTTATTATAATACGACAACTTAGACACTGTATCGTCACGCATATGACTGTTTGCTACTCCGATGCCTCTCGACCATAGAGGCGAAATAGGCTCTTAAAGAAGCACACGACAGAACCCGTGGTGCACATTTGCCCGGTCCTAAGCTCTGTGATCGTTTCAGGAGAATGGGGTATTATTAGCCAACCATGGTTAGGAACGCAATTGACTATGCCCAACGGTGCCACGCGTGTCAAATACACGTGAATTACATGCACCAACCCCCAGAGCATCTACACCTATCGACTACTTCATGGCCATTCGAGATATAGGGAATGGACATTATTGGTCCTATTTTTCCACTGTCAGCCAAAGGTGATCGCTTCATTTTGGCAATCACCCATTATTTCTCAAAATGGGCCGAAGCAGTTCCACTCAAAGAAGTGAAGACAAGTGACGTTGTCAAGTTCATCAAACACCACATTACCTACTGATACGGCATTCTGAGACAGATTGTGCATGACAACGGCCCTCAGTTTGTAAGCAACGCCTTCAATAAATTTTATGAAAAGTTCAAGATCAAGGATGTCTCATCAACAGCATACAATCCTACAATGAACAGATTAGTCGAGGCATTCATTAAGACAATCATAAAGATTTTATCAAAACTTGTGAGGATTAACAAGCGGGACTGGGATGACAAACTCGGTGAAGCTCTTTGGGCCTTTCATACCATAGTTCGTACGCCTACCGGAGCGACTCCGTACTCTCTGGTGTATGGATACGAGGCTGTTCTTCCCTTGAAAATTCAAATCTCATCCCTTCGTATTGCTCTCACAACAGGGACGATAACAGATGAACAACATCAGAAATGTCTTGAAGAACTCGAGATGTTAGATGAAAAGCGCTTGGAAGTTCAGCAATAAATTAAGTGCTATCAAGCTAGAATTTCTCGGGCCTTCGACAAAAAAGTCCGACAACGAAGCTTTAAGGAAGGAGACTTGGTTCTCGCCATCCGGCGACCAATGATTTTTAACTCCAAGAAGAAAGATAAGTTCAACCCAAATGGGAATGACTATTTGTGATAGAGACAGTCTACTCAAACGGTGCATACCACTTAATCACCCAAGACGGTGACAAACTCATGATGCCAATAAATGGAAAGTTCCTAAAAAATACTATCCTTAGCATACTCAGGATAACTTATTTAACGAGAAGTTCCTAGAGAATACTGTGTGGGGGTATTCTTAAGGATAACCCGAGATCAGCTGATTATTCAAGATGAAGACCAGTCGTCTGAATAATTCATCCTTAACAACCCCCTATGGTAGCTATTCAATCATTTCTGAGATGATTAAAACCCTCCCACCGTGACCTTCCGAGCACTCTTTCGTCGAGATGAGATTCAATAACCTTAGTTGGTCAATCTTCCCTCATGAAACTCCCATGATATAACTGTGGAGTGCTTGATGATTCACAGTCCTCCACCAAATCCCTCACTGATCAAATTAACTGATAGTGGGTCCACCAAAGATTCTTTCAGCTGAGTCCATCAAGACTCTCACTGTGTTTGTGTACTTAACATTCCTAATGTTAAAGTCCTAACGCGGTACTCTCAAGTTTGAGCAGCCGATTCATGGCAATCAACAAACTTCTTTCGTGTTAAGTTCTTATCACTCGACACTGAAATCTCTCACCGAGTAATTCGTGCAAATCAGCATTCCCACTATTATCTGTACCACACTCCCACTGTTTCCTAGTCAAACCATTAAGCGGTTAGGACCAAAATCAGAATTCCTTTTCGAATAATGAAAGGCTTCTACTTTTTTCCTTTGGTCGAACCTATAAAAGTTAAGGCTAGAGTTGGAATTTCATCTCGATAAACAAGAAAGTTTATTTTCAGATCAGGTAATCAATCCTATAAAAGTTAGGGCTATCTGGATCTTTTCGATTCTCGGAGTGGAGTTCCTACTCTTAGTTTCACCTTCCAGATTCTCGAAGTGGAGATTCCACTTTGAGTTTCTTTTGTACCCGAAGATAGAATATAAAATTCTTCCTCTCCGATCTTGGGTTCGTCTTTACCCTAAAAGAAGGTCTGGAAATAAAATATAAAATTCTTCCTCTCTGGTCTTGGGTTCATCTTTACCCTAAAAGAAGGCCCGGAGATGGAATATAAAATTCTTCTTCTCCGATCTTGGGTTCATCTTTATCCTAAAAGAAGGCCCAGAGATAGAATATAAAATTCATCTTCTCCGGTGTCGGGTTCATCTCTGCTCCAAGAAAAGATACAATCTTTTGACAACACCATAATCTATATCTTACACTCATGGGGGACTTTATCTAGACCCCTAAATAGAGATAAGTATGCATCTAACACATACTACCGGGTGGTCTGTTCCCACAGAAATGACCAAGTCTAAGTATTCGAAGTCATAGCATTAAGTCTAAGGGAGTTTATTCTTTTAGCATAACATTACATGCAAAATAGACTTAGACAATCTGCATGCTAGCTCGGTTGAAACGGTAATCGGTAAAGGCATATTAAACTCATTGATGGCTGAGGGTTTGCCCAAAATCCTATAAGTATTATGGTTAATTATTCCAAGTAGAATGAAAAATCATAATAAAAGTGCACTAATCAAAAATATATATTTTTTATTAATAAATTCGAGGTTGTAGATACAAGAGTTACAGTCATTCTACATGAAACTTATGACTAAGGACTTGTTGTTCTAATCTAGACAACTCCTTTGCATAAGCTCGCTCAAGCTCACATTGCAATTCAGCCTTGAAAAATTCCTCGGTGGCGGATAATGTTCTCGTAGCCTCCTCCTCCATCTTAGCTCACTTCTGTTCCGAAAGCTCTAGTTTTTTTGATGTCACAACTCGGGCGTGCTCATCATTAGCCCTTGCCAATTCTAAGATGGTCCGAGCCTCCTCCTCTGCCTGAAGCTCTCACTTAAGCCATGCTATCTTAGCATCACTTAACGCAAGAGAGGAATTGAGATCACACAAAGCTACCAACTTCTCAGTAAGGGCTGTCCTTATCTGATCTACTCGATCCTGTTATGTTTGAATCTCGAGCCCTAGCGGAGGCTCGAGTGTCACGCCACATTTGCAAATTGGGTCTCCATCTGAGTGGCTATGTAAGTAGGAGCACTTGTAGCTTGGATCTCGTGTAGCTTTTGGAATTCGCGTTCCAGCCGGTCCAAGTCATTAGCAATAGCCTTCGCTATATATGGCGAGCCGGTGTTCTTTATCAAGACCATTTTGAGCTCGAGGAACGGTCTGAATTAATCAAAAGAAAGCTTCTTCTGGAGAAGTTTGTCGATCATTGTGCTCGTGAAAAAAAAAAGAAGTGGCTGACTTCCATACAAAGAATAGTTTGATTGGGATCATCGTCTGACAGTAATACCTTGACAAGATTGTGAATCTGAGATGACAACCCTGTGAGAAGGAAAAGAAATGAATATTTTGAAATATAGAGTATTTCTAAATCAAATAATGGCAGGGAATTAACCAACACATACAGAGCTTTCTTCAGCTGACTACCCCACACTCAGTTTTTCCTGCCCAACTTCATGAGCCGGTGAAAGTACTGCAGTTGTAACAACCGTTGATGTACCAACTTCTTTAGTTAGTCTCACAGCTTGTTCAGTAAAGCTTGCACTCGCGGTTGTGACGGTCGCTGCAGTCGACGGTTCTGAAGGAATGAAGAGCTACGTCTCAGGAGCTGATGACCTAGCCTCGATAATTATCCGTGCTAACAACAAGAAATCGAGACCCTCAAGATCATCAGACTTTCCGATAAGAGTATATATATCAACCTCAGTGACTGGCCCTACGATTAGAACTCCCTCCTCATGGTTAAATGGAAACCGACAACCGAATGACTACAACAAGGTTAAAACTCATACATGTAGGTGAATCAGCTGTACTAATTGGCTCAGCAACCTCATGTTGGCCTGTCATCAGATTCCTGAGGGGCTAGTATTGGATCAAATGAGAGTGCACCTGACTCTCCGAGGGCTGCATCACGGAAAGTTTCTTTATCGCCCGAACCCTCTATCGAAATACCTGTAGGAAACATAAGTGTTAAAACGGAAAGAGGAAAAGTTAGAGAATTTACGACAAGTAGAAGTCAATTTCACCTCCGACAGCTACGCCAAGTTCCGTGGCCCTAGCACTCGTGTTCGCTCCTTGCAGTTTTTCTAAGAGAGCAAGAAGCATAGAAACAATTAGCCAAAGTACGAATTCCGAATCATTCAATTCTCGCTACTTGAAAGGTGTATTACCGATGTTAGATGTACCTGGACATTCGACCCTTTTACTTGTACCAGGTCTGACTCCAGAGCCCACAACAGCTTCAACATTTATACCCACTTCTGCACCTTTGGGTTCCTCAATCGTGGTGTCAAAAACTGGTCATGAGGAGCCATAATCAGGAGAAGGAGTATATCACTTTCATATTGGCCTACTGAGAAGTATGAAATCTTTTAAGTTTAAGGTTCAGCATTCAAGAGAACAAAATACCACATGAAATTAAAGTATTTACCTTCTACACTAGAAAACACATCGCTAGCTGGCCTCGCCTCATAAGTTGGAGGCATGCCCCGTCGCCTATAAGCTAATTTCTTTCGCTTAATGGGACAAACCTCTTCGGGATCTATGAGTTGCTCTTGATTCGATTTAGAGCGCAATTCCACATCCGAAATGACTTGAGTTGTGGGTGGGGATCTTGTCTGGCGTATAATATAGGGCTCTTCTTCTTCTTTCTCCACCTCAGAAGCCGTACCTGGAAGTTTAACTGACATTTTGTTAGGATAAGTGAATAAAACTTGCATCCTCGTCCTCTTCAGAGCCGGTGAAGGCTTAGGCAAGTTAGACCAGCGGCCTTGATCAGCTATCACCAACTCAAATATTTCTAAGGAGAGAGAATCCGATAGACCTGTTCCTAGCTCCTCTTTCGTTGTTGCCGGCTCCTGCGTCTTCACCACCGATGATATTTGTTTCTAAAGCTTCTTCACCGAAAGAAAAGATGTCTTCTCCTTGTCTCCTCTTACTGGAAGGACCAGGAAGCTTTTTTCCTCTTCTCTTTTGGTATTCAGCCTCGTAAACCATTCGAGTAGCAATCTGAGCAGCTTCCTCGGCCGCCAAATCTGTAATCGGCCTCAAGCGATTAGATTCGTTAGCCGCCAGTAGCCATCGGCAGCATAAGAATGTTAGTTCCAACCGGTGTTCAGCACTTGGAAGGCTGTACCAGTCATCGGTACAACCCGTGATGCTCCATAGCCATGCTCGGGCACCATCTACTAGTCTACCATGGGTTCTAAGCTGGCAATTCAGATTCCCAATATATATCTGATCATACCTGAGCTAATGTGCAAACCGACACGACAGATACGACTTGATATAGCAATGGTTTCTCACCGAAAAATTAGATAATCGGGTCTGATATTTATTAACCAATCAAAACAACTAACATCAAGGCAGGTTTGGCTCGTCCCCGGCCTTTCCACATCAATCAACGAGTCACCATATTGACCTCGGTGAACAATGTGGAGAAATCCATTTCTGTATCGATTCCTTGGGAGGGAGAATTGGTTGACGAGGAGCAGGAGAATGACGAAGAAATGGAAAATGAGACAAGAGGTGTTAGGCCCATTGTTCAGGGGGAGCTACTAACCTATAGTAGGATGGGCAAGCAAATTACAGGAACAGTACCTACAGTGCCACTAGTGTTGCCAAGTCTCTTGCCAACGCCTGCCCCGACTCCTGAAACACCTACACCACCACCAGTTTCATCCCAAGGTGATAACATTCCTCTCCCTACTCCTCCCACACCAATATCAGTACGGAGGACTACTCGTAGTAATGCGGGAAATCCTCCCGATAGATATGGTAAGGATCTTGCCCAATTTGTATCATATTCTAACATCCATCCTTCACATGGAGCATTCATTGCATCATTGGACTCTGTTACTGTACCTAACAATTGGCAGGTTTCTAAGAAGGACCCAAAGTGGAAAGAGGCTATGCACGAGGAGCTAAGGGCTCTTGAGAAGAACCGCACTTGGGAGCTAGTAAAACTATCAGAAGGAAAGAGACCAGTTGGATGTAAGTGGGTCTTCACTGTGAAGCAGAATCCAGATGGACAAGTTGAACGCTACAAGGCTCGTCTGGTGGCAAAAGGGTATAGTCAAACATATGGCATCGATTATGATGAGACTTTTGCTCCGGTGGCAAAGATGAGCACTGTTCGGACCTTAATCTCTATGATAGTAAATGGTGGACGGAAGCTACACTAACTAGATGTGAAGAATGCATTTCTTCATGGAGATCTAGTGGAGGAGGTATACATAGAGATACCACCAGGATTTGGTACAGATCAGACAGTGGAAAAGGTTTGCAGATTGAAGAAGTCTCTCTATGGCCTGAAGCAATCTCCCCGTGCTTGGTTCGACAGATTCGGGCAGGCTATGATAGGTATGGGATACCAGCAGATTAATGCCGATCATACCATGTTCTTTCGAAGAAGTGGAGGTCACATCACCATGCTTGCAGTATATGTGGATGATATGATTATTACAGGGGATAATGAGAAGGAGATTGCCCAACTCAAAGTGAGACTGGGTAAGGAATTCGAGGTGAAAGAATTTGGATTGCTTCGATACTTTCTTAGAATAGAGATAGCTCAAGGAGCAGAGGGGATCGTCCTATCCCAGAGAAAGTATGCACTAGATCTTCTCAAAGAGACAGGGATGTTAGGGTGTAAACCTGCAACTACACCGATCGACCAGAAGTTTAAGCTGGGTGCTGAAGCTGGAGAACCAGTTGATCGTGACAGATACCAAAGGCTGGTGGGCAGGTTAATCTATCTGAGTCACACACGTTCCGATATCTCTTTTGCAGTAAGCGTGGTAAGTCGCTACATGCATGATCCGAGGAAGGGTCATATGGACGCAGTGTACCAGATTCTTAGGTATTTGAAGAGTGCCCCCGGAAAAGGGCTGATATTCAGGAAGAATGAGCATATGAGCATTAAGGGTTATTGTGACTCGGATTGGGCTAGCTGTGCTGATGATAGGAGGTCCACCTCAGGATACTGTATCTTTATAGGAGGCAACTTGGTCTCGTGGAAGAACAAGAAGCAGCTAGTAGTGGCGAGATCAACAGCTGAAGCAGAGTATAGAGCTATGGCCTTGGGAGTCGCGGAATTATTGTGGTTGAAGAGTATGCTGGTGGAGCTAAAATTGGATCAAGGAGCAAAGATGAAGCTGTGGTGTGATAACAAGTCAGCCATCAGTATCGTTAATAACTCAGTGCAACATGATAGAACCAAACACATCGAGATCGATAGGTTCTTCATCAAAGAGAAGTTGGACAGTGGATTACTAGAGTTAAGTCATGTTTCAACTAAAGATCAGGTAGCAGATTGTCTGACTAAGGGACTTAGCTCAGTAGATATAATTAGAGGATGTGACAAGATAGGCTTAGTGGATATCTTTCGCCCATCTTGAGGAGGAGTGTTGACATATTAGGATAGTTGAGGGTGTTATTTGTAAGATGTGTTAGTAGGGGACCTATATAAGCCCATGTTATCTCATTAATAATTATTAGGGTTTTCATATTCTTTAGTTTATATTCACCATCAATGGTCAATGACCTACCATCAGTGGGCCTATTGAGCTGATTTTCTTATCGTTTAACCTCGCACACATCTCATTCATGTATTTTCCTGTACTACAACATCTCAAATCAATATTTGTACAAAATGAAAGTTTATTATTACTCAAACTAGATATATTGTGCGGATAACATAGGGCTTTCCATGGACACTATAGTCTTAGATCCGAAGGGCACCCTTAACACGCTGTCCTACATTCTTGTCTCCTTTTTAATTGCGTTTTTGAACTAGCATACTTCTTTTCTCAGTATTTAACTATTCAAGGGGTAGGAAATGAAAGTGAACTTATCCCCAGGTTATAAATATGCAAAGGCCTGACGGACCTAGTTGACTTAGTTAGAGGACCACCTAAGGTTGAGTAAGGTCTTCGACTCTTCATACTGCTTTCATTTTTCATTATATAGTTTGAGGACCGCCCTATACCTTATTGTTTTATTTAGTTTGTCTTTATTATTCCTTAAATATTTGTTCTGAATAACATGCTAGGTGTACTTTTTTAAATTGTAATCTTGGGTTCTGGTCTTCTTTGTTTTAATTTAGTTTTGGAATAAGCGTGTGGATGATGATAACTTAAGGTCCTACTTATTTCATTAGTTGATGATTCCAGATAGAATACTTATATCTTCATTGCATGAATTATACTTTTCATATTGAATACTTATCTTCACTGCATGGATTACTTTTCATGATTTGCTACATTTTGATTACTTGAGGACATCGTTACATGTTTTGTATAATAAGGTGCATGCGTTTTCAGTAGGGTTTTTTTTATTCATTCTGTGTAGTAATTGACGCAACCGCCGGGGGGGTTGGGTTTCCACTATCATTTAATTTTGATATCTTAAAGTTTTGTTATCCTAAAAAATTTGATTGCATATACATCTCCATATATTACAGAATAGCTATTTATATCCTTTGAACTATTTTATTATACATATACACCTAAAACCTAGCTTAAACTTAATTTTCTCTTAGGCTTGGTTTGGCAAGGGGTTTAAGGAGGTAAGTTAAGGTAAGGGGAGGTGCAATAAGGTTATAGCGTAAATACATTTAAGCTTTTGTAGTTTATTTCATCTCTCTGTTTTTTCCTCACAATTTAAAGATATTTTTCTCTCTCGTACTTTCTAGTTCATTTTGTGTTGTCCCTTTCTTTCTTTTATCTCCCTCTACTCTACCTCCCCCAAAAAAACCCTCTACCAAATACAAATCTATCTTTTGTATCTCCCTCTACCATATACTAAGATGCCCCGTGAAAAAATGTGATAATAAATTACTTTCTTGCTCTTTGTTTAGAGAAAATTTTAGTTTCTCTAGTTAAATTGAGGTTAAAAAGTAAATAAATTATCACCAAATTATTGTCATGTGTTTCCTAATTGAAATCTCATCAGTAAAGAGATGAGATGTATTTCCAAGTAAACAAAAGAATTGAGAAGGGGAATGGAGAGAATATTCACATGAGAAATATGTTAGCTAGGCAGCATGGGTCAATGATGTTCGAAATGTTTGCCGCAAGGACATAGTAGACATCAAATAAAATTTGATCTCTCTCATAAAAATATAAAATAAATAAAAGTAAAGATAACTAAAAGCCCAATTTGACTAATCTAGTAAGGCATGGAACATGTTATTTAGTCATGGTTAGCATGAAAACAGAAACTTGTTTTTTTCATGAAGAGAACAGAAACTTGAGCATAGCCTATACACATATCGAAAATGTAATTGTCATGGTTAGAATTATCCTCAACCATTAATAAACGTGATGGATTACTCATAAAATTTATAATAGATCTGTTGAAATTATGCCTCAAAACTCTCTTATTGTTCAATTCAGTCAAAGGGATCATAGATGGTCACTTCGAACATGGATGGGTTACATTAAACAATCAGAGAAAAATACAAACATGATTTTGTATCATCGATGACTACAGAGAACCATATATGGTTTTCAAAAGATCATTGATGGTCATGTTTGACTGTCGATGGTTATGATGCATGCTGATTAGAGTTTTTGATGATTTAATACGGCCGTTTGTTTTTCTTTTTGATCTCCAACTCCTACGAAGTTTTTGATACCTCGTTCCTGATCTATTGTTGACCCCTATATATATTTAATAAGAAAGAATTTAGATTTAGGGTTTTATGTGAGGATTGAAGAAGAAGAGTTTGAGGGTTTAGGCTTTTGCCTTATTTTTGGACTCTTTTCTCTTTTGATAGTGGAATTTCTTCGGCGCCTCAATCTTGGATGTAGTCCAAATCGGGTGAATCATGTAAATCTCTGTGTTTGCAATTGCTTGTCATTTATTCTCATACTTATTCTACACGATTATTTCCTCTTTGTTGTGCACTTGTTTTAACAAACTAGTTTCAGAGCTTCGGTTGTGATTTGTGTTTTGCGCAAAGAAGATGTCTGTGAAATACAAGATTGAGAAGTTTGACCGTGATGTCAATTTTGGTGTTTAACAAGTGAAGATGCGGACTGTTCTTATTCAGCAAGGATTACAAAAGGCTTTGTTGGGAAAAGATAAGATGCTAGCGTAGATGACAACTAATGAAAAATTCAAGATGGATGAAAAGACATTAACTTCAATCTAATTGTGTTTTTCGAATGGGGTTCTTAATGAAGTCGTGCATGAGAAGACTACAGTAGGCCTATGACTCAAATTGATATCTCTTTACATGACAAAAAACTCTCGCCAACCGATTACACTTGAAACAAATATTGTTTATGCCCCACATGACGGCTGGTACATCTATTAAATCACATCTTGATGAATTCAATTCTATTATCATGGATTTGGAGAATGCAGATGTAAAAGTAGAAGATGAAAATCAAGCTTTGTTATTATTATGTTCCCTACCACCCTCTTACAAGTACTTTAGGAAAACTATGATACATGGCAGATAATCCATCTCAATGGAAGATGTGAAATCATCTTTATTCTTGAAAGAGTTGATGGATAAGGAATTGATGGGTGTAAGCATTCAATTAAAGGTGGAGTTTTGATAGTTTTCAGAGGTGATCTAGTTATCATGAAAGCAAAAAGATCAGAAAATATCGACATCTTTTAAGGAAAGACAGTTACAGTTTTGCTACAATTACTACGCCATCGTTGTCAGAGACTGATGTCACTACGTTATGGCATATGAGATTGGGTCATATGAGCAAGAGCAGTATACTCAGCAAGGGGGGACTTCTTTGTGGTCAGAGTACAAGAAAGATGCATTTTTATGAGCACTGCGTTCTTAATAATCATATTTTTACTATGATTTTATACCCTTATTACCTATTTTACATGAATAAATATACTACTAATAAGTATTTTATCTTAATTTGTAGGTTAATGAAGAAATATTGAATAAAAGCCCAAAAAACTCTAACTTCCTCATTTTGTAACATTTTATTGAAATGTCCAAGGTCAAGCCAACAAGCCTACAGAAGCCGAAGAAAATAAAAATCCAATATCATATTTAAGATAAATGGTTGCAAAGAAACGATGATATCTCTCAATCCGGAAGGCAGAATTTAACATATAATATATAAAAATCACCTATCTCAACGAGACGAAGCCATTTGTCAAGTTAGATTTTTGATATAAGTATCGGTAGGGGTATTGATAAGGGTATCGATACTAGTATCGATACCATGTAATTGTAGCGAAATCAAAGGCTGAAATTGTTTGGCTTGGGGCTCAAGTTTAATACAAGGGCTCTCGTTTATTGCTGTAGACTATAAATAAGAGTAGTGAGTGAGGGGTTGAAGGTGTAAAAAACTTTGTAACTCCATTTGGAGAAGATGATTACTCTTAATTGAAAAGACCTTCTAAATTTGTAACTTTTCTTGTAATTAATAAAAGATTTTTTTCACCTCTTTATATTTTTCTTTTCTTCTCTTTATTTGAAGATGAAGATGAAAATAAAGATCAAGATGGAAGTTTTCTTTCACCTTGAGGCTAAAACCCTCTTGGGATATAAATATCCTCTTTATTAATAAATTTATCTTTTTACTTTATTTTCTTGTTTAAATAGCTAAGAGGCTAGAACCTTCTTGCCTTAGATTTATTTTCATGCTTATATAGTAGATTTACTTTCATGTTTATTCATTTGCTTTAAATTCTCGTATTTTTAATTCCTACAATTTATTTTATAGTTTAGTTCTTGTAATTTATTTTATAGTTTAGATTTTATTTTCTTACACTATTCGCCTTGAGGCTAGAACCCTCTCGGGATTAGTTTTTACTTTTGTTTATTTTTTATTTTCTTTGATTCGTCTTGAGGCTAGAACCCTCTAGGGAATTGCATTTTCTTGAGATGTGGAATTAATTCTTATAGGAACTCTAGAAATTGTATGAAATTAGCTTTATTTGTTTTATAATTTGTTAATCATTCTCTTATGCTTAAATTATTCATGCTTAGGATATTCAACTAAGAATTAATTGGTAGAAGGTCTTCTAGAATTACTATTTAGTTGTTATTCTTTTTATGAGTATTAATTTTTCTTGGATGATAATTTGATAGGTTATGCTTTCCTTAAATGATTTAATAGTCTATACTTAATAAATATAAAGTAGAATATGATAAAAAGCGAATGGTTCATATTTTATAAGTGAGATTAGCTAGTGAAATCAGGAAAAATGACTAGTTAAGAGTATACGTGTTTTACACACTGATACAGTTAGAAACTAGAATAACTTAAAAAACATTATAGGTATCTTCAACATCATTCTAACAAATCTTAAATCACGTCATTCCGAGGTCAGATGAGAAAGTTACAGCAAAAATACCGAATGTGGTTTTTCTAGTCAGACTAGGTTTCCTGGTTCGGGTCAAATGGATTTTATTTCGGATTTACCTCTATAAATACCTGTATTTTTTTACGAAAATTCTTTTCTTTGATGATATCTCTGAACCCTAGCAGCCATCCTCTCCCCTCAAAAAATCTAGATCAATTTCTTATGAGTTTTGTGAGCTTTGTGAAGCAAAATACCGACACGAGGGTAAGATCATCGACGTGTGGCAAGGGAGAATGGGTTGTTTGCACTTTTGGATCGCTTGTTGTTCATTTCAGAGGCTTGTACACATGCAAAGGCAAGATCACCTCTGTCCAAACCTATTCCTAGATTAAAAATCATGTTTAGGGTAAAATCTAACGTGTTAGAATTTAATTTATGATGTTTATGCCCGAAACTCATGTCAAGAATCGTAGAACGAATCTGAAACTAGTATATTAATATGATCATGATCATTAGGGTTTATTTTAATGAGTTAATTACAATTTAATCTGGTTTACATATTTTTGATTGTCAAAATTATCAAGAATTTGATTAATTTGATTATTTAAACCTTAGGTTCATGCATGTAAGTGATATATCTTGTTTAAACAAACCCGTGTTAGGTATTTCATTATTTTTGAACCAAGTTTATTCATCTAAGATAATAAAAACCTGAGTTTTAATGAAAAATAATCGAAAAACCAAACATGTGTTTAATCTGTTGGATCAGCCAACTATTGATGCCATCAGTCGACTGACGAGAGATCATCAGTCGACTGATGGTAATCATCAGTCGACATAAGGGATCGTGTTGGCTCTGTTATTTTGTGAAAGACCCTATCAGTCGACCAATGAAGTTGTCGATCGATTAATCAGGTCGGTTTTTGTGAGATTGAACATTTTTCTTGCTTGTTTGTCTGGTGAGCATTTTTGTGCAAGACATGAGCTGATATTCATTCATAGTTTGAGGAGTACATGTACGGGGATTGAGTATGTATGATTACATTGTTTAGAGTATCTAAATAGGTTACAATCGTTAAGAGTAACTATAGGCATCAAAAATTACCTACGGGCTCTCGTACGCAGCTTGAAGCAGAGAGAAGACGATGAATATTACTATCTGAGTCATAGAAGCTTAATGGATGTAATAAGCGCATAAAGCAATTCGACGAACTGTGTGAAGCAACTAAACTGCAGAATAATGAAGATACGAACTGATCGGGAGCTACGCTTCACTGACGAAAAAATGAAGTGCCTCTCTTGTCCTGTCTACTCCATACATGATTCAACCATGGGAGCTTGTAGATCTCCTTGTCAGCTTTTATGCACACTTTGAATAGCATAATTCCGAGTTCGGACGACGAAGATACAGTGGAAACAAATGGGACGCGCAAAACAGTGCCCCAGACCTTAGCAGAGACACCACATGTGTCTTGGCCAAGGTATCTCGGCCAAGGTCGAGACACCCGTAGTGTCTCGGCCATGGTCGAGGCACTGCGAGTGTTCGCAGGTCACAAAAAGTCTTTTTTACGATTTTTGAGTGGTTTTCAACCGTTAACCATCTAGATTTGTTTCAACTGATCAAATATCATCCAAGAACATGATAAAGTGGTTATAACTAAGGATAAGAGTGAATTAGTGGTTCTTATCTAGAAACAGAGCTCCTGAGGCCTATAAATATAGCCTTAGGGCCTTTATTTGTAAACATCTGGAATTTTCGAGCCTCAACGAAACCCTGCTAAATTAGAGACTGAAGGAGCATGGATTTCAGAGAAGAGGAGAAGATCGGATCAAGTTCTTCGGCATAAAGAAAAAGAGTTCGTCAGATCTACAGTTCCAGGTTTCTTCCCTTGAGATGATACCTAGCTGCGATCTCGAGAAGAGTGGTTATCTCGTTATTGCCGAGATAATTGCTTCAGTTTTTTTATTCTTTCACAAATCAACAAAACTCCAGATTGATCTGATCGTTTTGTAGTCCATGGATATCAATGTCCACATCATAGGCAAAGATCTCATACAAGCAGCTGGAGATAAACGTCCGTTGTGTTTGTTTGAAAAGAGTTGTAATTTTCATTATTTTATTGTGTGAGGAGATCTTATAAAAAGATCAACTTTTAAACTCTTTGTAACGCTTGAAGTTGTAATGAGTTGTACAATGAAAAAATTAACTTTCACACCAAACAAGCTAGCTACCATAGTGGGAGCCAACAGCCTTGCTGCCAAAGCTGTCGTGCCGCAACCAGCGATCAAGATCCCAGTGAACGAAGAGGTCGAATACGAATTCGACCAGTAGAAATTAGAAGAGTATATATCTTCCTCCTCCTCCAGATCCGCCTCTCCTCGCAAGCGCAGGAAAGCCTCCTCTTTCAGGAAAGCTCACTGGACTTTAGGCTCGAAGATCAAAGATCCCTTCGCAGCTCCTGCACTTACACCTCGCGACACCCCTCCAATGTCCAATGAGGTCGAAGCTGTAGACCTAGGCCTCCCATCCATCAAAGGTTTAGTTGTTGAAGGCGTGCCAACTCTATTGAAGAGAGCACGCCAAAGGCAATGCTAACGCCTTGTGCGTCAACTTGCTAAGCCTTTGGAGCCAATGGATGCGATCCGCTATGATGTGGATATGAAATCCAGGAAGTGCCAAGAACCACAACAGCGATCGAGCAACCCCTCCTCCAAAGTAGAAAAGAATAAATGGGTCCGCGTCAAAAGGACCCACTCTACCCATGGGGAGCGAATCCAGAAGCATCGCGTATTGCTTGTGCATGGCTGAAGCCTAGTGCGAAAAGCACAAGAAATGCAGAAGGAAGAGGCGATTAAAAATCACCCAAGCATAAACGGGTTTGGATGCTAATGGTCAAATCAGCACCTAAGGCAAAAGTAGACGAAGTTACCATATAGCCTTCGCCAACTCCGGATCCCGCTCCCCTTGTACCCGTACCTCCGACGAAGCCATATAGTAGTGTGGATCTCCTTAAATTTAGAATTCCTCTGAAAGACCATATTGGCCCTCTCCCTAAAGATTGAGGTAAAGTACCTGTTAATGAGTGACTAGGACCATTGAAAGGCTCCCGAACAACCATTCAGGCTGGGGGTCATACTAATCCCCCCAATAATGATAACAAAGGGAAATCCCTTATGACTGATCACATCGGATTGTGAGTCAAAGTTCAAGAGCCCGTTAGAGTTTCACACTCACGAAGGCGTTACTCTGAACGTGTGACTCTTGAAGACGCTAATGAAACGTCATATCCCCAGAGAGAAACGTGTTCATCTAATGATGATGTTATACTTGAGAAGTCATACCAACACACAATAGATTGCTCGGTCATCAGACCAATGAGTTATACTATCAGGCTGGGGGTACGAATAAGTCTCGGAAGAGAAATACCTAAGAAACAGACTCTCACTACCCATGTGCTAAGATTATCAGGGCAGTGTTGTCAGAATGTTCCTGTCCCAGGACGGTTCCGGAGAGAGTTTCAGTGTTTGAGAGGATCTCCGCTGGAACATCCAAGTCTAAGCCAAGGGATTTCCGTAGAAAGAAACCTGTCGCTCAAGACGATGAATTTCTTGAAGTGTCTGTCAACATGACTGATAAAGGGAAGTCAACACGATGCTTTACTCCAGATTAGTTTTCGGCAATATCCTAGTGTATGACCTGATTGCGATCAGGAACCATTAGACAAAGGGATTACTAACGAATGCAAAAGGGACAATCCTCAGATGACGAAACGTCGGATGCTTGTTCTGTAATGGCTTCCGATAATACAGCATCAAGCGCAAGACAATCCTATGAGTCATTTATGATCAACGCCGAGCAAATGACTGAAATTCTCGAGGACGCTCTAGCCAAGAAAAAAGAGAATTTCAAATTCTAAATGGAAATGGCTATGCAGGAGCTGGGGGAAATGCATAGCCCACAAATTGTGGTACTAGCGAATCAACAAGGAGAGTCCAGCCGTCATAATAATCCTAACCAAGTTGATAGTGATCGGAAAGCGGATGAGAATACCAATATGGATACCCCTCCGGTTGACAACAATGCTAAGGGTGGTCCCTTAGATTATAACAATATGAAGGAGGACTATGTCGCTTCTCCCTAGGATCGCTCAAAGAAAGATACGAGCAAGGATAAGAAGATGAGGGACTTAGAGAGCAAAATCAATGCGTTGATGAGTGCTCAAGAAGTAAAAAAGTCCGGAATACCGTGTCCATACCTGAGAGAGTGGGAATCAATCCTGTACCCGGCAAAAATTAATTTGATCAACTTCACGCTGTTCAACGGAAAGGGTTCCCCCACTCAGCATTTAATATACTTCAAGGATCATTTGGGAATAATCTTCGGTAATGAACCTTTGATGGTACGGTCATTCGTTGGCACTCTTCGCGGAGCAGGCTTCGTTTGGTGTCATCGTCTTAAGCCGGGGAGTATCAGCAGTTGGGATGACATGAAAGACATGTTTCTTACAAATTTTTTCGACGATGATACCGAGGTTTCAATCAGAACATTATTGAAACAAAAGGAAGGAGAGTTAGTCGAGAACTTCGTCAAACGATTCCGGAACAAAGCAATGAATTACCAAGATCCAGTCAGTGAAGATTTCATCCTTAAAACTTATCACAATAATCTTTCTTTGGATATCCTCAAAGCCATGGGAGTGGTGCCATCCAAGACTTGGATGGATTTAAAGGTACGAGGAGAATGAGCCGAACGCTTCCTCAAGAGGAAGAAGGTCGAAAGAGGTCAAACGATGACAAATACTCCACAACAGAATTTTGTCCCTTGGGGTAAAGGAAAAGTACAAGCAAACGCAGTGGACGCGAACCAAACATTCGAGCTGCAACCGCAACCGCAACAAGCTATAAAAAGCAAAAGGCGTCTCAGCAGTCACATTAGCAACAACGACCTCAAAAACAAAAGACCTCGGAACCAAAATTCCCAAAAGTTTACTCGTTTAAAGAAGATGAAGTCCCCAGTATTTTCAAATATCTCATAGAGAGCAACAAGATCAAGTTGACTCCAATCCAAGATCAAGAAGACGCTAATAGGGTTAATGACCCAAAGTACTACGCGTTCCATAGAGCGGTT
>NC_033802.1:58342628-58405518 GCF_001876935.1 Asparagus officinalis
AGTACTGCGCGTTTCATAGAGTGGTTCATCACCCTACCAAGTCATGTTATGCCCTTAAAGACAAAATCCAAGCATTGATCGATGTTGGGGTCATTACTATAAAACCATCTAAAGAGAAGAAGGTGGGTGCGAACGCATTGTTAATCAGCTTTGGATCTGTTCCTTTGAATTGATTTCACTCCGAACCCATAATGAATGTAGTGGTGAAGACCGTCAATGACTATCCTCACAAATAACACCAGAAAGGACTTGTACCATACACAGTCCCAAATGGCAAGATTCTCTGGGTCCACCCCGATCTAATTAAAGATGAATAATGGGCCGGATCGTCATCCAAGAAGAAATCAAAAGGCAAAGGAAAATCCTATTGCGGAGCCTCAGTCGTTCTAGAAGGAAATAATAAAAGAATTCTTACTTTCCCACTCTCCGAAGATGAGCAAGAAGTCTTTATAACCAGCGGAGAACCGACTTTTGCCACCAGGAGTGGAAACGAATACTACTTCAAATATCCAAGTACCCCCAATCAGTTAGTCGAGCAGGGGGTGACTAAAACCATTTCTTCTAAAATATTAGCTGAAATGGGAGTGGCCACAACTCCCCCCGCACCTGCTGAGAAGACTCAACAAAAGTAAAAGGAGAAAGAGCCCTTATACTAAGATATTCAGAACTCGAAGCAGTCTCGATTCAATCAACCGATTGTAAGAGATTAACTGGGGATCTCGAATACTCCGCATCGCTTTGATATTATAGCACAATTAGCTAATATACTAGCTAGATTAACCTTATATGAGCTGTTGCATCTTTCAAAAGACATAAGGAAAGCGCTACAAGAAGCCTTGGCCAATTCTGATGTTTTCCTGACTCTGATCGAGCCATCCCCTGAAGAGCCAGAGCTGTCAGTCCAACACTGCAACCTCACGGCAAACCACTTTTCCTGCATTACTTTCACCAAGGAGGATATGCAGACAAAGAATTCAAAGCATGACCAGCCCCTATAATTCACTAGGCACATTAGCTCCAGCGTTGTCAACTAGATCCAAGTCGATCCGGGTTCCGCTGTTAGCATCATGCCACTCCGATTGATGTATAGTCTTAGAATATCGACCAGTAAGCTGGCCTCCACGGGCACTACGATCTACAGATTCAACACCAGTAGGTCCAGACCATTAGGTAAAACCCGAGTAAAGTGCCAGATTGAAGATTTGAAGTTAGAAGTCACATGTTATGTGATCGAAGCAGAAACTTCTTATAACTTACTGTTGGGTCGACCATGGATCCACAGTAACGTTATAGTCTCTTCTACCCTCCATCAGTGTCTTAAATATGTAGACATTGATAATGAGGTTAAAATGATGGTCACGGATAAGCAACCGTTTAAGGGATTAAAAAATTATTTTGCTAACTCCCTTTTCTATGGTACTGAAACCGATACTGAACCATCGACCTAAGGTACGGACAATGAAGAAGAAGCTGATACTGAAGCTGGGTTTGATTATGATGGTAGTTTTGTACTTAAGGACATTGTACCCATTATAATTGATCATGACGATGAAGAGTCATCATATAATAGTTGTAATTGGTAACTTGTCAAAAAAGTAGCAATAAATGATGATTTAGAGTACTCGTTGTGTCTTGATAACATCATGAAGGGGTTATACAACGACCCTGACTTGTATATACCACTTCAATCATCTTGCATGATGAAGAAACATGTTTAGGATTCATTTGGAACGACACTTATCATTCTTGCAATGGCAGGGGGTGAAAAGGAAGTCATCTACGATAAAGGGAAGGCGTTTTCGGTACCAGACCACTTCTTGAGAGAAGATGACAATGATGATAAACTTGCTCCTCAATTGTTCAGGTATGGCTCAAAAGTGTGTAATCTCATGGAAAAATACGGATATGACCTTACACTCGGTGAAGGTCTTTGTTTTGGTCGAGGTCCACAAGTTTCGCCTTGTATGGCCTATGTACCAAAAGGAAAACCCGATAATTATTATAGATACAGAAGAGGTTTAGGCTATGTCTCCTCATCTGATGAAGAGTGCTGCTGGCAAGTCATCGATCAAATAGCTAATGAGGGTAAAGACGAATATTCTTCTAGTTCTTTAGCCTAGGATTCTGATGCTAGTCTTGGAGAAATGTACAAAAGACTAATGTCAAACATGACTACGATCGACCCTGTCATGATTGAGGAAGACGATCAAATACCAACTTGGGAAGACTCTTGGGTTCATCACCTGAATATGTAGTACAATGATAGGTTTGAACAAAGGGAACCCCCTACCGAGGATCAAGTAATCTAGGTGAATATGGATGATGAGGATAATATGAAGCCGATATTCATTAGTGACAGCCTCACGCCAAATGAGAAAGAAGAGTTAATTACCCTGATTAGAGAGTACTTTGATGTTTTCACCTGGAACTATAAGGCTATAATATGACTCGATCCAAATGTGGCAATGCACCACCTCAACATTAAGCCATATGTCAAACCTGTCAAACAACAGCAAAGACGGTTTCGTCCGCAAATTATGAAAGTGATCAAATCTAAGGTAAAAAAGCTTATTGACTCGGGTTTTATCAGAGAGGAGCAACATCCTGAATGGCTGGCCAACATTGTCCCGGTCCTTAAGAAGAACAAGAAAATCATAATTTTTATCGACTTTAGAGATCTTATCACCGTCTGCCCAAAAGATAATTTTCCTCTTCCCATCACGGATGTTATCATCGATAATACATGTGGGTTCGAGAGAATGTCCTTCATGGATGGATTTTTTGGTTATAATCAAATAAAGATGCATGCAGATGACGAAAAGCAAACTGTATTCAGAACATCCCTTAGTGTTTTCTGCTACACGGTTATGCCCTTTAGCCTAAAGAATGCATGTGCCACTTACCAGAGAGCCATGTCAAAGATTTTCTAGGAGTATCTCCGGAAGACTGTTGAATGCCATGTGGATGATCTAGTCATGAAAAGCTGTGACAAGAATGATCACATCAAAGACTTGAAGACGATGTTCAACTTAATGCGGACTCATAAGTTAAAGATGAATCCTACTAAATCTTTTCTCAGAATGTCTAGCGGCAAATTCCTTGGATTCATTGTCACCACCAAGGGTATCCACATTGACCCCGATAAGGTGAAGGCAATTAATGAATTGCAAACACCGAGAAACCTTAAAGAACTTGGAAGGTTACAAGGGAGGTTGGCGTATATCCGCCGGTTTATTTCGAACCTTTCTGGAAAGTGTCAACCATTCTCTAGACTCACAAAGAAGGGTGTATCATTCATATAGGATGACATTTGTCAAAAAGTATTTGAGAATATTAAAGAATATCTCTCGAAACCCCCTGTACTCGTTGCATCAAAATCACGCAAATCGTTCTTGATTTATGTCAAGGCAACAAGCCACTCGTTAAGTGCATTACTTGCACAAGACGACGACAATGATCACGAACAGACTATATATTACCTAAGTCGGACCCTTGTGAGTGCCGAATCTCAGTACCTAATGATTAAAAGGGAGTATCTCACCTGGGTGTTCGTTATTCAAAAGATGTGAGGCACTAGTTGGCCGGACAGACTATTTACGTCATTTCCAATATTAACCTAGTTCGAGTATTCATGACGCAACCGGCTTTCATGAATTGGCAGTTAACGAAATGGGCCCTGCTGCTGTCCTAATACGATATGCATTTTAAACAACAAAAGTCGGTCAAAGGACAGGCTATTTACGATCTTCTAGCGGCTAACCCAACTACGAATATCGTTGAGATATACGACGATCTGCCAGATGATACCAACAAAGTCAACATAACTTCCCATCAACAAGTATGGCATTTATACTTCGACGGGGCTTCTCGAGCAGCTAACGTAGAAAGTACTCCCGGATGTTCTAAGATCTCCTCTGGAGTTGGAGTTGTTTTAGTTTCCCCAGGAAAACATGTGATGCCTCGAGCCTACTCTCTAACCGAGCCGTGCTCTAATAATATAGCTAAATATAACGCGCTACTCATCGGACTCAGTTTCGTTAAAGAACTGGGGATTGAGTATCTCTAAGCTTTCGGCGATTCCCAACTCATAGTTAAGCAAGTTTAGGTAGTATATAAGGTCAGAAATAAGGATTTGATACCATACCATAAGGTGGCTGTTAAGATGGTAGAATCGTTCAAAGGATTCTTCATCGAGTATATTCCACATTTACAGAATGCATACGCAGATGCGCTGGCAGTATTAACAGTGTCTCTGGCACAGCCTCCCGAAACGAAACAGTTTGTTATGTAAGAACTCACCAACTCTTCGTGCTAATCTATGATATAGACAATGGAGAGGAGGATACTAAAGAAGTGCATTCAACCCAAGTTGAGTTCGAACCCCAAGACTGGCGTTTTCTCATCACATACTATGTCCTACACGGTATTTTACCAGAAGATGTGAAGGAAAGAGACTCAATCTGACGGAGAGCACCGAGGTTCTACTATAACATAGAGAGTCGAACGTTATATCATTGGGGGTACGATGGCTTGCTACTACGTTGCTTATTGACTAAAGAAGCAGAAGAGGTCCTTAAAGAGACACACGAAGGAGTTTGTGGTGCACACCAACCCGGCCCCAAACTTTATGACCGTATCAGAAGGATGGTATATTTCCGGCCCACCATGATTAAAGATGCAGTCACGTATCCCCAAAAGTGTCATGCGTGTCAAGTATACGTGAATTATATGCACCAACCCCCAGAGCATCTACACCCTTCGGCTACATCATGGCCCTTCGAGACTTGGGGAATGGACGTTGTTAGCCCTATTTTTTCCCCTATCGACTAAAGGCGACCGGTTCATCCTGGCGATTACTGATTACTTCTCTAAGTAGGCTAAAGCGATTCCGCTCAAAGAAGTGAAGATGAACAACGTCGTTGCATTCATTAAGCACCATATTATCTACCGATATGGTATCCTAAGGAGAATCATACATGACAACGGTCAGTTTGTCAGTAATGCCTTCATCAAATTTTGCGAGAAGATCAAAATTCAAGATGTCTCGTAGACAACTTACAATCTCACAATAAACTGATTGGCTGAAGCCTTTAACAAGACTATCATAAAACCTTTATCGAAACTCGTGAAGACTAATAAATGAGATTGGGACGATAAACTCAGCAAAGCTTTATGGGTCTATCGCACCACAGTTCGCACGCCGACTGGAGCAACCCCATATTCTCTGGTGTACGGGTGCGAAGCGATTCTTCCATTGGAAATCTAGATTCCATCTCTTCGGATCGCTCTTGCTGCAGAGATGACGACCGAAGAACAACATCAGAAACGTCTCAAAGAACTCGAGATGCTCGATGAAAAGCGCTTGGAAGCCCAACAGCACATTGAATTCTTCCAAGCTAGAATTCCAGAGCTTTTGATAAAAAGGTTTGACAACGGAGTTTTAAAGAAGGAGACTTTGTTTTAGCCGTCTGACGGCCAATGATCCTTAATTCAAAGAAGAATAGCAAGTTCAAACCTAAATGGGAAGGACCATTTGCGGTAGAGATAGTCTATTCAAATGGCGCATATCGCCTTATTACCAAAGAAGGCGCCCAGCTTATGATGCTGATAAACGGGAAGTTCCTAAAAAATATTATCCTTAGTACATTCAAGATAACCCATGTATCGAGAAGTTCTTAGAAGAATATTATGTCTGGTGTTCTTAATGATAACCCAGTTACTACAAAAGTGATAAATAAGAAATCCCCACTTGAATTTTGAATGTCCTCAAGGTTGAAGCGTATCTCATTGCTAAGATCCAATTCACCAACTCTTATGAATACTTTTGCTAAGACAAGATTCGACCATTATGATAGATCAATCTTTCCTCACAATTCATATCAGCTAAATCATATCAGTTAAATCTGTTCAAACTCTCGCCGTGTTTGTACACTTAACACTCACGTTGTTAAAATACTAACACGACACTCAAAAATTCTATCAGCTAATCTTTGACAATTTTCAAACTTAGCATGTTATGTCCTGATCACTTAACATCGAAATCCTCCATCGAGTGGCTAGTATAAGTCGGCATTTTCACTACTATCGGTATTCCACTCCCATTGCTTCCTTGGTCAAACCTATAAAAGTTAGTGCCAAAGCCAGAATCCACTCTAGATTCCTTCCATGAACAAGAGGTCCACTTTTAGTTTGAGTAATCAAACCTATAAAAGTTAGGATTGTCTCTAACCTCACTTGGTCAAACCTACAGATAGTTAGGACCAAGATCGAAATGCACCTTTCGATAAACAAAAGACTTTCACATTTTCCTATTCGGCCAAACCTATAAAAGTTAGGGCTGAAATCAGAATTTAACTTTAATAAATGAGGAATTCTTTTCTTGGATTAAGCAACCAATCCTATAAAAGTTAGGGTTGCTTGAATATTTTCGATTCTCAGAGTGGAGATCCTACTCCTAGTTTCACCTTTTCGGATTCTTGGGGTGGAGATCCCACTTCGAGTCTCCTATTTTGGGTTCGTCTTCACCTAAAACAAGACATGGGGATAGAATATAAAATTCTTCCTCTCCAGCATCGGGTTCGTCTTTACCCTAAGAAAAGACACAATTCTTTACTTCAAATCCATGCACTTCATACACAGGGGATTTTATCTTGATTCCTAATTAGAAATAAGTCTACGTCTAACACACGTTACCGGTTTAGTCTTTCATCGAATGAAGAAGACACCAAAATACAAGTCTAGGGAATTTTATCCCAAAACCTAAGTAGGGATAAGTCAACGCTTAACACGTGCTGCCGGGTAGCGTGTTCCCATATAAATGGCAAAGTCTACGTATTCAATGTCGTAGCACTAAGAAAGTTAACTCTCTTAGCATAACGTTACATACAGAATGAACTTAAACAATCTGCATGCAAGCCCGATTCAAACGGTAACCGGTAAAGGCACGTCAAATCCGTTGATGGCTGAGGATTTACCAAAAATCCTAAGGCTACGTCTAACACACGTTGCCGGTTTAGTCTTTCACCGAGTGAAAAGACTCCATAATACAAATCTGGGGAGTTTTATCCTGAATCCTAAGTAAGGATGAGTCAACGCCTAACACGCATTGTCGGGTAGTCTATTCCCGTGATAAAGACAAAGTCTATGTATTCAAAATCATAGCACCAAGTCTAAGAAAATTAACTCTCTTAGCACAACATCACATGTGAAATGGGTTTTAATAATTCACATGCTAGCCTGATCCAAATAGTAATCGGTAAAGGTAGCCAAATCTCTTAATGGCTGAGGGTTTCCTAAAAATTCTATAAGTACTGTGTTTATTTGTCCCAAATTCGGATAAAAAAATCATGACAAAAGAAGAAACATGCTAAATGATATACTTGGCTTTTGTTAATAAATCAAGTCAAAATATACAATGGTGGAGTCTATTAATAAAAACGCAATCGGCGACTGAGAATATGAAGCTCCAACTTAGAAAGTTCATTTGCATAGCCCTGCTCGAGTTCAGCCTGCAGATCAGCCCGGACGGAATCTTCAGAAGTGTTCAGTATCTTTGCAGCTTCACCTTTTAACCTGACCAGTCTCTTCTGTACAGGCCCTAACTTCTCAAGCATCTGTCTACGGGAGTTCTCTATGTCGGCTAGCTCTTCTGTGATGATGACGCTAGACTCCTCGGTGTACCTCAAGGCATTCTTGAGTTTGGCTATCTCCTCACGGTTGTAATCTAATGAACTAAGTAACTCAGCCCTATCTTTCTCCTTCCTCATGAGATTGGCCATCATCCGCATAACGGAACCCTCTTGAGACTGAAGCTCACTCCCAATGGATGCTCTGATGTCATGTCGTTGCCTCAACTTGGACTCCAATTGAGAAGACACGAAGGAAGAAGCACCTCTGGCCTTCAACTCCCCCAACTCCTGGAATTCTCACTCCAAAATGACAGTGTCGGTAGTGAGAGAATCAGCTAGCTCAGGATATTCCTCCTCTCTAATCATCGTCATGTGTCGGGCAAGAGAACACATGAACTAATCGAAACAGTATCCCTAATGAAGGATCTTCTTGATCATTCCGTCAAAGAAGGTGACAAAATAACCAAGATCCCCATGGAATATGTCTTGGCTCGGGTCTGTGTCGCATAACAGGGCCATGACATGCTCATATGGAGAAAATGGAAACCCTACAAGTAATTGTGTAGAGGGGTAAGAGACTCTAGAATATAGTGGGGAAATTCAGAGTGAATTATAAGCTTACCAGCGCCAACAGAGGTCTCTTCAATTTGATGTCCTGTACTAGGCTCCACTAATCTAATCTCAGCAAGCTAGAGAATAGTAGCATGTGCAACTGTCGACGGTACATCGACTACTCTAGGTGATTCTGCAATGCTCGTTGGGTTTAGGGGAACAGCAGCCTGAAGATGAGAATTAGACGGCTACCCCATAGCCATGCTTCCCTCAAATGGGGAAGAGATAGAACCCTCAGGCAAACAAGGGATGCCAGAAATCATAGTCGTATCAGTCCTAGTGATTGGTCCTACAATTACAATTCTTTATCAGTCAAATAGAGATTTTGATAAATGAAGAGAATGACAATGTAGAGGATTATATGCATACCTGTAAAGGATTATATGCATACCTGTAGATGAACCACCCTCAGGTAAACTAGGGATGCTAGAAATCGTAGCCGTATCAGTCCCAACGGCTGATCCTACAATTAGAATTCCTTATTAGTCAAATAGAAATTTTGACAAATAAAGAGAATGACAATGTTGGGGATTAGATGCATACCTGCAGATGAACCACCCTCAACAGATGGTCCTGCAACCTCTCTGGTAGCCTGCTCTACTTAGATGCATACCTGCAGATGAACCACCCTCAACAGATGGTCCTGCAACCTCTCTGGTAGCCTGCTCTACTAATATCTCAACGAGCAACCTACTATCGGATCCCGATGGCCTCTTTGTTTTGATGATGTTTAACAAACAATTTACTACTAATGTTATTTGTCTAGTGTTTGTACATTAGATGCATACCTGCAGATGAACCACCCTCAACAGATGGTCCTGCAACCTCTCTGGTAGCCTGCTCTACCAATATCTCAACGAGCAACCTACTATCGGATCCCGAGAAGCTCGGTGCTGAGACGTACATGTGTTCACTAAATCCCCCAAGATCCACACCATGAAAAGTCTCATCCTCGATCAGTCTCTCCAGCACGTCATGTAAACAAGAGTTTAAGTGTTGGATAAGAAAAAAAAGAAGAAGCTAAAGTTCATAATAGAGAAGTTCAGATTCACCTGTGGTAGTGGCAGGAGGCTCTTCTACCCCGATATTCGTGACCGCGTTCTTCAATTTATCTAAAAGAGAATGAAGCACAGAAATGATTAAAGGGGGAACGAATTCCAAATTGCCTAACTCCTCTAACTTCCACTCGAATGGTATATTACCGATGTTAGATATACCTGGGCGTAGAATCCTCGGCTCAACGTTGTCATCCTGGCCAACATCTCTGTTTGCCCTAACATATGTAGGCTCATCACTGATAGCATCGCAAATTTGATGCACAAAGCTTGAGCTATCAAAATGGCTAGGATCAAAGAACACAGAGTCGTACGGAAGTTCGCCTCCTCCATGACTTCCTGAAACACGGAACATGACCAGGTTCAGGGAATCCAAAAGAGCACTATTTAAAGGTTATGTAAATAGTGGAGCATTACCTTCTTCCCCACCAATAGTTACGTTACTATATAACTCTGTTTCACGGGCACGCAGATCGACATACGACTTACGAATGGTCTTCTTCCGCTTTGGAGGATGAGCGTCCACAAGACCAACAGGTCGCTCATGTGTAGATGTAGCATGCATCCCGACCGGTGCAGAAGCCTCGGCGCTGGATCGTGATCTCGTGTAACGGAAAATAAGGGGCTCATGCTCATCAACCATCCTACCTGGAGTGACAAGAGTCATCTTATTAGGATAAGTAAATAAAACCTTTTGTTCCAGCTTTTGAAGAGCCGGTTGAGATCTAGAAAAGGTAGAGCATTGAGACCAATGAGAAAATGCCAGATTCATTAATTCCAAAAGGAAAGAGTCTGACATACCTGTCTTAGATTCTTCCCCATCAACTCCAAAGTCGGTGTTCATGTCCCTAAATTTTTCTTTAGAAGTCTCATCCTCATGATCAATAGGAAGGATCTCCTCATCATCCTCCATCCTATTTTTGCTCAAACGGGAGGGTTTGACAGGTTTCTTCCCCCCGCTTCTTCGAAAGCTCAGCCTTACTAACAGCTTTAATAGTAGTCTGAACCAAGTGCTTGGCCTCTAACTCTGAGAGGCCCTTCACATCTAGAAGCTTGTTGGCAGGAAGGAGCCATTTGTAGCTGAGAAAGGTAAGCAATGGTTTGCGTTTGGATGAAGGAAGAGCGAAATAGGCGTCGGTACAACCCATCATTGTCCAAAGCCATGCTCGGGCACCATCAATAAGGCTTCCTTCAGTCCTTAAGCTTCGGTTCGGGTTCCCAACATATAGTTGGTCATAACTGTCCTGACGAGAAAAAGGGCAAAGAAGATAGGGCTCTATGTGGCAATAACCCTTCACCCGAAGGACAATGTATCCAACGCGGATGTTCACCAACCAACAGAAGCAACTAATATCAAGGGAAGTCCGACCGGCCCCTTGTTTCTCCTTATCAATCAATAGGTCGTCATAATGACCTAAGAAATGAGGAAAACATTTGAAGAATTCCCAGCACTTATGAACTTGAAGCTCTCACTGTGCCTCAGTGAAGGTCTTCGCAAACCATTTGCTCCCCTCTAACAACTACAGAAAAGGGACAGAGGCATCGGTAGTACTAGGCGCCGACATCAAATCAGGATGGTAAAGGATGAGCCATGCCATCAAGTACGTATATGGAAGCTCAACCTTTACAGAGAGAATCTTGGTCGACGGTTCAGAACCCACATGTGTAAAACCATCGACCAAATATCTAAGCCCATAATGAATATCAGCGACCATCGCCAGAAGCAGAGAAAGATCCTTCCCGTGAGCTAGCTGGACGGCAGGGATGAGGACCTTAATAGGCAAAGCATCGGAAAACTGATATGGAATGATGCACTTCTTCAACCAAAGGGCGAGATACCCCGCCAGAAGGGCCTTAGGCCGAATAGGCTTCCGTGCATGACAAAGAAATATCTGAAATTTAGTCCTCACAGGAAAAGAACCCTCAACACCAGCGGTAGTAAGTGAATGAGCTTCGGCCCTCTCAATTAAGTCGTTAATGGCAGAAGGTGTCAAAGGGGCCAACTCACAAATGGTCTCGCCCGAACTGCTCTCCAAATGCTGAAATAAATAATCAGCAAACTGCTTCAAGCTGACCTGCTTCTTCCTCTTCGCCAGAGGACTCGTCCTGACCAGGGATGTATGATAATGACACGTAAGGTCCTAGAGCTTGTCATACATGTTGGAGGAATCTCTCTTTAGTTGCCCCAGCTGCAGGTTAGAGGGAAAGTACTCTTGATATGGGTAATCTCCCATTGGCAGACCAGAAACCTTATGCATCTCATAGAGAGCTAACCCCAACTCTTTATTGCAAGTCAGAAAAGTGTTACTATCAGGGTTATAAGACTCCAGCAATGCCAAGAAATAACAACTGCTAACTAGAAATCCATATATGGTGGCTCGTATTGGTGCATACAATCCGCTGCGTCTCAGCTCACTCTCCTAATGTCCCAAAACATAACTAGTCATACGAGTCCACCACTTTTAGGCGGTGAATATGACCAACCAAAACATCTACAGGGGTAACTTCCTCCCAAGCCTAGCCAAACGATTCCTCATAGTATGGGCGGCTACTAACACCTCGTTCGGTGGCACTGTATCAAGTTCCAGAATCCCCGGTCGAAGGCCGTTAATATGATTATACCCATCAGAACCAGGAGTCTTATGATGAAAAACAAAGCCACAGTGAACTCGGTCATGGTCATCTGTAAGATTCCAAGACATTTGCCGCCTCACAGCCTACGTCTTCAAATGAGCGAGAGAATGCTGACGAGGAATAAAGGGGATGTATAAAAGGCTCCCGCCATCATCATTCAACCAATGCTCATCATCAAGGGTCAATTTAGTCGAATCCTCAACATGATCCCCGAATAAATAATCAGGCTTCTCTAAAGCCTAGGTAGAAATGGAGTCTTCAGTAAAGGTAGCATCGGTAACCAGTTGGCGTAATGAACAGTGGCCTCCGTCTCATATCAATCAATGAATCTCCTCGGGATGACTCTCATTAAACTGAGGGGTCGGACCAATAGCCTGCTTATCAACACTAGTAGTGAAAGTCTCCCTGCTGCAACCACTAAGTAGTATAAGATGAAAAGCCATCTGCGGGGAACTCAACTGCAACAAAACAACACAAAATTAAAAAATTATTTATAAATTATACAAGGATTGAATTTATCTTACAAGCCAGTGAGATAGAGTCACTTCTTGGATGATTAGCGAGACGATTCCGATAGTCTTACACGAGAAGGGCGGTATACACCATCACGTAAATAATGTGACAATATACCCTAACCCACGTAGTGTAATACAATGTAAAATCACCCTATATGCCTAAAGACGTGAATTGGCCAAGCAATACACGTCTTTTGAAGCCTTAATCCCCACGAAGGAGGACATCGGCTCTTCCCGAATGACTCGTGAAGGAGCCAAACGAGGGTACAACGGAACTCGAAGTCATCCCAAAGCCTCAATCCCCGTGAAGGAGGATGTTGGCTCTTCCCGAATGACTTGTGAAGGAGCCAAACGAGGGTATAATGGAACTCAAAACCATCCTAAAGCTTCAATCCCCGCGAAGGAGGATGTCAGCTCTTCCTGAATGACCCGCGAAGGAGTCAAACAAGGGTACAACGGAACTCAAAATCATCCAGAAGCCTTAGAAATCATAAAAGCTCATCCCCATATGAGGAAGATACGGGAGCCTCTCTCTCGCTATGCTGAGAAGATGAGTGGCTCCGATAAAAACGTGGTCGACACGGAGACATGGTTAACCTGCAACGAAAATGAACGAATCAGGTAAAATCATGAATTCGAGAACACAAAATTAAAAGGAAATTTATGAATTTTAACCAAAATCCTACAAATAAAACGGGACTTTACGGTTGAAGTCTAATTAAACCTACAAGTTCCATACATGCAAACAATGGGTTCAATTTGTTTTTAAAGCTCTCATGATCAATTTTGGAAATGAAATGCCCAAAATACCCTTCATATTCAAGGCTCAAAGTTAGTCATGAACACATACAATTTTTGGCCCTACTTTACACAAAACCCCCCCTAAAGTTTTTGGCCATGGATATGTAACCCAAGCTTCCAAAAATTCAGCCCTTTTGCAAAAAGACCCCTCAACAATTTTCAACCTTCTTTTACGCAAAAAAACCCTAAAAGTTTCAGCCAAATGGGTATACAATTCAAGCCCCAAAAAATTTCAGTCCTCTTGCACAACATCCCCTTAAAAAATTTCAGTCAACTTTTGCATAAAACCCCCTTAAGAATTTTGGCCTTTTTACACATAAAACCCCCTACATATTTCGGCCATATTCATAACTCATCTTCAAGATTCAATCTTTTTCATAAAATCCAATTCATGAGAGCAAAATCCCACAATCTTTGCATAAAAATTCATGAATTTTTGGTTACATACCCACATTACAAGAATAAACTTTCAATCTTTCCTACAAAATTCATGGATTCTTGAACCAAAATTAAAAAAAGAGAGAGAGAAGAGTTCTTGGAGAGAAGTTAACCCAAATCAAGAGCTTGGAAACCCAACTCAAAAGTCAAAGTCTTGAGTTTGAAGATGTAATAAACCCTAGCTTTGAGAGGAGAGGATTTTCAGCCAATAAAGAGATGAAAATCCAAAATTCTTTTCAGGGGTTGAGGGATTTTAAAAGCAAGAGTTTCAATGGGCTAAGAGTTCTTGTTATTGAACTTGGGACAAGAGTTTGGGTAAGAGGAAGAAAGTGGTGGAGTTTTAGGGGGGAAAGGACTTCAATTTGAATTTTGGAGCAAAAGGGGGGAAGTGAAAGTACAATAAAAGCACAAAAGAAAAAAAAACAAAGAGGAGGGGAGGGTGTCTCGGCCCATTGACCGAGACACTCACAGTGTCCCGTCCCATTGACAGAGACACTCATAGTGTCTCGGCCAAGCCCGAGCGAGACACTCTCAGTGTCTCGAGCCTAGGCCGGGTCCCCCAGGTGTTTTATGATGATTTTTTGCATGTTTTCGCCCTTTATTGGTTGTTCCGATAAAAATTAACACCGGTTAACGCTGATCAATGTGAAACCCTAAGGTCAAGACCGATCAACGCGTAGCCCTAGGTCAACACCAGTAAAGGCTGATCGATGTGAAACCCTAAGGTCAATGTCGGTCAACGGGTAGCTCTGAGTCAACACCGGTCAACGCGTTGCGAGAGAGATAATCAATTAAAAGTCAACTCAATGACACGAACCAAAATCAACTCACCAATTTTGATTCGAGACTTCGATGACGGCCAGACGATAAACACAGCGTCGGAAGAACTTTGGAAGGGGTATCTGTAGGCGTCAAAAATATTGAATAGACTAAAAATCAAAGAAGTCAAAGATCTAAGCTGACTACAGGTCCTTTCATACTGACTGAAGGTTGGACTGATCACATCCAAATTATTTTAGGCCGTTCTATAAAAGAAATAAGACTGAAACACTTTGGAGGGGGTATCATTAGGGGTCAAAAATTATCTACGGGCTCTCGCACGCAGCTCAAAGTAGAGAGAAGATGATGAACATCACTATCCGAGTCACAAAAGCTTAATAGATGTCGATAAGCGTATGAAGCAAGTCGACGAACCATGTGAAGGAACGAAACTACAGAATAATGAAGATACGAACTGATCAGGAGCTACGCTTTGCTGACAAAAAAATAAAATGTCTCTCAGGTCCCATCTACTCCATGTATGATTCAACCATGAGAACTTGTAGATCTCCTTGTCGGCTTTTATACACACTTTGAATAGCATAATTCCGAGTTCAGACGACGAAGATACAGCGAAAACAAATGGGACGCGCAAAACAGTGCCCCGGACCATGGTCGAGACACTGCGAGCGTCCGCAGGCCCCAAAAAACCGTTTTTGTGGTTTTTGAACGGTTTTCGAGCGGTTTTCAACCGTTAACCACCTGTATTTATTTCAACTGATCTAATATCATCCAAGAACATGATAAAGTGGTTACAACTAAGGATAAGAGTGAATCGGTGGTTTTTATCCAGAAACAGAGCTCCCGAGGCCTATAAATAGCCCTAGGGCCTTCATTTGCAAACATCTAGAATTTTCGAGCATCGACGAAGCCCTGTTGAATTGGAGACTAAAGGAGCACAAATTTCGGAGAAGAGAAGAAGATCAGATCGAGTTCTTCGGCATAAAGAAGAAGAGTTCTTCGGCATAAAGAAGAAGAGTTCTTCAGCATAAAGAAGAAGATCCGTTCCTTCCCTTGAGATCGTACCTAGCTGTGATCTCAAGAAGAGTGGTTATCTCGCTGTTACCGTGATAATCGCTTCAGTTTCTTGATTCTTTCGTGAATCAACAAAACTCCAGATTGATCTGATCATTTAGTAGTCCACAGATATCAACGTCCCCGTCACAGGCAAAGCTCCCTGCAAACAGTGGGAGATAAACGCCCGTTGCGTTTGTTTAAGAAGAGTTATAATTTTCGTTATTTTATTGTGTGGGAAGATCTTATAAAAAGATCAACTTTTAAACTCTTTGTAATGCTTGAAGTTGTAATGAGTTGCACAATGAAAAAATCAACTTTCACACCAAACAGTAATGACTATTATATATTATAATTATGATCGGTTAGGTGGGGTTAGTCAGGTCCCGCAATGAGACCACAGATGGACTATACTCCGAGTGCTTTAGTTGGGTCCTACAATGAGACCGGCGATGGACTATACTTCTTTATCAGTCCGTATGGAGATGCGCAAAGGTTGATATACCTATCTATCGGTCCGCATGAAGATGCGCAGAGGTTTATATACCTATCTATCAGTCCGTACAAAGATGCGCAGAGGTTGAAATACTTATCTATCGGTCCGCACGAAGATGCGTAGAGTTATTATACTTAGTTACCAGTCCACACGAGAGTGTAATAAATTGACATACTTAGTTATCAGTCTGCAGGGAGTGTGATGAATTTATATATCTAGTTATTGGTCTGCACGGGAGTGCGATGAACTGACATATCTATTTACCAGTCCGCACGGGGGTACGATGAGTTGAAGTATTCCAGAGAAGGACGATTTGATAAATAACCTAAGTGTAGGTGAATATTGACATCATCGATATGATCCATTGTGAAGGTATTTCACAACTTAATTACATGAGATAGTATATCGATATCTATTTTGCCCACTAAGGGTAGTATGAGGAGTTGATATGACATTTTTGGAGATGTATGATGTAGTATTTCCTATATTATCTTTCTTGTATTCATTTATTCTTAGTTTTGGAGTTAATATTTAGAGATTCACAATTTGATACATATGGTATATACATGAGGGTTTTCTTGTTTGGATTATTTCGTTCAACGTACCAGTCACGTGTTGTTAGTTTCTAAGTATTAACCCCAGTTAGTATAGGGTAAATTAACTAGGTAGACTATGCACTTATAGGTAGAGCCTCCATCATACCTAGTAACCCTTCCTCGGGGGGTGGATGGACATGATCTTACTAGCGTTCTGACGCTATGGTTTTTACTTCTTTTCAGGCAGCGGAGCAGAGTTTCGGAGAACCGCAGGTTGACGAACTTTCAGTATAGTCGACGTTATTACATTTATTAGTTATTTTTACTCCACCGATGTTTAGTCTTGTATTTAGTGGATTATTAAATTTTGTTACATTTTGAGAGCTGAGAGAGCTTATGTACTTTTCAATTGACTCTTGTAGTTGAGATTTTGGATCATTTATTTTAGATTGTTGGACATATTTTTTTATATCTATTAAGGCCTGATTATTTCAAGATTTATCAAATATTTGTGTGTTCTATTTCTTGTCTTCATCTCTTTTATATCTGCTTGTACATGTACTGTCTTAATTCATTCCACTAGAGAGATATTTCTATGATGGTGAAACATGTAGTTACACAGTATGGGTTCATGAGAGGTTTGACATCATTGGATTCGCTTTAGACTATGCCTTGTGTGAACCCAGGGGCATCACATTTTCACTAAGGGTGATTTTGGTTAGGAGCTGGTCTAGTTGAGTCTAGGCTTAATCCTAGAATTTGGAGTGATTGACACAAGTGATTATTTTTTTATTTGTTTTAATTAGGTTTTTCTTTTATCCTTTTTCCTCATTCTCCTTATTCTTTAGATTGTTTTTTAGTTTTCTTTAAAAAAAGAAAAAAACTAACATTTGTTTTTCTTAGAATTTTTTTCAAATAAATTAAAAAAATTGTTTTGGTGTATGCAAACTTGGATTAGGGACAATACCAATTGTTTAATTCATTTTGAGCTAGTTTTTAAAGAAATGGCCTACACTAATCCACCCATTCTTCAAGATATGTATTATCCAACTAGGAATGCAATCCCATCTTACATTAAGCTACACGAAATCAATGGAACTAATTTTAAGCTTAGACCGCATTACATAAACATGCTTCCAAAATTCTTATGAAATGAAACAGAAGACGCTTATATCTTTATCTCCGAGTTTGAGGAAGTTTGTCTTATGGTTAAGATTAGGGAACTATCTAAGGATGCGATCAATCTTAGATTTATTCCATTTTCTCTTAAGGACAAAGCCAAGAAATAACTGTATAGCTTACCCACAAATTCTATCTCAACTTGGGATGAATTTGTCACCGTTTTTCTAAAAATAAATTTCCCAATCCATAAAACGGTCAAGCTTAGGAACGACATTCAAAATTTTAAAATTGTCCCAGGAGATCTATTCTGGAAGTATTTTGATAGATTTAAGGATCTTCTTATCCAATGTCCTCACCACGGTCTTGATAAATGGCGTTCATGCCAAATCATCTATGAAGGATTGGATTATTCATCAAAAACTTTCTTAGAATCAATGTGTCAAGGGGATTTAATGAAGAAAAATACCGAAGAAGTTGGGAATTTTTAGAGAGTTTATCTAAGAAACCCATGCAATGTGAATACTATGATGATCGAGTTTCATCAGTTCCCCAATCCAAATCAAGTGGTCTGTCCCTAGATACGAACATAGCCTCTAAAGCAAAGATGACTACAATCATGCGTAGGTTAGAAGCTCTAAAAATTAAAGAACGAGCCCCAGCTCAAATCAATCAAGTTTTTGCCTCAGGTTATCACTACTGTCTTTCTCCATCTCATGTTTCAGAGGAGTGTCCTCTCTTATGAAACACTCAACCACTAGGACAGGTTTAAGCTACATTTCATCATTCTGTAAATAATCCATTTCACTAACCTACAATCCAGGTTAGAGAAATCACCCAAATTTTATATGGAATTAGGAAAACTACTCCGGAAATTAAAACTTCATTCCCTCTTCAAACTAACAATTTCCTAGGGGAAACATAACTCCTTTCAGTTCTCACATAAATTTTCAACCATTTTTGTCATATTCAAATCAGTGTTCTCATCATCAAGCTTTAAATCACACTCCTCCAAATTCGGGTCATGATAAACGTCTCAATGTTTCGGAAAAGAGTTTGGAAACCATAATTAAGGCCTCCACACAAACCACAAATATGTTGACTCAAACATCCAGCACTTTGAATTCCTTTATGCAATCAACCGGACAAATTCTCAACTCCAACACTCAAGCCATAGCTAGATTAGAAATCTAGCTTGGTCAACTAGCTAATGGCATGAGTGAAAGAGAGAAAGGAAAATTTCTGAGTCAACATGTGGTCAACCCTAAGGACACAGGATCTAAATCATCCCTTTTCGATGACCAAGAACCCGAACCAAAGCCTGAGCCTAATATTGATATGTTTAAACTAGTTGCTCCCTTTCCAGAAAGACTCAGGCCTAGGAAACACTCCCCTCAGGAGGAGAAGATCCTAGAAACTTTTAAACAGATTAATATCAACATTCCTCTCTTAGATGTAATTGAACAAATCCCGTCTTATGCAAAAATTTTAAAAGATTTGTGCACTAAGAAGAGAAGAATAAATGCTCCAAAGAAAGTCTTTCTAGCTACCAATATTAGTGATATGCTCTTAAAGCCTATACCTTTGAAACGTAAAGATCCAGGTCGTCCCATTATTTGATGTGTCATTGGTAATACCTACATTGATAAGATACTTTTAGACTTAGCAGCTAGTATCAATCTGCTTCCTTATTTAGTCTATCAGCAACTAGGTGTAGGTAAACTGAAACCAACTAGATGCACGTTGTAGTTAGCTGATAGATCTGTCAAAGTGCCCATGGGTGAGATAGAGGATGTTCTGATTAAGGTTGGGGATTTTAGTTTTCTAGTAGATTTTATAGTCTTAGAAACACAATCTATTTCTAATCCCAAAGGAAAGATATCTATCATCTAAGGAAGACCATTCTTAGCCACTTCTAATGTTCTCATCAACTGTAGAACTAGTCAAATAAAGTTGTTCTTTAGGAATTTGACTGTTGATCTTAACATCTTCAATCCAGGGAACCAACCAAATAATCAGCCTCTAAAAATAAATTACATTCAGAAAAGACCAGAAGAAGAAGAAGATGAGTCGGATCTTAGTTTTGAATAAAATTTTGATGAGGAGCTGGAGATATTAGAAAAATCAGATCAGGTCTTTCAGAACGAGGAAGCTATGTTAAATACATGCTTCTTTAACATAACTTTTAAAGAACTCTTTCTTGATGAACTTAGATTCTTAAAAAATAAACAACAACCAAATTTTCATACCTCAAACATGAATATTGTGGTTAAAGAAATTATCCAAGAAGAATTGATTGTTAGAGTACAAACCTTCACAAAACAAGAATCTAAATTCAATAATAATTCAAAATGCATAACACCATTAATACCTACCTCACATTGATGCAGAAATCATTGAATACCTTAGAGTGTTTGGAATTTAAGCACATCATTGATTATATCATTTTAAATTTATTTAAAATCCAGGGTAGAATTTTCAGCAATAAGGTAGGATTCGATGTAGAATATGAGCCCTTCATGTTGAACCCTTCATTCTACCTTCTTTTTTCTGTTTTTTCTCATAATAATAATAATAATTTATTTTTCTCTCATTTGAGAGTTTCTTGTTCTTTTCGAGCAAAAAAAAGAGAGAAAAAAAGAAATATATGAAAAAAAGAAAAAAAAGAGAAAAAAAACTATCTTGAAGAAAAAAAAGGAGATAAATAAAATTTTGAGTTCATCCTCCTCATACCAAAGATAATTGCATATTTTTTATCATCTAGGTCGGTCGATCAAATGTAAGTACTTTATTTCTTATCTGCTTTACTTTATGCATCATAGAGTTTGCATTGAGGACAATGCAAAATTTAGGTGTGGGTGTGGGAACTAGTTAATTTTCCTCTTTACTTTATTTTTTTCTCTTCTATCCATGCCATAATTTCTTTTACTGTTTCCATGTCATTATTTTTTTTAAAAAATCATAAAGTTATTGTCACGTGACAAATTAATAAAGTTGATTAATAATTGATATATTTGGTAAATTTTAAAATTTTCTAATCCCTAGTTAGTTTTATACTCAAGTTTACCTTTTATGATAACTCTAAATAATTTTTTTTAAGAAATAATTTTCAAAGTAATTAAGCCCAAGGAGTATTTCCATACTTAATGACCAAAGCCCAATTGGGTTAGGACTCATAGGCCCAAAACTTGTTAAATAGTCACTTAGAAAGCTCGATAAAGTAGGAAAAAATCACCAATAAATAAAAAGCGATATATATATATATATATATACTAACTATGTTTTTATATGTGGTCTTGAAAAATAACTATGATTAAGACACTTGAAAACTATTTAAAACAAAGAGTTAACATGTTCTTTTCAAAAATTTTAAATTAAATTTCTAAGTTTGACTTAGTTTTGTATTGCTATATGAAAAGATTTTCTAGGAGATTTACAATAGAGTTTTATATAAAAACATTTTCTTTAGTAATATTTAGTTTCAATTAGAATGTCTAAATATATCAAGTAAAATTAATTATTCACTAACTTCTTTAAATTGGCAAGTTGACTGAATTTTGTGGGTATATTCACTGTAAACCTTCACGAGATTATAACTCGTGCACTAGGATAACCTAGAGGTTTAAAGGCTTGTTGTATGTGCTAAATACAATCGTGATTCCTACGAAAGTGAGTTAGGATTTTTGTTCCCTTCTTTATCTTTCACTTTCTTTCCTTGCTAGAGGACTAGCAAAAGTTTAGGTATGGGGGTATATGACAATCATATTTTTTACTACGATTTTATACCCTTATTATCTATTTTACATGAATAAATATACTATTAATAATTATTTTTATCTTAATTTGTAGGTTAATAAAAAATAATGAATAAAAGCCCAAAAAACTCTAATTTTCTCATTTTGTAACCTTTTATTGAAATTCATGGTCAAGCCAAGAAGCCTACAGAAGCCGAAGATAACAAAAATCCAATATCATATTCAAGATGGTTGACCGTAAAGAAACGACAATATATCTTAATCCGAAAGGCAGAATTTAACATATAGTATATAAAAATTGCATATCTCGATGAGACGAAGCCATCTGTCAAGTTAGATTTTTTATATAAGTATCGACAAAGGTATTGATATGGGTATCGATACTACTATTAATATCAATATCGATACCGGTATCGATACCTTGTTACTGTAGCGAAATAAAAGGATGAAATTGTTTGGTTTGGGAATCAAGTTTAATCCAAAGGCTCTTATTCATTACTGTAGACTATAAATAGGGGTAGAGAGTGAGGGGTTGAGGGTGTGAAAAATTTTGTAACTCCATTTGGAGAGGAGGGTTACTCTTAATTGAGAAGACCTTCTAAATGTGTAACTTTTATTACAATTAATAAAAGATTATTTTGACCTCTTCATTTTTTTTCTTCTCTTTATTTGAAGATGAAGATGAAGATGAAGATTAAGATGGAGATTTGCTTTCACCTTAAGGCTAGGACCCTCTTGGGATGTAAATTTCCTCTTTGTTAATAAATTTATCTTTTTTTGTTATTTTCTTGTTTAAATATCCAAGAGACTAGAACCCTCTTGCCTTGGATTTATTTTCATGCTTATATAGTAGATTTACTTTCATATTTTATTTACTTGTTTTAAATTCTCGCATTTAATTCTTGCAATTTATTTTATAGTTTAGTTCTTGCAATTTATTTTATAGTTTAGATTTTATTTTCTTACACTATTCGCCTTAAGGCTAGAACCCTCTCGAGATTAGATTTTTACTTTTGTTTATTTTTTATTTTCTTTGATTCGTCTTGAAGCTAGAACCATTTAGGGAATTACCTTTTCTTTAGATGTAGAATTAATTCTTGTAGGAACTCTAGAAATTGTATAAAATTAGCTTTATTCCTTTTATAATCTGTTAATCATTCTCTTATGCTTAAAATGTTCATGCTTAGGATATTCAACTAAAGAACTAATTAGTAGAATGAATTCTAGAATTACTATTTAGTTGTTATTCTTTCCATGAGTATTAATTTTATTTGGATGATAATTTGATAGGTTATATTTTCCTTAAATGGTTTGATAGTCTATACTTAATTAATCTAAAGTGGAATGTGATAAAAAGAGAATGGTTCATATTTTATAAGTGAGATTAGCTAGTGAATTCAATTCTAGATTCCTCATATCTTTAATTGAATCCTCCATCTGCTACTTTCTTAACTTTTCCTTTAATTCTTGATTTTTTATTTGTTGCTTGATTTTATCTCATTCATCTTTCTTTCTTTCCTTGTTGATTACATTTATTCTTTATCACATCCACTCTTTATCTATCCACTCTCAATCTCATTTTGTGCTTATTTACACATAATCACTCCCACTCTCTCTATCTCTCTATAATCACATTCATCACTCCTAATTGTCATACACACAACATAAGAACCAATTTTGATATTTTTCTACAAACACCTTCCTGGTGGGATCGATAACTTTAATACTATAACTTAATTGGTTGTGCACTTGCAACTCTAGAGCTATACATTTATGCCCCGTCAGTTCTTGGCAAGCAAAAGTGTGTCAGTTTTAATATAGCCGTGCATAAAACCAAAGGCACTTTGAATTACATCCATTCTAATTTGTGGGGTCCCTCACGTGTTCCTTCAAAGGACGATGCTAGGTACATGTTTACATTCATTGATAACTACTCAAGAAAAGTTTCAGTGTACATGCTGAAATGCAAGGATGAAGAGTTCAAGCATTTTAAGCAATGGAAGATATTGATTGAGAAGCAAACTGATAGAAAAATTAAGAGTCTTAGAAACAATAATGGATTGAAATTTTACTCTGCGAACTTTAACGAATTATACAAGGATGAGTGTATAGTAAGACATTGCATCATGTGACACACACCACAACAAAACGGCTTTGTAGAATGGATGAATAGGACCCTTTTTGAGAGAGCTCGTTGCATGTTGTTGAATGTCGGTTTGTCAAAAGGCTTTTGGGCTTGTTTGGGGAGAAAGTTGATTTGTTCATTGCTGTGTTCATTACAACTTCAAACGTTATAACGAAAATAAAAGTTAGTCTTTTTATAAGACCTTTAGACAATAAAAACAAAAAAGTATAACTCTCGTCAAACAGCATAACGGGTGTTTATCGCCTGCTGCTTGCATGGGATCTTGGCCTGTGACGGGGACATTAGTATCCATGGACCACCAAACGATCAGATCAGAGCCGAAGATTTGTTGATTCATGAAGGAATTAAGAAACTGAAGAAATTATCTCGGCAACAGCGAGATAATCACTCTTTTCAAGATCACCGCAACGGGGCAATCTCAAGGAAAAGAACCGGGTTGCAGATCTGACGAACTCCTCTTCTTTATGCCGAAGAATTCACTGAAGTCTCCTCCTCCTCTCTAAAGTTTGTGGCTCTTTAGTCCTCAATTCAGCAGGGCTTCACCAACGCTCGAGAATTTCAGATCTAAAAAAATAAAAGCCCTAGGGCTGTATTTATAGGATTCAAGAGCTCTGTTTATGGATAAGAACGATCAATTTACTCTTATCATCAGTTATAACCACTTAACCACGTTCTTGTATGATATTCTATTAGTTGAGATAAATCCAGGCGGTTAACAATCGAAAAATAGCTTTAAACTGCTAAAATTTAGTTTTTCGGGTCTGTGGTCACCCGTGAGTGTCTCGGCCAAGCTTGGGCCGAGACACCTCTTGGTGTATCGTCCTCGGCCAAGACTTGGTCGAGACACTCATGGGTGTCTCGGCCAAGCCTTGGTTGAGACACCATTTGGTGTCTTGGCCAACTTTGGCCTGAACTTCGATTCTCGCATTCTGTCCGTTTCCACCGTGTCTTCATCGTCTGAACTTAGAATTGTGTGTTTCAAGATACGTTGGAAAGCTAATGAGGAGATCTACAAGCTCCCATGATTGAATCATTTATGGAATAAATGGGATACGAGGGGTGCTTCACCTTTCATAAGCAACGTGGGGCTCCCGATCAGTTCGTGTTTCCATTATTCCGAAGTTCCGTTGCTTCGTGTGGTCCATCGACTCACTACGTGCATTTGTCGTTGTAATATGAGCTTCTGTGACTCGAAAAAAGATGTTCATCATCTTCTCTCTATCTCGAGCTGCGTGTGGGGACCTATAGGTAATTTTGGACGCGTACAGATACTCCCTCCAAAGTGTTTCACTCTTGTTACTTTTATAGATGAGCCTGAAATACTTTGGATATGATCGGTCCAACCTTTAGTCAGTAATAACTAAAGTTGTTTCGACGCTGCGTTATCGTCTGGCCATCGTCAAAGTCTCGAATCGAATCTGGTGAGTTGATTTTGTTGGATCCTTTTGTTTTGATAATGATTTACAAATAATTTACGTCTAATATTGTTTGTCTAGTGTTTGTGTTTTTGTATTTATTCTAGGCAAACAATATGTTGGAGGATGGATGGAATTGCGCTTCAACGAACATATCCAATAAAGGTTGGTGGAATTATGGTTGAAGCCTATACAATTCAAGTTACAGATCCAATTATAAGCTTCATCCAAGTTTACCAAGTTGAGCTACTATGAAGATCAAGATCAAGCTTGGGTAACTTAGTTTAGTTTTATATAATGTGTGTTAGTAATTTAAGCTCAATCATATACACACATACACGTTTTAGTTTTGTATATATATAGTTATATATATACATATATGTTTTGGTTTGATTTTTTAGATATGAAACAAATATAAATTCATATATATGTTCATATGTTTCATATTCTATCATATTTGAAAATATATTGTGTTCTTGGTTTATGGAATTGATAATATGTTGTTATATCTTTTTCTAAGTCTATAAAGCCATACAAAAGTTTCCAAAAGTTTGTTTAAATCAAAATGTCAAAACCATGTATGTTTCGTTTTCGTGTTTTTGGACATATTTAAAAAATGATGAGTTTTCACTATTGACGAATAAATTTCAAAAATTCTTTTTGTAACATGTTTATTATCATGTTTATAAACATTTCCCAAAGTTTCATAATTTTTGGATTTTATTTGATATTTTTAAAGGCACTTTTAAAATCAGATTTTCAGCATGAACAATGCCTATGCACGTTTATAAGTCGACTTATCAGAGTTGACAACTCGACTTATGAACTGCTCTGGAATGTGCAAAAACTCTCTGTCAAGTCGACTTATATGAACTGTTAAGTCGACTTGGACTAAGTCAACTTATGCTATTTTTCAAGTCGACTTATGAGTTGTTTTATGTGTGTTATTTTCATCTGGCAAGTCGACTTACGTTTTACATCAAGTCGACTTACGCCAAGTCGACTATAAGTCGACTCATAAGTCGACTTATGAAAGAGCCGTTGCATAGTAATGGCTAGTTTCCAGCAGTGTTTTCTAGGGGCTTTTTGGTCTTTTTCTTGGGGTTTTGGCTGAAGTTTTGGGTTCCTATAAATACCCCCTTGCCCTCATTTTTTAGTTTAACTAAGAGAAAATGTTTTAAGAAAGTTTAACAAGGGTTTAAAGTTTGGTTTAAGTGTGTTTAAAAGCTTTTAAGCATTTTCGAGTTTGAGTTTGTGATTTCAATTCCTAAAGAGCTTGAGGAGATCATCTATTGGAGTTTGAACAATCAACTATTCTCCCTCCATCTCTTGTCATCTATTTTGAGAAGTTTTCTAAACTCTTATCTAGCTATTTATTTATTTGTTTACATTTCCTTAAAGCTAGATTTATTTGAGTTTAGTTTGTTTTATTAAATCTCATTGTTACACACACTCACTTGAGCTTCTAGTATTTTCATACATAGTATAATTGGGGTTGTGAGATATTGTAACTTTGAGTTGTGCTTAACTTAGTTCTCATCTTGTTTAGAGAACAAATCAATTGTTGTTGTGAGCCTTAATTATGAGGAACACTTTGTAATACACTAGTACACCAAGAGGAGTGTGTGGTGAGAGACGGGGTCGTCCCAAGAGGAGTAGGGTAGGTGGTAATACCTAGAGAGAGGTTGTAATTCCTAACACTTGAGGGAGACATGGGCTAGATACCAACACTTGAGGTGCTAGTTAGTGTAGTTACATTGTGATTGTGAACGTTGATCGGTGAGCGTTGAAAACCGATATTGTGTGGTGTAATACGTTATTCGGGTGAGCGTTGAAAACCCAGTTGCGTAGTGGATTTCTCCCCGGGAGTGGGAAACGGAGTTGTAGGAAGGAAGGTCCGAACTCCGTGATCATTTGATTGTGTTTGAGCTTGCATTGGCATTCATTTATACTTGTGCTTATTGCTTATATCGCCTATTGCATCTTGTCTATTTCATCCACTATATTGTTTGCCCTTGCTTAATTTACTTATCCTTGCATATATATATATTATTACATATCATATTTGCTAGGATATTTATTAATTTGTTTTTAAATTGGTATAAATCGGATTAGATTAGCATAAACCCTATTCACCCCCCTCTAGGGTTCTTTCGTAGCGACCTTAGGGGTCTTTCAATTGGTATTAGAGCTTGGTGCTTTTTGATTTAAGGTCTAATCGCCTTGAGTTAAAGATCTAAGTTATCATATTTTTGTACTAATCTTGTTTTGTGATTTTATTGTTATCTTGCTTGCATATTTTTATAATTATGGATATGTATGGTGCATCTTGTTTAGGCTATGATGCTAGTGTTGCTCCAAAATTTAATGCTTTCCCCTATGATCTATGGTGCTTTAGATTCAAAATATTTATTCAATCTAAAAATATCGATTTGTGGGAAGTTATTGATTGTGCTTATATTATGCCCACGTTGGAGAAATCCAAGTGGAACGAACATGATAAAAAGATGTTTACTATGAACAAGCTTGTGTTAGAATTTCTATTAAATGCATTTGATTCATCAAGATGTTTACTATGAACAAGCTTGTGTTAGAATTTCTATTAAATGCATTTGATTCATCAATGTCTAACAAGCTTGATTCTTTTGATAGTGCTTATGTTAGAATTTCTATTAAATGCATTTGATTCATCAATGTCTAACAAGCTTGATTCTTTTGATAGTGCTTACAAATTATGGAAATTCATAGAAGCACATCAAGGAAACTTAGAGGCTATCCGACAAGCTTTGGCGGGTTCCTCTTCAAGTTCATGTGGAGCCTCATCTTGCACACGACCACTAGGCCATAGCCCTAGTGTGCTAAGCGATTCGGAATCCGATGATGATCTATCTATTAATGAACTCGCTTGTACATATGATAGATTAGCGCATGCCTACAAGAAATTACAAAATGATTTTATTAATTTAAAAAGAAAGCATGTAAAATTAAAATCCGATCATTAGTTGCTAGGTTCCAAATTTGATATCATTGCTAAAGAGAATGTTACACTTATGAAAATAATGATATGTTGAATTTGGAAAATAAAAATTTGAGCTCATCTATTGCTAGCTTAACTCATGCAAATAAAGATGCCATGCTAGAAGTAGAATGCCCTAGAAATGAATTTGATAACCATACATGCTCTACTTCTATTATCAATGATGTTGTACCTAATGTTGATTTGAAACTTGTCAAAAATCGCATATCATCTTTAGATTCAACATTAACTTCATGCATTGATAATCATAAGAAGCTTGTGGATATGTGTGCTGAGTCTAAACCAAAATCATCCACTCATTATGCACACATATATAGCAAAGTTTATAAATGTTCTATTTGCGGCTGAAAAGACCACCTTGCTAAATTTTGCTATGACGCACACAAACATAAGAATGCTAATACTCCTTGTGCATCTCATGTAGCTTCATAATCATGTACACATACACATTCACATGCTCATTCTCACAAAGTTCATCATAAGCATGCTAATGTGTTTAAATGTGATTATTGTGGTCGTTTTGGTCATTTGACCAAATTTTGTTTTGATTTGAAAAGAGTTTCACATTTGCAAAATAATTTTAAAAGACCATCCATGTTTGCAAATGTTTCAAATGTTTCCCGTGCACGAGTTAATGAACCAAAAAAACAAATAGATCTCTTTCATTGCACATCTTGTAATCGGAAGGGTCATTTGAGTAATTTTTTTTATGACCGTGTCCGTACACCACATGCGCCCAAGAGGGTTCATAACCCTAGGGCTTTGAGCTTAAATGATAGGGGTCATGTCCCTAAATTTTTCGGCACCAATAGTGCTTGGGGGCCAAAACCATTTTGATTTTTTTAAAACCAAGAATTTTATCATTTTTATTTTTTATGTCTTGGTTTTGAAAATTATGTGTTAATTTTTTTTTTTGGATATGAAAACAATTTTTAATTGATCAATTCTTTTGTTTTCATAATTACTAGTTTCAATTTTCATGAGAGGTTTATATTTATGTAACCCTCTGGGTTTATTGGGTGTTTATTCCCATATCATGTTACCGATTGCTAGAATGATTATATGGGTTAGAACAAGCTTAAGAGTTTGATATATTATTGCCTCTCTTGAAATTCTTTTATCAAAGATTTTGTTTTGATTTGTTGCTTTGAATTCATTATATTTTACTTATATGATGATATTTATATGTTTGTGCTCATGGATCATCTATTCGTGCTTTATAATGTATTCTATGAGTGGTTTGATCAAGTTATACAAAGAAAATTTTATTTTATTTTTGATCAAACATTGTTTTTGGACTCAAATCTTGATTTATGATTTCATTTGAGTGATTTGTTTTCATTTGAAAACTTCTTTTCATGGTTCTTATGTTTACCTCATTCCTTTGTTTTCATAAATTTATTCATACATGGTTTTTATGTTTGAGTAATGAGACATTATTTCATAATGACATATCTAATTGTGTTCTCATTGCCTTTTTATATGTGAGTTATGTTTAGCATATCTTTCATTTATGCTTACTCACATGTTTTTACCTTAGCTTTCATTTCATATATTTTATATGGCATTTTGATAGGGGGAGCTATTCACTATACTTGTTTTATACTCACTCATGCATATTGATAGGGGGAGCTTTCGCTCTTTTCATTCTTGTTGATTTCCCTTTTTGATGATGTCAAAGGGTGAGAAATAATGTGAGTATATCCTTTTTCATTATATGCATGATAATTATAAATTGTATAATCATTTCCTTTCATGCATATATCTCTTTTTGTAAATTGTTTGTCATCATCAAAAAGGGGGAGATTGTTGGGTCATTTTGTTTTGATAATGATTTACAAACAATTTACGTCTAATGTTATTTGTCTAGTGTTTGTGTTTTTGTATTTATTATAGGCAAATAATATGTTGGAGGATGGATGGAATTGCACTTTAACGAACATATCCAATGGAGGTTGGTGGAATTGTGGTTGAAGCCTATACAATTCAAGTTAAAGATCCAATTACAAGCTTCATCCAAGTTTACCAAGTTGAGCTACTATGAAGATCAAGATCAAGCTTGGGTAACTTAGTTTAGGTTTATATTATGTTTGTTAGTACTTTAAGCTCAATCATATACACATACACACGTTTTAGTTTTGTATATATATAGTTATATATTTATACATATATGTTTTGGTTTGATTTTTTAGATATGAAACAAATATATATTCATATATATGTTCATATGTTTCATATTCTATCATATTTGAAATATATTGTGTTCTTGGTTTATGGACTTGATAATATGTTTTTAGATCTTTTTCTAAGTCTATAAAGCCAAACAAAAGTTTCCAAAAGTTTGTTTAAATCAAAATGTCAAAACCATGTATGTTTCGTTTTTGTGTTTTTGGATATATTTGAAAAATGATGAGTTTTCACTATTGACGAATAAATTCAAAAATTCTTTTTGTAACATGTTTATTATCATGTTTATAAATATTTTCCAAAGTTTCATAATTTTTGGATTTTATTTGATATTTTTAAAGGTACTTTTAATATCAAATTTTTAGCATGAACAGTGCATGTGCCTGTTTATAAGTCGACTTATCAGAGTTGACAAGTCGACTTATGAACTGCTCTGGAATGTGCAAAAACTCTCTGTCAAGTCGACTTATATGAACTGTTAAGTCGACTTGGACTAAGTCAACTTATGCTATTTTTCAAGTCGACTTATGAGTTGTTTTATGTGTGTTATTTTCATCTGGCAAGTCGACTTACGTTTTACATCAAGTCGACTTACGCCAAGTCGACTATAAGTCGACTCATAAGTCAACTTATGAAAGAGCCGTTGCATAGTAACAGCTAGTTTCCAGCAGTGTTTTCTAGGGGCTTTTTGGTCTTTTTCTTGGGGTTTTGGCTGAAGTTTTGGCTTCCTATAAATACCACCTTGCCCTCATTTTTTAGTTTAACTAAGAGAAAATGTTTTAAGAAAGTTTAACATGGGTTTAAAGTTTGGTTTAAGTGTGTTTAAAAGCTTTTAAGCATTTTTGAGTTTGAGTTTGTGATTTCAATTCCACAAGAGCTTAAGGAGATCATCTATTGGAGTTTGAACAATCAACTATTCTCCCTCCATCTCTTGTCATCTATTTTGAGAAGTTTTCTAAACTCTTATCTAGCTATGTATTTATTTGTTTACATTTCCTTAAAGCTAGATTTATTTGAGTTTAGTTTGTTTTATTAAATCTCATTGTTACACACACCCACTTGAGCTTCTAGTATTTTCATACATAGTATAATTGGGGTTGTGAGATATTGTAACTTTGAGTTGTGCTTAACTTAGTTCTCATCTTGTTTAGAGAATAAATCAATTGTTGTTGTGAGCCTTAATTGTGAGGAACACTTTGTAATACACTAGTACACCAAGAGGAGTGTGTGGTGAGAGACGGGGTCGTCCCAAGAGGAGTGGGGTAGGTGGTAATACCTAGAGAGAGGCTGTAATTCCTAACACTTAAGGGAGACACGGGCTAGATACCAACACTTGAGGTGCTAGTTAGTGTAGTTACATTGTGATTATGAACGTTGATCGGTGAGCGTTGAAAACCGATATTGTGTGGTGTAATACGTTATTCGGGTGAGCATTGAAAACCCGGTTGTGTAGTGGATTTCTCCCCGGGAGTGGGAAGCGGAGACGTAGGAAGGAAGGTCCGAACTCCGTGATCATTTGATTGTGTTTGAGCTTGCATTGGCATTCATTTATACTTGTGCTCATTGCTTATATCACCTATTGCATCTTGTCTATTTCATCCACTATATTGTTTGCCCTCGCTTAGTTTACTTATCCTTGCATATATATATTGTTACATATCATATTTGCTAGGATATTTGTTAATTAGTTTTTAAATTGGCATAAATCAGATTAGATTAGCATAAACTCTATTCACCCCCTCTAGGGTTCTTTCATAGCGACCTTAGGGGTCTTTTAGATTTTGGCTCGTATCGTCGAGTTGACTTTGAACTGACCATCTCCATCATAATGCATTGACTTACGTTGACCTAGGGTTACGCGTTGACTGGTAGACTTTCATCGTAACGCATGGTAGTCTCAAGTGTTTAGGTTGCAGGACCAATTATTAAAGCTGATTTATCTGCTGGTATGGATCTTATCCTGAAGTTATTGGATGTTCAAGTCACAAGACCAACTAATGAAGCTGGTGCATCGATGACTCTCACATGTATAGGATTTTTGGCAAACCCTCAGTCATCAACGGGTTTGATGAGCCTTTACAAACTACCGTTTGAGTCGGACTAGCATGAAGATTGTTTAAGTCCATTCTGCATGTAACGTTATGCTAAAAGAGTTAATTCTTTTAGTGCTACGATATTGAATACGTAGACTATATCTTTCTCACGGGAATAGATTACCCGACCGCATGTATCAGATGCAGACTTAGGATTTTTGGTAAATCCTCAGCCATCAATGGGTTTGATGAGCCTTTACCGACTACCGTTTGAGTCGGGCTAGTTTGCGGATTGTTTAAGTCCGTTCCGCATGTAACGTTATGCTAAAAGAGTTAATTCTTTTAATGCTACGATATTGAATACGTAGACTTTGTTTTTCTCACGGGAATAGACTACCCGGCCGTATGTATCAGATGTAGACTCAGGATTTTTGGCAAATCCTATCAACGGATTTAACATGCCTTTACCGATTATCGTTTGAATCGGGCTTGCATACGGATTGTTTAAGTCCATTTCGTGTGTGATGTTATGCTAAAATTGTTACTCTTTTAGTGCTACGATATTGAATACGTAGACTTCGTCTTTCTTACGGGAATAGACTATCCGGCAACACGTGTTAGGCATTGACTTATCCCTTCTTAGGATTCAGGATAAAAGTCCCTATATTTGTATTCTGGTGCCTTCTTCTATCGGTGAAATACTAAACCGGCAACGCGTATTAGGCGTTGACTTATCCCTACTCAGAATTCAGGATAAAATTCCCCATAGGTGTGAGGCATGGATTTTGGTGTTATGAATAACCGCCTACCATAATGTCGAATATGTGGGCTTTCGTCCTTTTTACGGTCAAAGACTAACCGGCAATGCGTGTTAGGCGCTGACTTATCCCTACTTAGGCTTCAAGATAAACTTCCCTAGACTTGGATTCTGGTGTCTTCTTCAATCGGTGAAAGACTAAACCGGTAACGCGTGATAGGTCTTGACTTATCCCTATTTAGGATTCGGGATAAAATTCCCTGTGTGTGAGATACAGATTATGGTGTTATGAATAACAACTTGCAACAATATTGAATATGTGGACTTTTGTTCTTTTTACGGTCAAGAACTAACCGGCAACGCGTATTAGGCGTTAACTTATTCCTACTTAGACTTCGGGATAAAAGTCCCCAGACTCGGATTCTGGTGTCTTTTTCAATCGGTGAAAGACTAAACCGACAACGCGTGTTAGGCGTTGACTTATCCCTACTTAAGATTCGGGATAAAATTCTCCGTGTGTGTGAGACAGGGATTATGGTATTATGAATAACAACTGCCATAATATTGAATATATAGGTTTTTTTTCTTTTTACGGTCAAGAACTAATCGGGAAAGCATGTTAGGTGCTGACTTATCCCTACTTATGCTTCGGAATAAAAGTCCCCAGACTCGGATTCTGGTGTCCTTTAAAATCGGTGAAAGACTAAACCGGTAACGCGTGTTAGGCATTGACTTATCCCTACTTAGGATTCGGGATAAAATTCTTCGTACATGTAAGACACGGATTTTGGTGTTGAAAAGTAATGTCTTATCTTAGGGCAAAGATGAACCCGATGCTAGAGAGAAAGAACTTTATATTCTATCTCTAGTTGAAAAGGAAACTCAAAGTAGGATCTCCACTTTGAGAATCTGAAGAGTGAAACTAAGAGTGGGATCTCCACTCCGAGAATCGAAAAGATTCGGATAATCCTAACTGTCGGAAGGTTTGATTACTGAACTAATGGTGATTTTCTCATTTATAGAGAGTAAATTGTGGTTTTGGCCCTAACTGTAGGAAGGTTTGACCAAGCAGGAGTTTGAGGTGACCCTAACTGTAGAAAGGTTTGATCACTCGATTTGAAAATGGACCTCTCGTTCATGGAAGGAATCGAGAGGAGATTTTGGTTATGGTCCTAACTGTAAGAAGGTATGACCAAATAGACAGTGAGAGTGGGAGTACAAATTATAAAGGGAGTGTTGATTCGTACAAATCACTCAAAGGGGGTTTCTGTTGTTAAGTGACAAATACTTAACACGGAGGGGTTTGATAATCGTTAATGATCAGGAGACTAAAATTCTAAGTACTATGTCAGGACTTTAACAGTGGAAGTTTAGTGTTTGTCACTTTGTTTGTAATGACCGGGTTATCCCTAAGAATATTACATGTAACATTCTTCCGGGAACTTCCCGTTACATTAATCATCCACTCCCAGCTTCCTTTGCGAAACTGGGTCTAACACTGTACTTAGTTGGATGACCGGGCTATCCTTAAGAATACCAGACATGGCACTCTCTAGGAACTTCCCGTGAAAGAAAGAAAATAGTTTAGAATCATATACCTGTCAGAGTATGCAAGGAGCAGTTTAACCTCATATACATGTTGGAGGATTGAGAAGCAGTTTATACATGTATACTCTTCGGAGTGCCGGAAGGAGCAGTTTATACTCTTATACTTGTCGGAGTCTTCATTCGACTTAATTCAGCTTTATGATGCCGGCTTCAAACAAGGTTTGGATGCTATTCTTAAGAGTGAAGAAAGCCTTGGTAGGATGAAGGATCCTCCTATGGTACGTACAGTACTTCGGATCCGCAGTATTGTCAGCTTCCTCCTGATTTGCAATACATGGTAACTTAATCTTGTTGTTTTCAAGGAGGGACTTAAAAATAGCTAGAACGTCTTCGTCCTTGAAGGAGTACTCCTTTTGGGGTCTCGGATCCGAAGTCTTTTGTTGTCTTCAGGGTTGTTGTTGTGAAGTCTGATTAACGTCAATAACTGCTACAGGTGTCTTCCCCTTACCACCAGAGACGAAGCTCGAATACGAAGGGTTAGCCGTCGGTTGGCTTCTTTCAGCTTTCTTCCTTCTGAGGAAGCGTTCGGCCTGCTCTCCGTGCACCTTCAACTCTTTCCAGGTGTTGTATGGTGCTACAACCATAACTTCTAATATATCGATGGATAGGTTGTTATGACAAGTTTGGAGGATGAAGTCTTCTGTGACTAGATCTCGACAGTTCATTACTTTATTTTGAAAGCGCTTGATAAAGTCGTCAACCGTCTCTTCGTCTTCTTGTTTCTCCTCAAAGAGTGTTTTGATTGATATCTCGGCGTCATCCTCGAAAAAATTGCCGAGGAATAAGCCTTCCATATCGTCCCAGCTGTTGATGCTCCCAGACTTAAGACGGTGACACCAATCGAAGTCGGGCCCATGAAGGATGCCAACGAATGACCGAACCTACATTGCTAGAGATAACCCCCAATTGGGACTTGAAGTAGATCATATGTTGAGTGGGTGAGCCCTTCCCATCGAATAGCGTGAAGTTGATCAGGTTGAATTTCATCAGATACGGTATCGAATCCCACTCTCTTGGGTAAGGACACAGAATATCGGTCTTCTTCACCTCTGAGTAGACATCAGAGCGTTGACTTTGCTCTCGAGGTCTTTTATCTTTTCATCCTCACTCATGTCCTTCCTTGGTCGATTTTGAGGAGGAATAATAGGGACACCCCCAGTGTTGTCATTATTGGTAGGACCACCCCCGACGTTGTTATTCTTAGTGGGGCCACTCCTAGTGTTTTGGTCAATGGGAGGGTCATCTGCATCGAGTGTTCATCCATATCTGAATCGCTAGCTGATTGACTAACATTGTTGCGATGACTGGATTCGCCTATCTGATTCAACAAGGTTCGAATCTATTGATCATGCTCTTCCCTCATTCGCAGCATAGCTATTATCATTTCGTACTTGAAGTTCTCTTTTTGCTTAGCCAAGGCATCCTCGATGATTTTTTCCATTTGCTCGGTGTTAACCATAAACGCTTCGCGGGATTGTCCTATGCTGGACACTGTATTGTCAGAAGCGATGGCAGAGTTCGCATCTGATGCTTCATCTTCTAAGGATAATTCTCTATTCATCCTCTGATGGTCCCTACGCCTAGTAGTTCCCACGTGTAACCGAGTTATACGTTGGGATATGTTCGAAAAATGTCGAGGATTGAAACTTTGTATTGACTTCTCCTTATCGATCATATTGATGGTGACCTTTGGGAGTTCATCATCTTACGTAGCTGATTTTTTTCTATAGAAACACCTTGGTTTGGACTTGGACATTCTGGTAGAGATCCTTTCAAATACCGAGACCTTCTGTGGAGCAATCTTAGGATAGCTACACGCTGATAATACTACCCTGATAAGTTTGGTACATAGACAGTGGGAGTTCGCTTCCCGGGTACTTCTCTTTTAAGATTTATTCGTACCCCCAGCCTGGTAGTACAGGTCATCGACGTTGCGGTCAGAGCAACCTATCGGCGCATCTTTTTCTAAATAGGTAGCGCTTTATTGGCTTTAGCAGGAGTCACACATTTGGAATCACACCCATGTGAGGATGAAATTTTAACGGGCTCCTAATTTTGTGCAGGCATCTCCACACGGGTAGTTACGGGAATCAACTTGTTAGGATGCCGCGTATGACCCCCAGTCTGGATGGTTGCTCGGGGTTCCTTCAACGGTCCCAAGCATTCCTTAGCAGGCGCTTTGCCTTGATCTTCGTGTAAAGGACCTAGGCGACCCTTCAACGAAATTCTAATTTTGGAGAGGTCCACGTCACCGTAGGGTTTCATCGAATGTGTGATGTCAAAAGGAGCGGGATCCGAAGTCGACGAAGGCTGGGGAGCAACGTTGCTTGCTTTTGCCTTAGGTGTTGATTTGGCCTTTGGCATCCAAATTTGTTTGGATCTCGGTGATCTCTTAACCGCCTCTTCCTTTTGCATTTCTTAAGTTTTTCACACAAGGATCTAGGCATACGCAAGAAGTGCACAATGCTTCTAAATGCGCTCCTCAAGAGTGGAACGGTTCTGTTTGACACGAACCTATTCATTAGTAGGTGGTTGGGAGGAGGTTCATGAAGCTTGCTGTGAGGATGGCTTAGCCACTTGGTGCTTTCTGAACTCCAGATCCGTTTGGTAACAGAGTTCGTCCACCTGATCCAAAGCCTTGACGAATTGGCGTGCGAAGCGTTAGCGTTGCCTTTGACATTCTCTCTTTGACAGAGTTGTCTCATCTACAGCAGTCGGCTCCTTGATCGAAGAGGAGCTCAGATCTGCAGATCTAGCTTCATTGAACACCGGCGGATCGTTGCAAGGTGCATCTGTAGCAGCGGTAGCAAGGAGATCACCTTTTTGAGTCCTCAGATTTGAAGACCAGCAGATCTTTCGAGAGGAGGAAAGCTTCCTGCGCTTGTGAAGAGAGGCGGACCTGGAGGGGGAGGAGGAGACGTACTCCTCGAACTTCTTTTGGTCGAACTCGTATTCGACCTCTTCAGCCACGAGGATCTTGATCGTCGGTGGTGGCACGACAGCCTCGTTGACGAGACTATTTCCTCCCACTGTGGTCGCCAGCTTGTTTGGGGTGAAAGTTAATTTGTTCATTGCTGTGTTCATTACAACTTCAAACGTTACAATGAAAACAAAAGTTAGTCTCTTTATAAGACCTTTACATAATAAAAACAAAAAAAAGTACAACTCTCATCAAACAGCATAACGGGTGTTTATCGCCTGCTGCTTGCGTAGGATCTTGGCCTGTGACGGGGACGTTAGTATCCGTGGACCACCAAACGATCAGATCAGATCCGGAGCTTCGTCGATTTGCAAAAGAATTAAGAAATCGAAGCAATTATCATGGCAATAGTGAGATAATCACTCTTCTCGAGATCACCGCAACAGGGCAATCTCAAGAAAAAGAACTGGGCTGAAGATCTGATGAACTCCTCTTCTTTATACCAAAGAATTCCCTGAAGTCTCCTCCTCCTCTCTGAAATTTGTGACTCTTCAGTCCTCAATTCAGCAGGGCTTCGCCAACGCTCGAGAATTCTAGATCTAAAAAAATGAAGGCCCTGGGGCTGTATTTATAAGCTTCGGGAGCTCTGTTTTCAGATAAGAACGATCGATTCGCTCTTATCTTTAGTTATAACCACTTAACCATGTTCTTGCATGATATTCTATCAGTTGAAACAAATCCAGACGATTAACGATCAAAAAATAGATTTAAACTGCTAAAATTTAGTTTTTCAGGTCTGCGGACAACCGTGGGTGTCTCTGCCAAGCTTGGTCTGAGACACATCTTGGTGTCTCGGCCAAGCCTTGGCCTCTCGGCCAAGTCTTGGCTGAGACACTCATGGGTGTCTCGGCCAAGCTATGGCCGAGACACCTCTTGGTGTCTCAGCCAAGTCTTTGCTGAGACACCACTTGGTGTCTTGGCCAAGGTTTGGCCAAGACACCAAATGGTGTCTTGGCCAACTTTGGCCTAAACTTCGAATTGCGCGTTCTGTCCGTTTTCGTCGTATTTTCATCATCCGAACTAGGAATTACATGGTTTAAAATACGTTAGAAAGCTAACGAGGAGATCTATAAGCTCCCATGATTGAATCATATATGGAATAAATAGGATATAAGGGGCGATTCGCCTTTCGTAAGCGACACGGGGCTCCCGATCAATTTGTGTTTCCATTATTCCGAAGTTATGTTGCTTCGTATAGTCCATCGACTTACTTCGTGTGTTTGTCATCGTCACATGATCTTCTGTGACATAAATAGCAACATTCATCATCTTCTCTTTGTCTTGAGCCGCGTGCGGGGACCTATAGGTAATTTTGGACGCTTACAGGGTTAAAGCAATGTCTACGGCGTGTTATTTGATGAATAACATTTCATCCACTTCCATTGATTACAAAACACCATAAGAGGTTTGGTTTGGCCATCCTACAGATTATACTAATTTGAGAGTATTTGGTTATCTTGCATATGCACATGTAGATCAGGGTAAATTAGAACCTAGATCTAGAAAATACATTTTTATTGGTTATACCTCTGTGGTGGAGGGATATAGGTTGTGCTTCCCTGATCCTAAATCACCTAAATTTATGATTGAGAAAATTATAATATTCCATGAGTCTGCTATGTTGCTTCCAAAAGAAGATACTACTGTCATTCCTTCTGATGTAGGTACTACACATAAGAGTACTAGAGAGAAGGTGGAGTTAGAAACTAATTCTCATAGGTCAACTCAATAACCAATTATTGGTTTTCCTGAAAGTGATGAGGAAACATAAATTATAGTAGAAGATGATACTTATATTATTGTAAAAGGCATAGGAAAGAGACTGATAAAGCCACCTCAGAGATATGCAGACTCAGCCATTGCATTTGCATTGTCAGCAACTCAAGAGATAGTTGATGCTGGAGAACTGAGCAGCTTTTTAGAAGCCACTTCATCACATAATTCTACAAATTAGTTGATTGTTATGAATGAGGAGATTGAACCTTTTCATATAAATCAGACTTAGGATTTAGTAGTTTCTCTAAAAGGATTAAGAATCATTGGCTATAAGTCGGTATTCAAGAAAAAAGGCATTATAGGTGCTTCAAATGCAAGATATAAGGTTGTGCTAATTGCAAAAGGCTACAGTCAGGTTGAAGGTATTGATTATAATGATATTTTCTCACCTATAGTTAAGCACACCTCCATTCGTATTCTATTATCACTGGTTGCAGTACATAATTTAGAGTTAGAGCAATTATATGTCAAAACTGCTTTCTTGTAAAGTGTAGGCTGTCTAAAAATCACAATAGATAGCTGATTCTCCATCAAACACCGATGATGAAAGTTACAATCTGACGATTTCCAGAAGGCTACAATTTGAAGACTTTCACGTAGATCGATGAAGGTTACAATCGTACGACCTTCACAACAACTGATGAAAGCTCTAATCAACAGCCTCCACAATCAACATCGGGAGTTACAATCTGACGACTCTCACGAATCAAAGAGCTAAAGCAAAGATTACAAAACGACGATCTTTGCAACGTTCTGACAGAAAGAGACTACAAATCGACGGTCTCTTCAAACCAAGACGTGGAAGTCCTCCCCACGTACCAGCATCAAGACGCACCGCGTTGATAGCCACGAACACAGCTCAGATGCAGCTTCCAACGCTGCCAACGTAGCTTCCAAATCACTGCAAACGCAGCTCATGTTCGGCTGCAAACGCAGCATCTAACTGCTGCCAACGCAGCTTTTAACAGCTGCCAACGCAGGTTCCATCTGCTGCCCAACGCAGCTCGCAAACACTACGTTCAAACGCAGATTTCATTCCAGAATGCAGGATTTACGTTTGACTCATTCAAACACGAGCTGAACGGTTTCACAACCGTCTCCCACGATCTGAGGGGATCACAACTCCACTCAGGAGTGATTTAAGGGGGCCGGTTACATCCCATTAGCCCCACTTAGGAGCGAATTAAGGGGGCGGTTACACCCCTTAATCCTCTATAAATAACTAAGAAATCAACTTAGTTCGAGGCTGAATCTTTGGGGCTAGATTTTGGAGGCTGGCTTTTAGATCCTACTCCCTGGACAGCAAAGAAGAGATTCTTGGCTTGTCTAACCAATTACGGTTAAGATCAATCAACTCATCAAGAGTTCTAAGACTTGTCACGCAAGTTCTCCACAACATCAAATCGTGAGGAGGAGATACCGTTCCAGTGAATCAAGACGTACGGATCATCAACGGAGAGCAAACTCGACGCGAGCATTCGAGGGAGGCACTCCATCGCCACCGTGAAGAACCCAGAATTAAACAAAGGGGAGAATCCAGATTCATTCTCCTCTCTTTTGTAATCAGGAAATCCAATTGTAACTGAGATTAAAGGAATACAAATCAATTTTTCTTCGTTTCTTTTATTGCAAATTTTCCATAAACATAAAGTGAATTTAAAGAGCAGATTTTTATGCAACAATCTAAGGGTTTTGTGATTAAAGGAAAAGAAGATCATGTTTATTTACTGAAGAAATCTCTACACAGCTTGAAGCAATATTCTCATCAATGGTCTAAGAAATTTAATTCTTTCATGATCAGCCATGGGTTTAGTAGGAGCAAATATGACGCATGTGTTTACTTTAGAATATTGAATGATAATTCCTTCATTTATCTGCTACAGTATGTCGATGATAAGGTGATCTCACATAAGGATAACTCCAAGGTGAGCAGATTAAATATTCTAATTGGTGAAGAATTCAATACGATGTATTTAGGAGATACAAAGAAATTCTTGGCATGGAAATTTTTAGAGATAGGAAAGGAAAGAAGTTGTGGTTGTCACAGAAATGCTACATTGAGAAAGTCCTTGCTCGCTTCCTTATGCATAATTCGAAACCGGTTACCACTCCTCTTGCAACTTACTTCAGGTTGACAACATTATTATCACCCAGCATAGATCAGGATCGTGACTACATGTCTCGGGTTCCTTATGCGAGTGCAGTTGGCAGTATCATGTATGCGATGGTTTGTACTCGACTGGATATTTCACGAACAGTCAGTGTTGTTAGTAAATATATGGAAAATCCAGAAAAAGAGCACTAGCAATCTGTACAATGGAATCTTAGATACTTTATGGGAACTTCATGTGTTGGCTTGGTATTTGGTAGAGATAGTGGAGCGGATTGCATTGCTACCGGATATGTTGATTTAGACTTTACGAATGATTTGAATAAACACAGATCAACTACATGTTATGTTTTTACTCTTTTGAGAGATTCTATTTGCTGGAGGTCAATGTTATAACCTACTATTGCATTGTCTACTACAGAGGTGTGGTGCATAGCAGCTACAAAAGCCGTGAAGGAAGCAATATTGAGAGGTTTTCTTGGTAAATGGGTGTAATGACCGTAAAATTTGATACTAGTTAATATAATTTTTTTGGTATTTTTAAATATTTAATTATTATTTTTAGAAGAGAATTTATATTTTTATCGGCCTTCTAGAATTTTCTATGATTTAAAAGTCCAAATTTTATATTTATTTAAATGATTTTAATATTTATAAATTTATTTTGTGTGGTAAAAATTTCTAGAATTAATCAGTTATGTTATCGGTACTATTATGTATTATTTTAAATAATACGTTATATTATTGTTACTATTACGTATTATTTCATGTATTATGTTGATTATTAATTGCGTATTATTTGTGTAAATTATTATATTATTTTAATTATTATGTATTAGCTGTCATATTAGTATAACTGGTACGTTTTACAGTGTATATAATTATCTCATAATTATTTAATTTTAAATGTAAGTAAATATATTTTATTTATTAATTATCCTCGTTTAATTGTACAATATGTATATATTTCGACTATTTCGTATCAACTGTTGTATTAGCACAACATATATGTTTTTATTTGTAGATAATTATTACATAATTAGTTAAATCTTTAAACACGTAATTATTTATTTTATTTAATTTGGTTTTAAATACCAAACTCTAACCCTAATATTATATATATATATATACTATATACTATATATTATATATATAATATATATTCACTATATATAATATGATGATATATTATACCTGGCTGTAACGAAACCCTACTCCTGTTTAAAAATACAAGCGCCCAACCACCTCATTATTCTCCTCTCTCCCTGCTGCCTGTCTAGATCCTCTCCGCCTCTCCGACCCCACACCAACACGTCGTCGGCCTTCCTGCTCTCCAATGGCACGCCGCCCCACTACTAACCCCTCTCTCCACTTTCGCCACCCCGCCTCCGCCGCCAATTCCGTCTCGTCGCCCTCAGCGCGTGAGTCTCACGGCCGACCACACTCCTCTACTCCGACTCCCCTCCCGCTCTCCGACAACCAATCTACCACGACCATAAGCCGTCGAGGGGGGGAGTAAACCCAAATAGCCAAAGACCCGACGCTACCCTCTTTTACCGTCGTCGCTCACCTCACCGCCACCACCTCTACCCGACGTCCAGGCCTGCTCCCTCTGTGGCCAACCTGACAGCCCCCTAGATCCACCTGCTCCTCTTCTTTGTCTGTCTTCCTCCACCACCCTGTAGCCAACTCCATCTCCCCTCCGCGCGCCTGGGCCAACCTCCTCCTCTGCACACGCCAGACCCACTGCTAGCGCTCCCTCCACCTCGATCGACCACCCCAAGCCTCCTCGCCTCAAACAGCGGGACCCCTTCTTCTCTACACACTCGTCGCCCTCCTCTCCTCCAACCGATCTGACCAGAGCTCGCTGCCGCATGACCGTCGCCGTCATCCCCGACCCGCTACCCTTTGTCGGAGTTCTTCCGACGCCATGCTCCACCACATTCGATCCGACCCATGCCGTCGATGTCAACTTATTCGACGCACCGAGGCAAGATCTTGCCGCTTAATTTGTATCTTTTTATAATTTTTATTTTTTATCTTAGTTAGATATATTATTTTGATTAATATCATTGTTGTGGTTAATGTGCATATTTGAATATCTGCGTAGAATGATGAAGTATAATACTAGCTTATATCTGAAAGTTGACAAGCATGAAATGTACACGGGTAAAAATTAGATTAATAATGTTGTTAATTGTATTTTTAAGAAATTGTGGACATGAAATGACAAGTTAGGTGTCAAAATTAGAATTTACAAAATATTATCAAAAAAGAAATAAATTAAAGGTACTTTATAAAATAGGAAAAATGTTACTTTTCATGTAGAAAAGAATTAACATATATATATATAGTTTCCCTCTCTATAGTTTCCCTAAGTTTAGATCCCTAGTGATGCCTAGCTAAGTTTGTATCTTATGTACTTGAGTTTGATTATAATGGAAATTTACTTATCTTTCAAATATATATATATATATATATATATATATATATATATATATATATATTTCCCAAAAGCTTGAACCAGCCCTCTCTCTCTTCCTCTCTCTCACCATCAAACAACCCAGATCCGAGCTCCTCCACCCCCTGCCACCTGGCCATCATCCACCTCCGACGACGCCAACGCCGAACCCGTAGATCCGCTCTGTCAACCCTCCAAGGTTTGCTCAACCCTCTCTCTGTCTTCAACATCTTGTAAAAGGTGAAATAAATCACCTTTTAGTCTGAAAAGTTTTTTGTTTTTTGAAGAAACCAGTTAAAAAACGAAGACACGCATAAGTGAATCTAGATTCAGTATGTGAGTTGTTTGTTTTTTACCATAAAAAGCGTAATTTTTTGCTGTAAAAGGTGAAATCTTTTCATGGTTTAAAATTTTATAGCTTGTTTTTTACCATAAGTTTCTTATTCTTTTTGTTTAAAATTTTATAGCTTGTCTTTTACCATAAGTTTCTTATTCTTCAATATAATCCAGATTCACTGGAGTGAATCCAGATTCACTGGAGCGAAAGCTTGGATGGTTAGGATGGTTTTTAATGAATTGTTGAAGAAATAAATGCATGTGCTGTAATTTTAAAGAAATAAACGCATGAGTGAATCTAGATTCACTGCAGTGAATCCAGATTCAGTTATGTGTGGTGTTTGTTTTTTACCATAAAAATCATAACTTTTTGCTATAAAATGTGAAATCTTATCATGGTTTAAAATTTTATAGCTTGTTTTTTACCATAAGTTTCTTATTCCTTTTTGTTTTTTATTTTTGCAGATTTGCTATTGTTTGATAACGAGTTTCAGTTCACTAAATCTGGATTCAATTCAGTGAATCTGGATTCACTCCAATGAATCGAGCTTCAATATAATCCAGATTCAATGGAGTGAATCCAGATTCACTCCAGCGAAAGCTTGGATGGGAGGAGCTCGGATCTGGGTTGTTTGAAGGTGGCGAAGGAAATGGAGAGGAGGTTGACGGCATCGGGTCTGAGTGAGCGTCTTCGGTTCGTCAGAGCGGCTTCGGTTCGTCGGAGGGAGCTCAGGGGCAGTGGAGTTGGAGGAGCTCGGTGAGGAGTTAGTGGTGTTTGTGGTGGTGAGAGAGAGGAAGAGAGAGGGGGCTGGTTCAAGCTTTTGGGAAATGGAGGAGAGAAGATGAGGAGAGACGTTTAGAGCGGGGGTGAAAGAGCTGCGGTGTTTGAGAGAGAGAGACGGTGCATGGGGAATGGAAAACTATGTAATTAATGGTTCCAATTTTACCCTTTTCACATTAATGATGTGTAATATAAATTTGTACTATATTTACAATTTCTGCATCGAATGTATACTGGCCATTGGAATAGATAGATTGGCCGGGTTAGGATTGGTTCTTTGTTCTCTAGGTTTTTACTTAGAACCTCTCCCTATATATATTATATATACTATAGTATATATATATATATATATATATTTATATATATATATATAACTAAATATTACTATTATCATACTTACTCAATATATGTATGTATGCTTATGTATTACATAAATAAATAATTATTGATGAGAAATAGTTTTAGAAATTAATATTGGAAAAAGAATTTTATTAATAAGAATGTCATAATCGACTAAGTCGTAGGTGTGACATTTCGGTGCAAAACAACGTCGGTTTCAATTTTCTTTCTCTACCATATTATCTTATATTAGAGGGTATTAATTACAGTTAGGCTTACATGAGAAGTTTGGTACCCAGCTAGTAAGTTAAGCAAAAAAAAAAACCATGAAACTGATTTATGTGTGTATATATTGTGGAAGAACACTGTAATACCTAGACGTGTTTTCTTTTCTTTAGTAGTTGTAGTACCCTATTTCACATTACAATCCCCGGTACTCTCTCTCGCCATGACAGGTATTTAGTGGTGGTTATGTAGGTCCCGCCGTCCCAGTATCCTCACTGTAGAACTTCTGAGTGGACAATTGTAGATACATTATCTACTTCCATCTGTAAGACTAGGATTAAGTTCTTCAGTACTATTTATCTTACTCTCTCTTTTAGTTCCTATTTTTTGATATTTATTTTGTTATAATCTTAGTTTTCCGTCTTGCATCCTTGCTTTCATATCAGAACCATGTCGTGGGTAGTGTGGCTATAAGTAACCCATCTCGCGGTAGCATGCCCCGCAGCGAAGTGCCCGAGCTAACTCTTTCTGGCGATGATTCAAGGAATTGTTGTTCATATAAATAGCCCAGCACCTTGGCTGCGGCAGCTTGCACAGGAAGCCTCAGCACCAGCTCCCCCTCGCACAGAGTCTGGTGTTAGGGAGTTGTGGTACATGCTGAACCGCCTTCCTTCTCTGGTGTTGAACGGACCCTTAGTAAGCGAAGGATTCCTGAACGCTCACTGAGACATCTCACGGCGGACCCGTAATTGACCTATGAATGGGTAGGACCTTATGGATTAATTCAGCTCACGATACTGCCGGATATGGTGGGAGCTGAGAAGACTCATCTTGGAGAGGCCAATCCTTTGCGAGATGTTCTTCCACGATCGCTTCAACAGAAGTATTTCCCTCGTCAGCTCGGTACGAACTCCTGTGTAGGTTTGTTGAGCTCAAGCAGCGAAGCTAATCAGTTGATTGAGTATGAGGCCGAGTTCTCTTCCCTGAGTAGATATGCTCCCCATCTGGTTACAGACCCTACTATTAGGAAGCATCCAGTTTAGAAGGGTGGAAACTTATATCAGGTTTGCTCTGGCTGGTGAGCACTTGCGACCCATGACGTTGTGATGGGATGCAAAGGCACATGAGATTGAGAGTGTGCAGGAAGGAACCTAAAGAACCCACGTTTAATTCGGAGCAGCACTACCCCACCGTCCCCCCAGCACCGCGTACCAGTGCTCCAGCTAGGACTGCTCGAGCTCCCTCCTTAGAGGCAGCCAGCACCTAAACCACAGACCGGCAACATATTTCGCCACCCTCCGCATTCCTCAAGAGCCAGTCTTGTTGTGGTGTTTCCCCCATGGTCACTCCAGTAGGATTGCCTCAGCCCATGCCAGGTGTGGGTTCCCACCTACTCAGTTCGTGTGTCGGTCTGTTCCTCAGAAACACGGCCTATTGCTTCGCGTTCTCTCTGTTGGCAGCTTTCTAGCTCCATCGTCGACCTGCCCAGTAGCGCCGCCTCAACACAGACCCTATCCTCGAGCAGTGTGTCTGATCTTCCCCTCACAGTAGGCAGGTTTATTAGGACAGCACAAAGGCAGCACACCACAGTGACAGATATTTATGCATGTCTAAGAAATTGTTCATCTTTAGTTTTATATTGCATGATGAACCTTTTGATTTATAAATTCATTGATAGGAATGTTTTTTCATGGTTGTACTTTTAATCCTCCCATATATAGGCAAGGTTCTGCTTTTCCTGCTTACACTCTTTGACTCTGGTGCCTTCTATTGTTTCCTTCTGGATTTATGATGTGCTCATTCTCATCTATAACTCCTCTGACTACGAGCTGGAATATCAATCTATTAGTAGCACTCCACTGGATACGAAGCATGTCCTCATGGTTCATCTGCCAGGAGGAATTCTTTAATAGACTTTCTTGATTGATTTGATGTGCTTGACTGTAGTATTTAGGAATGGATTTGTTGGAATTCTTTGCCCCATTGGTTTAGGTATGAGAATAGGATCCACCCGAGGTTGATTTCTCGGGCAGCCATCGGGTGCTCGCGGACTATAGAGCAGGGCTTGACTATGATGAAGGTGACGTTAGCTTGCATACAATGTGGAATTCCAATGAAAATTGTTGTTGAAGAATTTGAGATGTGTTTCCCGAATGATATTTACGGTTTGTCACCAGATCGAGCAATAAGTATTTCCGTAGATTTGAAGCCTGGAGTTGCTCCAATCCCACTGCCTTTCGTATACCTCCGGCAGAGCTGGGTTGAGCTTCAGACTCAGTTGGATGACTCTTGTAGAGAGGCTTGATTCGACCCCCAAGGGTACGCGCTGGGGAGCACCTGTGTTTGCTTTTGGGGAAGTAAGCGATGGATCAAGCAGATGTGTATCGCCTACTACCGGAGTTCGAACTGTGGTGGACATGAAGAATAGTATCCACTTTCCCCGTATCGATGATTATCTTCGATCAATTGGGAGGATCGAGAGGATCATTTCTAAGCTGGATTTGTGGAGCGGGTATCACAGGTGAAGGTTAAGGATTCTGATGGTCTCCCGACTGGATTCAGCGAGATATGCGATATTGATGAATTCTTAGTGAGTCGTTTGGATGTGATAATGGTCGCGACATTCAATGAACCTGATACAAGTCTGGTTTCAATGATGTGCCTAGCAAGTTTGTTTATGATATCTTGGGTACTCTAATAGGGAAGCGGGAGCATACAGAGCATTTGCGTACGTGTTGAAGACCTTGAGAGAGCATCAGCAAAATTTGCCAAGTATAGTTAGTGCCAGTTCTGATAGACTCGTTATTCATTTCTAGGACACATGGTGTCAAGGAGATGGACATATCAGTGGATTTCGAAGAAGGTATCTATGTGAAGGATTGGCCTACCCTAAGTCAGGTGTCAAGACATTAAGAGGCTTCCTTGGTTAATTAGCCTAGTTACTACCGTGCTTCATAAGATTTTTCAAGATTAGGAGGCGATGATGGGACTCTCCGCGCTCTCTCTCTCTCTCTGGTCGCCTCATTGTGGCTAGGAGTTCGACGATGTTAAAAGTCTCGACTGATCTCGGGCCCGATCTGACGATACCAGATATGAGTGGACTTTGAGTGTTTTGTGACGCATCAAGTAGAGGATGGGAGTGTTCTTCAGCATGATATCATGTGGTAGCGTGCTTCCCGATCAGTGAGAATCATGAGTAGGAAATTATCCTTACCCACGACTTGAATTGGCGCTGTGATTTTTTTTCCCTTAAGCTTTGGAGACATTATCATTGGTGAGACAAGTAAAGGTTGTTAGACTACAAGAGCTTGAAGTTACAAATTTACTCAGAAGGAGGCCCAACATGAGCAACGCGATGTTAGATGCTGATGGACAGATATACAACATTGATCTTCAGTAGCCACCCTGGCAAAAGGTTATGTCAGTACCAGATGCTTTTTTTTGAAACAGGGTAGGGTTTGGTTACGTGGTATATGTATATATATATAATATTAGAGTTAGGGTTAGATATTTAAAACAAAATTAATTAAATTAATTAATTGTGAGTATTTAAAAATTAAACTAATTACAAAATAATTATCTACAAATAAAAACCTATATGTTGTGATAATACAACAGTTGATACGAAATAGTCGAAATATACACATATCGTACAACTAAACGAGGATAATTAGTACATAAAATATATTTACTTACATTTAAAATCAAATAATTATAGGATAATTATATACATAATCAAATAATTATGGGATAATTATATACATAGTAAAACGTACCAGTTATACTAAAATGACAGCTAATACGTAGTAATTAAAATAATACAATAATTTACACAAATAATACGTAATTAATAATTCAACATAATACATGAAATAATACGTAATAGTAACAATAATACTATGTATTATTTAAAATAATACGTAATAGTACAGATAATATAACAGATTAATTCCAGAAAATTTTACCGTACAAAATAAATTTATAAATATTAAAATCATTTAAATAAATATAAAATTTAGACATTTAAATCATAGAAAACTCTAGAAGGCCTAGAAAAATATAATTACTCTTCTATAAATAATAATTAAATATTTAAAAATACTAAAAAATTATTTTAACTAGTATCAAATTTTACGGTTATTACATCCTACCCCCTCTTAAAATAAATTCCGTCCTCGGAATTAAAATAACAAGGACGAAATATAAAGATAGATTCACTTTAACTCATATAAGGTTCAAAATATATTGCATTTCCATAAAATAAGAAAAGTCGTACAAGGCGATTCAAATAAGATACAAGATAGGACAACTACGTTTCAGGAAATAAATGAGGGTATCGCTGTCGCATCTCAGACTCTGTTTTCTAAGTTGACTCTCCAGGAGAATCTGGGTGCCACATCACATGAACAAGCGAGACGTTCTTGTTTCGGAGGGTCTTCTCTCTTCGGTCTAAAATCATCACAGGCTGCTTCTCGTATGTCAAATTGGATCACACCTCAATCTCTGAGAAATCTACGACATGACTCGGATCTCCGACGTATTTTTGCAACTAAGAAACATGGAATACATTATGCACTCCAGCCAGGATGGGTGGTAATGCAAGTCGGTATACCACTTCTCCTACTCTCTCTAATACGTCGAATGGTCCCACATATCGCGGACTCAACTTCCCATGCCTTCCAAAGTGAATGGTGCCTCGGTTGGGGGAAATCTTTAGGAACACATGATCTCCTGGCTGAAACTCCAAGTGTCGGCACTTTGCTTCTACCCAATGCTTGAATCTATCCTGCGCTATGCGTAGACACTCCCGAATGATCCTGACTGCATTAACTGATCTGTCAATCAACTCTGGCTCAAAAATCTCTCGTTCACTAACATCGTCCCAACTCAAAGGAGAGCGGCACTTCCTCCCATACAATGTCGTAAAAGGGGCCATCCCAATGCTAGCCTGGAAGCTATTGTTGTATGCAAGCTCCACCAAATGCTAGTGATCTTCCCACGACCTGTGAAAGTCGAACATACAAGCTCTAAGCATATCCTCTAAAATCTAAATGGTCCTCTCTGACTGCCCATCGGTCTGAGGATGATAAGCTGTGCTAAAACTAAGACTGGTCCCAAGACTCACCTGCAAACTCTTCCAGAACTCTGAGGTAAATCGGGTATCACAATCCGAAACGATGCATACTGGAACTCCGTGCAATCGCATGATCTCCTGCAATACGAGAGATTTACTAACACTCCTGGGAAAGGAACTGATTGAAATATATAGAGATAAATATTTATGTTCATGTATCTCTGAGCAAGATGCTTCGTCGACTGTCCCACTGGGAAAGGAATGAAGTGAGCCAATTTGGTTAATCGATCTATGATCACCAAACAGCATCATTTTGTCTAGTGCTTTGAGGTAAGCTAGTAACGAAGTCCATGGTAACATAATGCCACTTCCATTCCGGAATAGACAATAGCTACAAAAGACCTGCGATGCGCTGATGCTCTGCCTTCACCTGCTGACATACAAGGCACTTAGCCACACCACGAGCCACATCTCTCTTCATTCCACACCACCAAAAGTTCAGCTTCAGATCCTTATATATCTTCGTACCTCTAGGGTGAATAGAATACGGTGAGCTGTGAGCTTCCCGTAATATATCCTCTCAAACATCTCCTCTTGGTACGCAGATACGACTCCCAAATTGTAAGGATCCGTCCTCATGAACAAAAAATTCCGGTCGAAGACCAACCACTGCTAACTCTCTGCACTTCTGAAGTAATGAGTCACCTACTTCTGTAGCCTTAATTCGCTCGACCAATGTCGATTAAATCTGAAGACATCAAAGAAGCGGTGACTCTTGGAAGAAGAGCTTCTATACTCATATCCCTCACTTCCTATTGAAGTCTCCACTAAGCCGTGAGGGTCATTATTACCGGCAATCAGCTCAAAGCATCTGGTACTACATTAACCTTGCCAGGGTGGTACTGAAGATCAATGTTGTAATCTGCCATCAGCTCTAACCATCGGCGTTGCCTCATGTTGAGCTCCTTCTGAGTAAATTTGTACTTCAAGCTCTTGTAGTCAGTGAACACCTTTACTTGCTCTCCCAATAGATAATGTCTCCAAAGCTTAAGGGAAAAAAAATCACAGCTGCCAATTCCAAGTCGTGGGTAGGATAATTCTACTCATGATTCTTCAACTGACGGGAAGCATACGCTACCACATGACTATCATGCTGAAGAACACATCCCTATCCTCTACCTGATGCGTCACAAAACACCTCAAAGTTCCCACTCATATCTGGTATCGTCAAGATCGGGGCCGAGATCAGTCGAGACTTTAACTCCTCGAACTCCTGCTCACAAGAGTCGGACCAGAAAAACTTAATATCCTTCCTCGTAAGTCGCATCATCGGCTCCGTAATCTTTGAAAAATCTCTAATGAAGCGACGGTAGTAACTAGCTAATCCCAGGAAGCTCTTAATGTCTGACACCGACTTAGGGGTAGGCCAATCCTTCACTATAGATACCTTCTTCGAATCCACTGATATGCCATCTCCTGACACCATGTGTCCTAGAAATGCAATACGATCTAGTCAAAACTGGCACTTACTATACTTGGCAAATTGCTGATGCTCTCTCAAGGTCTTCAACACGTACCGCAAATGCTCTGTATGCTCCGCTTCGCTATTAGAGTACACCAAGATATCATAAACAAACTTGTCTAGCACATCATAGAATACCAGATTTATCAGGTTCATGAATGTCGCCGACGCATTAGTCACACCAAACGACATCACTAAGAATTCATAATATCCATATCTCGTCTGGAATGCAGTCTTGGAGACATCAGAATCCTTAACCTTCACCTGGTGATACCCGCTCCACAAATCCAGCTTAGAAAATACTCTCGATCCTCCCAATTGATCGAAGATATCATCGATACGGGGAAGTGGATACTTATTCTTCATTGTCACTACATTCAACTCCCGGTAGTCGATACACATCTGCTTGGATCCATCCTTCTTTCCCAAAAGCAACACAGGTGCTCCCCAGGCTGATACCCTTGGTCGAATCAAGCCTCTCTACAAGAGGTCATCCAACTGAGTCTGAAGCTCAACCAGCTCTGCCGGAGGTATACGATAAGGCATGTTGGAGATTGGAGCAACTCCAGGCTTCAAATCTACGGAAAACTTAATTGCTCGATCTGGTGACAATCCGTAAATATCATCGGGAAACACATCTTCAAATTCTCAAACTACAACTGGCTTCTTGGATTCCACATTGTATTGCAGCTAACGTCACCTTCTTTAGTCAAGCCCTATACTCTATAGGTCCGACCGATGTGCTGCCACTGAGGAAATCAAACCTCGGGTGATCCGGTATCTCAAATACTATGATCCGAGGCAACAATCAATGGTGGCAAAGAATGACTCCAACAAATCCATCCTAAATACTACATCAAGCACATCAAATCAATCACCAGAAAGTCTATAAAGAATTCCCTCCTGCAGATGACCATAGGACATGCTTCGTATCCACTGGATGCTACTAAGACACCACTGCTAGTATTGATATTCCAGCTCGTAGTCAGAGGAGTTATAGGATGAGAATGAGCACTCATAAATCGGCAAGACAGGAAACAATAGAAGGCACCAGAGTCAAAGAGTGATAAAGCAGGAAACAGAAGAAACAAGAACCTTGCCTATTATGGGAGGATGTAAATGCAACTAACTTAGTATTCATAAACATTCCTATCATGATATTATCAAGTAATGCTAAATAAGAAAGTTCATATGCAAATAAAACTAAGATGAACAATTCTTAGACATCATAAATATCTGTCACTGTGGTTGCTGCCTTTGTGCTTCCTAATAAACCTGCTACTGTGGAGGAAGAGGCCCTGCTCGAGGATAGGGTCTGTGTTGAGGCGGCGCTACTGGGGCAGGTCGAGATGGAGCTAGAAGAGCTGCCCGAACTGGAGGTGGAGCAAATAGGCCTGTTGTTTCTGAGGACAGTCTCGACTGATAGGTTGGGGAACCCACAACTGAAGCATAGATGAAGACGCCTGAGGCAATCCTACTGAGTATGACCATGGTAGCTATAATAGGAACACCACACCGAAGACTGGCTCTGAGGATGCACTCCAGGATGCTGATAAGGGTAAGCCTAATGAAATGGCTAACGCTGAGAATATTGTTGCCTCTGTGGGTTATGCTGCTGCCTCTAAGGAGGACGCTCGACAGTCCTAGCTGGAACTACTGGTACCCTGCTCCGAATTACATGTGGGTCTTTAGGTTCCTTCTGCACACTCTCAATCTCATGTGCTGCATCCATCACAACGTCATGGGTCGCAAGTGCTCTACCAGCCAGAGCAAACCTGATATAGTTATCCAGACCCTTCTAAAACTGATGCTTCCTAATAGTAGGGTCTGTAACCAGATGGGGAGCATATCTACTCAGGGAAGAGAACTCGGCCTCATACTCATCAACTGATTAGCTTCGCTGCTTGAGCTCAACAAACCTACACAGGAGTTCGTACCGAGCTGACTGAGGAAAATACTTCCTGTTGAAGCGATCGGTGAACATCTCCCAAAGGATTGGCCTCTCCAGATGAGTCTTCTCAGCTACCCACCATATCCGAGCAGTATCGGTGAGCTGAATATCCATAAGGTCTACCCATTCAGTAGGTCAATACGGGTCTCCGTGAGAATAGTCTCAGTGACCTTCAGGAACTCCTTCGCTACTAAGGGTCCTTCAACACCAGAGAAGGAAGGCGGTCACATGTACCACAACTCCCTAACACCAGACTCTGTGCGAGGGGGAGGCTGGTGCTGAGGCTCCCTGTGCAGCTGCCCAGCCAGGTGCTGCTAGTTTATGACCAATCCTTGAATCATCGCCAGAAGTTAGCTCGGGTCAACTTCGGGCTGCGGGGCACTGCTACCAGATGGGTTACTATAGCCACACGTACCCACCATGGTTCTGAATGAAAGCAAGGATCAAGAGGAAAACTAAGATTATAATCAAAATAATATATCAAAAAATAGGAACTAAAACATAGTTATTAAGATAATAGTATAAGAACTTAATCCTAGTCTTACAGATGAAGTATGATATGTATCTAAATTGTCCACTATATTCTTACTAGTGAGGATACGGGACCGGGACCTACATAAGCCACCACTAAAACCTGTCATGCCCCGTTTCCCAAAATACCGGGGAATTGTAATGTGAAATAGGTACTACAACTACTAAAGAAAAGAAAACACGTCTAGGCTACAGTTTGTTCTTCCACAATATAAATACACACATAAATCAGTTTCATTGCTAACTTACTACTGGGTATCCAAACTTCTCATGTAAGCTAACTGTAATTAAATACCCTCTAATATAATAATATGGTAGAAAGAAAATTGGAAACCGACGTTGTTTTGCACCGGAAATGTCACGCTCTACGACTATCGATTATACATTCTTAATTAATAAAAAATTCTTTTTCCAATAATTAATTTCTAAAACTATTTCTCATCATAATTATTATAAAATAATATATTTATGTAATACATACATATATATATGTTAATTCTTTTCTACATGAAAAGTAACATTTCCCTATTTTATAAATTACGTGAATCTGGATTCACTCCAGTGAATCTGGATTCACTCCAGTGAATCTGGATTCACTCCAGTGAATCTGGATTCACTCCAGTGAATCTGGATTCACTCCAGTGAATCTGGATTCACTCCAGTGAATCTGGATTCACTCCAGTGAATCTGGATTCACTCCAGTGAATCTGGATTCACTCCAGTGAATCTGGATTCACTCCAGTGAATCTGGATTCACTCCAGTGAATCTGGATTCACTCCAGTGAATCTGGATTCACTCCAGTGAATCTGGATTCACTCCAGTGAATCTGGATTCACTCCAGTGAATCTGGATTCACTCCAGTGAATCTGGATTCACTCCAGTGAATCTGGATTCACTCCAGTGAATCTGGATTCACTCCAGTGAATCTGGATTCACTCCAGTGAATCTGGATTCACTCCAGTGAATCTGGATTCACTCCAGTGAATCTGGATTCACTCCAGTGAATCTGGATTCACTCCAGTGAATCTGGATTCACTCCAGTGAATCTGGATTCACTCCAGTGAATCTGGATTCACTCCAGTGAATCTGGATTCACTCCAGTGAATCTGGATTCACTCCAGTGAATCTGGATTCACTCCAGTGAATCTGGATTCACTCCAGTGAATCTGGATTCACTCCAGTGAATCTGGATTCACTCCAGTGAATCTGGATTCACTCCAGTGAATCTGGATTCACTCCAGTGAATCTGGATTCACTCCAGTGAATCTGGATTCACTCCAGTGAATCTGGATTCACTCCAGTGAATCTGGATTCACTCCAGTGAATCTGGATTCACTCCAGTGAATCTGGATTCACTCCATTGAATCTGGATTATATTGAAGAATAAGAAACTTATGGTAAAAAACAAGCTATAAAATTTTAAACAAAAAGAATAAGAAACTTATGGTAAAAACAAGCTATAAAATTTTAAACCATGAAAAGATTTCACCTTTTACAGCAAAAAATTACGCTTTTTATGGTAAAAAACAAACAACTCACATACTGAATCTAGATTCACTGCTGTGAATCGAGATTCACTGCAGTGAATCTAGATTCACTTATGCGTGTCTTCATTTTTTAACTGGTTTCTTCAAAAAACAAAAAACTTTTCAGACTAAAAGGTGAACTATTTCACCTTTTATAAGATGTTGAAGACAGAGAGAGAGTTGAGCGAACCTTGGAGGGTTGACGGAGCGGATCTACGGGTTCGGCGTTGGCGTCGTCGGAGTTGGATGATGGCGAGGTGGCAGGGGGTGGAGGAGCTCGGATCTGGGTTGTTTGATGGTGAGAGAGAGGAAGAGAGAGAGGGCTGGTTCAAGCTTTTGGGAAATGGAGGAGAGAGAGAGGAGAACGTGAGAGGATTGGATATATATATATGTATATATATTACATAAATATATTTTTTTTAATAATTATGATGAGAAATAGTTTTATAAATTAATTATAGGAAAAAGAATTTTTTATTAATTAAGAACGTATAATCGATAGTCGTAGAGCGTGACATTTCATGTGCAAAACGACGTTGGTTTCTAGTTTTCTTTTTACCATATTATTCTATTAGAGGATATTTAATTAGAGTTAGCTTACATGAGAATTTTGGACACCCAGTAGTAAGTTAGCAATGAAACTGATTTATGTGTGTATTCATACTGTGGAAGAACAAACTAAAGCCTAGACGTGTTTTCTTTTCTATAGTAGCTGATGAACATTAGAACTCTTTTACAGTATTTTTCTTTAGTTTGATGATGAATTTAGTTATTTTATTAGTATTTTCTTTTATTATGGACTATGTATTTTTATTCCTAGTTGGACCGCTTTTGTAATAAGGGTATGTTTGACCCATATTTTTATGTCTGGGATAATTTACCATTGATGATATGTTTGTTGCTTATTCTGGATTGTCTTTATATTTTTGTTATTGTGATCGGGGACCTATGATTGAGAGTTATGTATTTGATGCTTAGCGTATTAGATTGAGAAGAAAAGTAAAGAAAAAAATGGTAGTGTATATTTCTTCTCAATCTAATACGTCACAGGCTTATTCAAATTCCGATTCTTCGGTATTTTGAAAAACGGGGCGTGACAGGTTTTAGTGGTGGCCCATGCAGGTCCTGGTCCCGAGTCCTCACCAGTAAGAATATAGTGGACAATTTAGATACATATCATACTTCATCCATAAGACTACGATTAAGTTCTTATACTATTATCTTAATAACTATGTTTTAGTTCCTATTTTTCGATATATTATTTTGAATTTAACCTTAGTTTTCCTCTTGATCCTTGCTTTCCTTCAGAACCGTGGTGGGTACGCGTGGCTATAGTAACTCGTCTGGTAGCAGTGCCCCACAGCCCGAAGTGGACCCGAGTCAACTTCTGGTGATGATTCAGGGATTGGTCATAAACCAGCAGCACCTAGCTGGGTAACTGCACAGGGAGCCTCAGCACCAGCCTCCCCCTCGCGCAGAGTCTGGTGTTAGGGAGTTCTGGTACATGCGATCGCCTTCCTTCTCTGGTGCTAAAGGACCCTTAGCAGCGGAGGAGTTCCTGAAGGTCACTGAGACTATTCTCACTGTGACCCGTATTGCCCCCGCTGAATGGGTAGACCTTATGGATATTCAGCTCACCGATACCGCTCGGATATGCTGGGCAACTAAGAAGACTCATCTGGAGAGGTCAATCTTGTGGGAGACGTTCACCGAGCTCTTTAACAAGAAGTATTTTCCTCAGTCAGCTCGGGACGAACTCCTGCGTAGGTTTGTCGAGCTCAAGCAGGGAGGCCAATAAGTTCATGAGTATGAGGCCGAGTTCTCTTCCCTGAGTCGATATGCTCCCCATCTGGTTACAAACCCTACTATTAGGAGGCATAAGTTTCAGAAGGGTCTGATAAGTGTATCAGGTTTGCTCATGCTGGTAGAGCACTTGCCACCCATGATGCTATGCTGGATGCAGCACGTGAGATTGAGAGCGTGCAGAAGGAACCTGAATACCCACATGTGATTCGGAGCAGGGCACCAGTAGTTCTACTAGGACTGTCGAGCGTCCTCCTCAGAGGCAGCAGCAAAACCTACAGAGGCAATAACATTCTTAGCATCAGCCATTTCATCAGGCTTACCCTTATCAGCATCCTTGAGTGCAGCCTTAGAGCCAGTCTTCGGTGAGGTGTTCCTATTGTAGCTACCCTGGTCATACTCAGCAGGATTGCCTCAGGCTTCTTCATTTATGCTTCAGTTGTGGGTACACCGGTCATATCAGTCGAGACTATCCTCAGAAATAGCAGGCCCGTTTGCCCCTACCTCCAGTTCGGGCAGCTCTTCCAGCTCCACCTCGACTTGCCCCAGCAGTTCCACCTCAGTACAGATCCTATCCTCAAGTAAGGCCCCTTCCTCCAAAGCAGCAGGTTTATTAGAAAGCGCAAAGGCAGCAACCACTAGGACAGATGTTTATTATGTCAGTCGTACAAGCTGAGGCGAACGACCAGGTTATCACTGGTAAGAATTGTTCATCTTAGTTTTATTTGCATATAAACTTCCTTATTTAGCATTACATGATAATATCATGATAGGATTGTTTATGAATACTAAGTTAGTTGCATTTACATCCTCCCATAATAGGCAAGGTTCTTATTTCTTTCGTTCCTGCTTTATCACTCTTTGACTCTGGAGCCTCCCATTGCTTCTTGTCTCGTCGATTTGTGAGTGCCTATTCTCTTCCTATAACTCCTCTGACTATGAGCTGGAATATCAACACTGGCAGTGGTATCTTAGTAGCATCCAGTGGATATGAAACATGCCCTGTGGTCATCTGTGGGAGGGAACTCTTTGTAGACTTTCTGGTGTATTATCATGTCTACAATCATTTCCTAAAGTTTTATATTTTTTTGATTTTATTTGCTATTTTTAAAAGTGGCTTCAAAATTAGTTTTTCTATTTGATTCAGGCTGATAACCTATTATCAGTCGACTGATAAAATCAGTCGACTGATAAAATCAGTCGACTGATGTGTCGACTGAAGATTACGCCTGGAATCAACAAAAAGTTTCTATTTCATTTTGGTTAACTGACTAGTTGACTGATAATCCATCAGTCGACTGATAAATATAGTCAGTCGACTGATGAGCTGGAAAATGCCTATAACGGTCAGCTCATCAGTCGACTGATTAGTCGACCAATGGGATAACGGCTAGTGTTTCTAGACTTTCATGTTGCCATTATTTTGTCTTTTTGTGATGTTTTCTATTGGTTTTGGGGGTTGTTTCATGAGCCTATATATACACCATGCCCTCATAGTTCTGAGGCTAATTAAGAAAGAGTTTAATCAAGTTTACAGAAGAGTTTAAGGGTTTTAAAGTTTGTTTTAGTGTTTGTTTGGTTTGTGAAGAAGTTTTCACAAGTGGAGGAGATCATCTTTATTGTTTGAGCTTCAATCTCCATCTCTCCATCTTGTTCTTCTGAAAAGAATTTCTAAACTCTTTTCTAGCTATTTATTAGTTTTGATTATAATTTCTATTAGCTAGAATTACATTGAGTTTATTTCTTATTTATCTCTTTGTTACACACACACCCACATTGAGCTTTTAGTATTTTCATACATTGTATATTTGGGGTTATGAGTTTGTAACAATTGAGTGTGAGACTACATAGAGTTCTCATCCATTATAGAGAACAAACTTTGTTGTATTTGTGCCTAAATTGTGAGGTTCAAGTTGTATTACACTAGTACACCAAGAGGAGTATGTGGTGAGAGACGGGGTCATCCCAAGAGGAGTGGAGTAGGTGGTAATACCTAGAGAGAGGTTGTAATTCCTAACACTTGAGGGAGACACGGGCTAGAGACCAACACTTGAGGTGGTAGTTAGTGTAGTTACATTGTGAGTGATTGTAAAGTTTTCGATGAACTAAAAAACTGAGTGTGAGGTGTAAATGTTATTCGGGTGAGCGTAGAAAATCCGGTTGTGCTAGTGGAGATCTCCTCGAGGTGAGGAGCAGAGATGTAGATCGTGGGGAGTGAACTCTGTGATCATATCGTTTGTTTACGTTTGTCATTGGCGTTCATTTATATTCCTGCCTGTTGTTTATATCGCATTGCTTACGTTTATTTTGCCCACTATCTAGTTTAGTTTGTTTACTTTTATGATATTTGTATATACTTGCACATATTTTGTTCATATCTCATTTGCTCGGATATATTTGTTAATTAAATTTTAAATTAGCATAAATCAGATTAGATTAGTATAAACCCTATTCACCCCCCTCTAGGGTTCCTTCCTAGTAGCATTAGGGTGTTTTCAATTGGTATCAGAATTTGGTGCTCTTTGATTTAAGGTTTAATCGCTTTGAGTTAAAGATCAAAGTTATTTTTTTGTGCTAATCTAGTTTTGAATGCAATTTGTATCTTGCTTGCATATTTTCACATATATATCATGAATATGGATGCATTTCATTTAGGCTATGATCCAAATATTGCTCCAAAATATAGAAATTTCCCTTATGCTCAATGGTGCTCTAGATTTAAAATATTTGTTGAATCTAAAAATATTGACTTATGGAAAGTTATTGATTGTGCTTATATTATGCCCACATTAGAGAAATCCAAGTGGAGCAATCATGATAAGAAAATATTTACAACGAACAAGTTAGTGTTAGAATTCTTGCATAATGCTTTTGAACCATGTATTTCTAATGAACTTGCTCATTTTGATAGTGCTTACACGATTTGGAAACTTTTTGAAGCACATCAAGGAGATTTGGAGGAGATTCGACGCGTTGTGGCAGAATCGACTTTAAGTGATAGATGAGCATCATGCACACGACCATTAGGGGATAACAGATTGCGTGTAGTCCTCTGACCGAGTTTGTGTAGCGGTATTGGATGTACGTAGGGGATTTATGAACAGTCAGTTATCCGATGATATGAGCGTTGACTCTGTGTGAGATGTGGACCAGTGACCTGTTATAAAATGGCTAGTTACATGACCTTATTACTTACGGTGATTATGGATTCTTGTGTGAGATGTAGATGAGTTGTATTTTCGTTTCATACACAGATCAGGATTAATATTTAATTATCTACAATTTGAGACATATAGTATATACATGAGGGTTTCCTTATTTGGATTATTTTATTTAATTATCTACAATTTGAGACATATAGTATATACATGAGGGTTTCCTTATTTGGATTATTTCGTTCGACGTACTACGTCTCTTGTTGTAGATTTTTTATTTGGATTATTTCGTTCGACGTACTACGTCTCTTGTTGTAGATTTTTAAGTATTAATTTCATCTAGTGTATGACCCTGTTACTTGGATGATTAGTCTGATCGCTAGCTGCATGACCTCGTTATCCGATCAATTTTGGATTCTTCCGATTATTATATTCTAGTAGTGAATTATATTTAGATTATTAGTATTCCAGTTGCATGCTCTATTATTATTAATTATTATATTCTAGTAGTGAATTATATTTAGATTATTAGTATTCCAGTTGCATGCTCTATTATTATTACTATTTTCGCTTTGGGTTTTTGATCGTTTTATTTTCTTTTTGGGATCTTGTCGTGTGCCATGCACGCTGACGTACACCTATTTTCTCTGGTGTACGTTATACTTAGAAGAAGAACAGGTCCAGCTTGGAGACAAGCCTGAGCCAGAGTATTCTCAGTAGAAGTGCCTAATGGACAGAGCAGAAGAAGAAACCGAAACTTAGTTATTTCTTTTAGTTTATTTTTGTAGCGCTTTTATTTCCTTTTGATCAGTGTATTTTTATATCTCTCTAGTATTCAGTTGGATAATTTTTGTAATAAGGGCATATTTGACCCAAACTTTATGTCTCGGATGTTATCTCACTTGTTATATGGATATTTTGTTCTGATTTTGTCTATTATATTTTTGCTAACTGTGATCAGAGACCTGTATCTTTGCATTTATTTCTTGACGTTTAGTGTATTAGGTTGAGAAGAAATGTTTATTTTTATTTATTCTCCTTAATCTAATACGTCGCGGGATTGTTCACGTTCCTGGCTCTAATTAAGGAAGGTTTTTAAGAATATCTTCAAATTCATTTTTGCTTGTTCTTTGTGATCATTTCTGCTTTATTGAGCACTTGTTCAAACAAGACGATGTTTTTTAATCAACAAAATTGCATTTCAAAGATAACATTTTATGCTTTAAAAGAATTTTCAGATTGTTGGTTCATAGGATAATGGAAAATTAATTGTGGAGCATAAATATGAGATCAATTTTGAATCAAGTGATGTATTTTTATAGATTATAGTAGCCATTGATGTTGGTTTGAATCCCAAGAAAATGATATGTGTCACCTTCCTGCATAGTCCTATTATTTCTATATCTAAAAAGAAATATTCTAAAATAATACATTAACATATTTTTATACACAGATAATGCCTTACATGAAGATGGTTATACACAAATAATGCCTTAACAAGAAGATGGTTGTATACAGGTTCATAGCATAACTTATGTACATCCAATTTTCATAATATATATCCTAGATATCTGAAAGATTCATGAAAATTGTACAGCAGTTGTTGGAATTTATACTTAGGGCTATCAATTTAGGCCCAAGCCCCGGGCCCGGGCTGGCCCGAGCATATCCCCGAAATCCGAGCCTAGGCAAGCCTGGGCATAGCCCGAAAATC